>NC_091624.1:53065838-53371909 GCF_027580195.1 Bos mutus | reverse complement strand
CAACCCAACGGACTGTGGCTCACTAGGCTCCTCTGTCCATGGGATTCTCCAGGCAAGAATACTGGACCGAGTTGCCATTTCCTCCTCCAGGGGATCTTCCTGACTCAAAGACTGAAACTATGTCTCTTACGTCTCCTGCATTGGCAGGCAAGATCTTTACCACTAGCGCCACCTGGGAAGCCCCATGGTATTTTTGTTATAGCAGCTCAAACGCAAACGAAATATAATTATCCCATTTTACAGATGTGCAATTCAATAACCAAAGAGGCGAGGCAGGAGACAGGAGTAATGGAGTGCAGACTTTACTCTGTAATCTGCCTGACTTAACCCCAAACCCCTGATCTCTCTACTCACCTTTGTGAACACACACTTAAACACCCCCATAGGAGAACAGGAAAATACCATGTCCCGCACTGCACTGCCACAATCAGAATCCACAATTAACACACAGTTGGAAAAGGGACCTGGTGAAGTGATAGATGCCACTCCCACTCACATTTTATTCAATGAGGCAAGTCACATGATCACATTTAACTACCCTGTGTTCAAAAACAGGAGAGAGAGAAATACTTGGTAGGCAGCACTGATGACTGCAGCATTTAGTCTAGAGGTGGTATCTGTAGTTTATGAGGCTAATGAAGTCAGCTTGTACTTAATATTAAAGGACTTTGAACTCCATGTTCTAGGACATTAGGAACCACTGAAGGTTTTGAGCAAGAACATGACACCGTAATGGATTGAGCAGCAATCTGAATTCCCATAAAAGACATGGGCTACTAGACTCTGAGGCCTGCTCTCCAATTATCGTTTCAAACCAACCTAGTTCATGCTTTTTTCTCACTCATCAAAGCGGAACCTGGGGCATGCCTCCTCAGGCCAGCTTCTCCCTCCTAAGAACCACAGAACGATATGATCTTTTAACACTAAAAGGAAAAGCTATTATCCGGCACAGGGTGAAGAGTCCTGCTGACACCACTTCAGGTGAATTGTAGTTGTATGTGGCAGGAAGGTGATCGAAGGCTCTCAGAGGAGAGCAGCCTGCCCCCAGGAGCAGGTACTATCACACAGCTGTGTAATTGAACTTGTTCCTTTTATTTAGTGGCAAAACCTTAGAAGTTCCCTCTCTGAAAAAGAAAATGCATACAAACAGAGACACAGAAAATATAAGCCTGTACTATGATTCATCTTGTTTTTTAGGGACAGATTCCAAGTTTTATGCTCATCAGAGCAAAAGGTGGTTGGGCCCATTTCCTCGAGTCTAGACAATTTGTGGCCACGTTGTTGTCACTTCATGTACTTTAAGCCTGACATTATTTACAAATTCCTTCTACACGCGGTTCTTTTACAATGTCTAAGATAGAATCTTATAAAATTAAATATTTAATACTATGAGACAATGTGTATACATATATATATATAGATATACATATATGACTATATGTAGCAACAGATTTGTATACAGAATATATAAAAAAGTATACAAATATATAAATAAAAATTATATATAAAATATATTTAAAAATTAAGGGTGTTAAATACAATAAAAATGGACAAAAGACACACTACTCAAAGGAAGATATATGAATAGCAAATAAGTACATGAAAAATGCTCAGTATCATTAGTTATCAGGGAAATGTAAATTAAAACAACATGATCCTACCATACCGACTAGAATAGGTAAAATTAAAAAGATTACCAATATTAACTACCGTCGAGGATGTGAAACAACTGAAATTTTCATCCACTGCTGTCAGGAGTGCAAAATCGTACAACTGATCTGGAAATGTAAGAAGTTTCTGATAAAGTTGTACTTTCATTTACCCTATCACTGAAACATTTCACTCTCGGGTGACTACCTTAGTGAAATTAAAATTTATATTCACAAAAAGACACAAAAATATTCCACCTGCCTCATTCAAAACACCTAAAAAGTAGAAATCAACCCAGATGCAAATGACAATATATTTATACAATGGAAAACTACTCAGCAATGTAAAAGAACAAGCAATTGCTTCTTCAAAAAACATGCTTGAATCTGAAAAGCATTTTACTAAAAGAAAGAAGTTGAACACAAAAGTTCATACTATAAGATTCAATTTATATAAAGTCCTAAAATAGGCAAAGTTAATCTATGGCAACAGAGCCTTCCACTGTGACCTATGGGTAGACAGAGCAAGCTTTGACTTCAATGGATAAAAGGGAATTTTCTAGAATAATGGGAATGTTCAACATCTTTGTGTATCAATAATGCAGGAAATACTCATTTGTCAAAATTTATTGCATACTGCAATTAGTATCTGTGAATTTCACTATATGTTACAATATCTCAAAATAGTAAAAATGGTTATTTAATAACCTGATCTAAATAATGACAGCTAGAATTTCTTAGAAATGCATTAGCCCTGATACATCTGCTATATTTAGTTCCTATTTTGGAAACTTCTAACATATAGCATGATAAAATATAGGAATCACAAAATCGAAATTCTGCAGTAGACAATAGCCAACATAAATCAATAAAATGGTCTGGATAAAGCAGTAAGGAGTTGGCCCATGGTGAACTGCAGAGAGAATGCCACATTTTAGAAGCCTTCAGATATGGCTCTAGCCAATGTTTGTTTCTTGGATTTGCTGGCCCAGAGTTGCTATGTTTCCTGGTTTCTCAATAGAAATCAGGAAAAAAAAAAAAAATATATATATATATATGAAACATACCAGCATTTATATTTGCAAAATTAATTTTAAAACTAAACACCAAGCAAGACAAACATTGTGTTTGATATAAATTTTAAGCAACATAAAATGACCCTAGGCTTCTCAGCCCCACCTAGACTCCAGTTATCTCACTACAGAATTGCTTTCTAAGATCAAAAGGAAGCAGGAAGAAATAATCATTGCTCAGAAACTAAATGTCAAGACATGCTTCCTTCATCCAATCAAACCCAAGTTCTTTCTGGTTGGTAATGGAGGGAGAACATCATTTTCAACTCTCAATATTTTCCTCCTTCTTGCTAATGTCCCTTGTCACCTCTCCATGCCAGCCCTAGGAGGAACTATTCACAGTTGAAATCTATGCCATATCACACACACACACCTCAAAAGCTGAAGTCAGACTTAAATTCTTAAACTCAGCTTCAATAAAGTTTCTGAAGAAAAAAGAACAAACAGAAAGATAATCTAGTTTGTGAGATTAAGTTATCTCAATTTATTTTGTTATCTTTCACTTATGATGCCATGTCATTGACACGCGGATTCTTTCCCACTGCCTCACCTGAGAAGTTGTAGACCTCTGCATCTCTGACTAAATACTAGCCTGCATCCATGGATCAAAGGTAGATTAATCTCACACCCCATTTTTCTTAGGGTAATTCTTGGTATATGCATATTTTGTTGGCATAATTATTAATAGCTTCTCTTTAACTCTCAGAGTTGGCCTGGTTTGAAAGACAAATTGTACAGTCCCCCTTGTCAGAGGGTACCTTAAAACTGGAATAACTATCATATCTAGACTTTGAGCCTATAACCAAGAGGGAAGGAAAGTTTTTTCTTGCCTATCCATGGCTCACCTTTTACGTGCCAATTTCCTAGCAAAAGAACCTATAAATAACAAATTCCATTTTGTTTCTGAAATGATTTTAAAATTCATAAAAAAATAAATAAACATTGAAAGTCAATGGACATGTGGTTTGCTGAAACTAAGCATTATATGAAAAGATTATGTGAGTCCCTAAATCCTTGATTTTAATATGACTGTAGAACATAGAATAATAGATTTGGGAAGAAGACTTGATGGTGTAAAAGTAAGATCTCTGACAAAAGGAAATGGAATTGATAAAACGGGGGAGGAGGAATGAAAGAAAGAGGGCATATTGGAGTCCTTAAGAAAACATACCTTGTCCCACCTTAAAAATCAAGATCCTGAGTGAAGTCAGTGGGTTAAAGTTAGTGAAGACTTTACATGTGTTCAGGGGGTCACCAGGTCAGAGGGTGCCTGTGCCTCCTGTCTCAGGGCAGAGTTGAAGGGGAGCTACAGGCCTTATACAGAAACCTCGTACCATCATGGTGTGAGAGCCGCAGAGTGTCAAAGTCTAAGTAAGGCGTACAGGCAGGCAGATGAGGGCAACCCATAAAGACTCAGACAATCCAGCTAGTGTGAACAGAACATCAGAAAATCTCTAGAACCTCATTTTCCCTTCTACTTTCTCCATGCAGACTAATTCACGGAAAACTTTTCGTAGACCACCAACCTCACAAGTTCTCAGACTTATCAGATGTGTTAGTGTCATGACATTGGATATTGCAGCCTAAAAACTAGATAACTTCACCTTTCAAATTCTGCAGCAGTTGTAAAATGTAATGCTTTTTTGAAAATATGTATATGTGCCTGTATAATTGCATGCCTAGAAAGAAAAAGTATGCAAAAACCAGTGTTCATCTCTGAATGTCGAGATTAAATGTACATTTTTGCAAAGAATTTGATTACTTTTTCCACCAGAAAAAAATAAGTAACTGTTTTTTAAATTTTGCACTGATTGATGTGTGTAGTATGAAATATAGAATTCTTTACACAAAGGTAGAAACTGGTTACTTATTTCTTTAATTTGAAGACTCATTATATTTAAAAAAAAAGTCACATCATTTCTCAAACTAGAACTAATGCAAACACTACTAAGCATCACTCTTTCTAACACGTGATTGTTTTTGCAGCATATCTTATACAGTCATCACCAACAGCAAGCCTTAGGAGGCATTACTATAAAGAATTGGAATCATGTTTCAATTGTTGGTCTTGTATAGGAAAATACATTGAAGGCCCTAAATTCCCTTTCTCTGCTTATAGATTGATACATTAAATTGTTCACTGTATTTTAAAAAATAAAAGAGAACAAGAGAGTCTTTAGAACCCCACATGTGGGGCTCATATATGGCTGAGAAACGGGTTGTAGACCAGCCAGCCTTCATGAGTGGTTCAAAAAGGAAACAGATGGCCTAACATGTTAGCCAGAGTCCTTGGCAGATGAGTGATCACAGAGGATACCAGTCAGTGACAGAGGACAATGAGCAAATGACCAAGATGAGGCGCATCTTTGCGGGTGCAGAGGACAACCATGGGCACGTTGCCCTGCCCAGTACCATGAAGCCCAAAAGCCCTTGGAAGCTTAGTTGCTACACTAGGGGAAATGACCAATAGGGTAAGAACCCTAGTTTTTGACCATGTTTATGTTGAAATGCCTGAAAAATAAAGTTGGCTGAGTTTATCTGGAATCAGGATAACTACGTTTTCTGCTTTAAGTGAAAAAGGGGTATGAAATGAAAGCTACATTTCTGGTTTTTGCACATCTGAGTCTGTGACCTGTGAATTTCTTACCCACTCTATTGTATTTCCCCAGGTACTCTATGGTTTTTGTTATTGCTTTCCACCTGATAGCATAAAAAGCCTAAAAATCTTAAGGAAAAGCAAGTTTGGTGACTGGATTGCATCAAAAATATATATATTTGAAGTTGATACAACACCCAGATAAACCATAAATCTGACCTCTGCATGGCATTTCAAGTAGTGGACTCATTATCCATAACCACGTTCCCACAATCAGGAAATGTAATTTTTGTCATTTGTTTCAAACTCTGCCCCCACCAAAACCTGAACCTGAACAGCCAAGAATAACAAAATTGACAGATTTGTAATTCAACTCTCCATTTCCCCTTCCTGTTTGTTTGATGGATGTGTAGATTAGCAGTGAAATGGCCCAAGACTAGCAAGAAAATGAGGGGAAAATATCTGGTCGTGGTCTCATAACAGAACTTACTACTATAACCTGCCCACCTTCTGCATCTGTATCTTTGCTTTAACATGTGCACACAGAGAGGCGTGCCCACAGGCATACACACGCATCCTCTACAAAACAAACCTATTGTTCTTAATATTTCTAGAGCAAATACATCTTTAAAATAGGAATGCATTATTTGTACTTTAACTTTTTAAATTTACATTGGTCCACTTGTATTTTTCTTTAATCTCAGGGAGATCCTTTTAAAGAAAAATTGTCCTTGGCCTCCAAAACTCTCTTCAACTAAGCCTCCACATTCTTCTCATAAACCCAACATATTGAAGGCCTGTACCTTCCAAGCCCTGTACCTTCACACAACAACCTCTTGTCCTTCATGGATATCCCATCCAATTAGCCATCCTCTTCCTTTTCAAGCACCCAAGTCAGAGTACCAGCCTCAGACCTTTGCCATTGCCCTTGCATATGATGGTGGATCTTGAATGCAAGATTTGCATTTGAGGATGCAAAAGCCTCAAAGGCCCTCCCTCCTCTCAGCCCCATGCACAGGTCCACGGCCCATATACAAATCACCTGCTATGTGGCCAGATCTCGTTCACCATTACCCCTAGACATTGCTCTCCTCCAAGGTCTCCACTTACACATTCCTTTCCTCTGACCATAACTCATCTCTTTCCATTTTTTCTAAATTCCACACTTCCAGTGACTGTTTTTTATGATCATTATGATCTCTAGATCCTTGAACTCTGTCATGCCTCTTAGATGTCCAAGGACCTTTTTCTGGACTCATTGACTCTCTAACTGTCCTGGACCCAATGGCAGTCATGATCACTAATACTCTACCACCTTACTTTCAAAGATACTCCAACTTTTTGCTTTCCTCAATATGGCCCCATTACCCCCTGCCAAGCATCCATGAAAGATACTTCTTGAAAGACAACTTTATTAACCTGAAACAAGTTGTCCTTTTGTGCCCTGTTGGATCTTTCTCATATTTCTTGAGCATGGTGTCTAAACTCCCACCTCCAATGCCATCCAGGATCCCCCAATTTCAGCCTTACCAAGATCAATCAATGGATTATTGACCTCAAAATATTTCTCTATTTTGCTTGATTCCATCTCTTCCTGCTTTGCTCCAGAATTTTTCTCCCTCTGTTTTGCATTTTCAATCTCTCTCCCTCCAAGTTCCTTCAACTAAGTTAAGCATCATGCTAAATTTTCCCACATCTTAAAACACTTCCCTCTCCTCTGACTAGTATAAGATGATCATTTCATGTCTCTTATCTTTTTAATCACAATTTATTGAACAAGTACTCTAATTCCATCCCCCCTTCTGGCTTCCCACTTACCTCTTACCATTTAGGACCAGCCTTCTCTTCTCAGAGACCACATCTCAGTGCCTACCCTCCATCTTTTCTCTGAAATCTTTGACACTGCTAACCCTAGCCTCACTGAAATTTCTCTCTTGTATCTGCTGAAACTGGCCCTCCTCCTACCTCTCTGATCAATCTCTGTCCCATTTTTTAGCTCTGCTTTATCCTCCTGCTTCCTCAGGTGTAGGCAGTTTCATGACTATCCTCAGCCAGGAGCTTTCTCTATATAAACCCTTTTCTCCAGGGACTATCTCTCTGCTAACATTTTCACTCATCTCCAAGACATCTTCATTTGAACATTGCATTTAGATCTCAAAGTGAGAAGTTGCTAATTTGAATGCATCTTCTTTCCCCCATCTACCACTTTTCCCAGAATTTTCAAATTTTTGTTAATATTCTTTATCATCCTTTATATCACACAGAGTTAAACTTCAAAGTAGTTGTCAAGCCATATATCATCTTTTGCTTCCATATCCAGGCTTTGTCTAATAGCCAGCATCTTCCAAACTTTGTCTCTATCTGAAGTCACATTTGTGATGACTCACCTTATATTTTAGTTTAAACTCTTGGTATCACACATTGAAACTCCTGAAATAGATAAATTGCCTCCCCTCTCATCTCTTCCTTCTCTGAGACAACCCAGATACTTCTATTGAACTAATCTTTTGAAGGCATAGATTTAAGAATACAGCTTCCCCTACTCAAAAGAGTCAATGGCACCCCATTGTGGTCTTAGTTAATGACAAACTCTCCATTCTGGCATTCGAGGACTACTACAATATGGCTCCAGCCTGTTTTCCAGTCATGTATTCTACTTATCCTCATGCTCTAATCATTTGAGGAAACTGAAGAAAAATACTGATAAGGGTTAAAACTGAAACATTTCTCTTTCCCCTTACTTTGTACGCCCTCTGTAAGATTTATCATTTAAAATTACCCACTTAAATGTCCACATACTCTCAGTTCAGTCGCTCAGTCATGTCCGACATGTTGCAACCCCATGAATCGCAGCATGCCAGGCCTCCCTGTCCATCACCAGCTCCCAGAGTTCACCCAAACTCACATCCATTGAGTTGGTGATGCCATCCAGCCATCTCATCCTCTGGCGTCCCCTTCTCCTCCTGCCCCCAACCCCTCCCAGCATCAGAGTCTTTTCCAATGAATCAACTCTTCGCATGAGGTGGCCAAAGTACTGGAGTTCAGCTTTAGCATCATTCCTTCCAAAGAACACCCAGGACTGATCTCCTTTAGAATAGACTGGTTGGATTTCCTTCCAGTCCAAGGGACTCTCAAGAGTCTTCTCCAGCACCACAGTTCAAAAGCATCAATACTTCAGCGCTCAGCTTTCTTCACAGTCCAACTCTCACATCCATACATGACTACTGGAAAAACCATAGCCTTGACTAGATGGACCTTTGTTGGCAAAGTAATGTCTCTTCTTTTGAATATGCTATTCTAGGTTGATCATAACTTTCCTTCCAAGGAGTAAGCGTCTTTTAATTACATGGCTGCAATCACCATCTGCGGTGATTTTGCAGCCCCAAAAAATAAAGTCTGACACTGTTTCCACTGTTTCCCCCAACTATTTGCCATGAAGTGATGGGACCAGATACTATGATCTTCGTTTTCTGAATGTTGAGCTTTAAGCCAACTTTTTCACTCTCCTCTTTCACTTTCATCAAGAGGCTTTTTAGTTCCTCTTCACTTTCTGCCATAAAGGTGGGGTCATCTGCATATCTGAGGTTATTGATATTTCTCCCGGCAATCTTGATTCCAGCTTGTGCTTCTTCCAGCCCAGTGTTTCTCATGATGTACTCTGCATCTAAGTTAAATAAGCAGGGTGACAATATACAGCCTTGACGTACTCCTTTTCTATTTGGAACCAGTCTGTTGTTCCATGTCCAGTTCTAACTGTTGCTTCCTGACCTGCATATACGTTTCTCAAGGTCAGGTGGTCTGGTATTCCCATCTCTTTCAGAATTTTCCACAGTTTATTGTGATCCACACAGTCAAAGGTTTTGGCATAGTCAATAAAGCAGAAATAGATGTTTTCTGGAACTCTCTTGCTTTTTCCATGATCCAGCGGATGTTGGCAATTTGATCTCTGGTTCCTCACATACTCTAGTAAACTTTTTATCTTTAACCTCCTGTCATTCTGTGGGTGGATCTGGAAAAGGAGAATGACAAAGAAACATATTTCTCAAGGAGCCAACACTAAGGACTTCCATGGTGGTGCAATGGGAGACTCTGCACTCCCAATGCAGGGGCTCCAGGTTTGATCCCTGGTTGGGGAACCAGATCTCCATGCCACAACTAAAGATCCTGTGTGCTACAGCTAAGACCTGGAGCAACCAAATAAATAGAATAAATTAAAAAAATTTTTTAAAAAGCCGACACTCTTTGTTCCCAGAGCTAGAACATTGAGTTTAAAAAAGTTTAACAGAACACCACCACTAGATAAATGATATTTATTATTATGGCTATGACTTAGTCTAAACTACATTCTTCATAACTCTGTAGAGATTAAGCCTAATACTTACAAACTTATAGCAATGCAATGAATTCTTGCCAATAGACAAGCAAATTAGACAAGCAAATTAAAGTCCACCCAAACCAGTTTTGAAATTGCAAATTCATTTCCAATATTCCTAATCCACAAATTAATCTGTTCATTGGATTCTCCTTTAAACTTATTGTAACATCTTTTTCCCTAATTTAATTAATGAGTTAAACAAGGTCTTTGAGATATATTTATTTTATACATGTATGAGAGTCATGTACCTTCATCACTCTGACTACAACTACCACTGAGGATGTCAGATCTGCCAGCCACTCACAGAGAACACCAGCGGTCACTCCAATACTACAAACCTAAAGCCTTACTTAGCCTACTGGCACCCATTGTGCTTATGAGTAAAGGAGCTTCTACACCTACCTTCATCTTTTCCCAGGGGTTATGGTGAGGTGGCATCAAGCTAGCTTGGGGGTAAATATAATATTTGGGCTTCCCTGGTGGCTCAGATGGTAAAGTGTCTGCCTGCAATGCGGGAGACCTGGGTTCAATCCCTGGGTGGGCAAGATCCCCTGGAGAAGGGAATGGCAACCCACTCCAGTACTCTTGCCTGGAAAATCCCATGGACAGAGAAGCCTGGTAAGCTACAGTCCATGGGGTCACAAGGAGTCGGACATGACTGAGCGACTTCACTCACTCAAATATAATATTTAGGAGGGCCCTAGCAGCACCCTAAAAGGCTATATGAATTAGCACACACTGTTCCTAAAGTCTCTAATATGTGTCAAGGGAATGTCTTAAGCCCTAGGAAAAATCCAGTTCATCATAAGGAAAGATCTTACAGATAAAGAGAACTGAATCGCAATCCTAGAAAGGTGAGTCTTGCCAACACCAATCAAAAAGCAAGTCAGTGTGAGAAGTGGGGTAGCAGTCTGTGGCCCAGAAGGCCCAGCACCATGGGAGTATTGCTGTGTGTCCAGTCCACGTGCTCTACCTGAGCCATCCCATGGTCTCACTGAATTCAGCAAAAGACAGATCCCCACTTGGAGCGGGGAGGGGTGCATTTATCCTTCCCAGAAATCTGCTGAGAAGAACCGCTGCTACAGCTGAGCATAAAACTAAGTGGTCTCACTCTTTCGAGCCTGAGCAAAGGACAGTCTAGATCTAAGTGCTTCCCAAAAGTCAGTCAATTCATTACCACCTCCACCCCTTCCCTGAGAAGCTGTGGGACAAGGGAGGTCTTTGCATATGATCCCTGAGTGTCTCTAGCATTTCCTAAACATTTGGCCAGAAATAGACATGAGAGTGCTGTGTATTGGCCACTTAACCTACTTCATCCCTACCCCATTAGGACAACAGTGCTCTGGATGTCCACACGCATGCCCCTTTCTAGCCTTGGACAGCTGCCAAGGATGCTGTCAGCAAGCCCAATTCTAGAGTTACCCCAGAACAATAAAATCTGACTCTTCTCCCATTGTGTCTCTCTCAAAGTCACTTAATTTCCCCCTTTTTCCCACTAATTCACATTATAAAAACATTGTTATAGTTTAGGTGGAATTTTTTTCCTGCTTCATTACACTTGCTTTTTTTTTTTTTTGGACTTCCCTCCGCTATATCTGCAATGAGTACACACCACCTCCCTTGCAGCCTCTCTGCTTTTAGCAATAATTTGCACATAATGGAACAGCCAGAGGGGGTTTGATCAATGACCTCTGTCTCGGAGATGCTGTTCCTAGGGAAACACATCTGCCAACATAAAGTATTGGAGCAATCACAGCTCAGTGAACGCAGTAATAAGCAACTGTTACTCTGGCGCCATCAGTCATGTTCAGTTACAGACCTGAAAGGAAATGGCACCTCAGGGAGCAATGTCCTTCCATAAATTTGGGCAACAATGAAGAATGATTTGCAATCAAGTAATAAAAGGCCCCAAAAAGGTCCACCATGCATACTAACATCTAGTATAGCTGACAAAGGAAATAAAAAACCTTGGCATTGTTTGCTCGTTATGTAAACTACACAGCTGTCCAAGCAATTAAGATATGATTTTGGGAATTCTCTCGTAAAAATTTGCTAACAGTGCTTCCACTTGTGAAAGTGACATTCTTCTTTATCAGTAAAGTGCATTTCATTAAGGTAATGCAATTTCATCAAGCTTAATAGTAGGAATTGCTTAACCTTATGGCAAGAGTACGTAAACAACATAAAATTAATGTCACTCCTCATGTGGGGGAATAGATCTGCATCAGTGACAGTGCTGATCCAATAACAAAGAAAACCAATGGCAGAGCCTTCAGGTCCAGGGGCTCTGGGGGCAAACAGCTGCTCCCTAACTCACATGTTGGAAATCTGCCCCGGCAGTACCACAGTTAAATGTTAACCTTCATGCACTGTGTTAAGCTAGAAGGAAAGAAACTACTGAAGACTGGTGAGCAAAAGGGGCTGACTTTAGAACAAAACAGGGCACTGATCTTACCAAGAAGAGGCACAGGCTTGCTAAGCAATCAAAAGAAATGAAAAGGAAAGTAACATTCCCAACCGAACTGAGTTACATCCATCCAAGAGATAAATGACCCCTTCAGTTTGTTGTAGACCCCACAGCCATTGTCTCTTACACTGGAGGTCTTCTCTGGACACCGCGTAGTGGATGGAAATAGGAAGTCCTTGCCAAGAAGAATTCCATTTGGACTCTTCACTTGCACCAATTCAAGCTAAGCTGAATTTCCCCCTCACAAAGCAAATGCTATTATAGAGTTCCCACAGGAGAGCTGGTACTTGAAAATCACTGTCAATAGAAGAAAGAGCCCTTCATCTTCTAAACAGAGCCCAAAAACATGGTTACCTTGAAAAGTTTCACCCTTGTCCTCAATGTGTACTTTCATCAAAATTGTTTATGATAAACACAATTGATTCACTTCAAATCTCCTTCTCAAATTTCCATAGCAAAGGAGTGGGGAAGTAGAAAAAATGAAAGCAAATAATCTAGATTATCTCCAGATTATGCAATTAACAGCCAAATGATTAGATACTCATCCTGCAAGGAAGCTCACTCCTTCTCACCTGAATACATAGTCACTGCTCACTATGTGTTTCCAGATGTGAGAATGACGGAGGCCGTGCCTTCAGGAAGCAAGTGGTCTGATAAGGAAGACAAGCATGCAAATAAAGGGAAGGTTGAATGAAATGAGCGGCACTTTGATTTGGTATCAGCAGTAGAGAAGAGTGCAGTTTTAATTTTGACTGTGGGGTAAGATTGTGAGTCTCCATGACCACGGTAGCATTTGTTGATGAGCAGGCCATCCCAGCAAACGATGCTATCATGGAGTCCTTTGAGAAGAGGGTAGAGATTGTTAATGAGATGCACTGACAGATGTGGCTGGATTGAGAACTGAGCCAGATTATGGAAAGCCTTGAATGACTCAGGGTTCTTTGGGAGCCAGATGGCACATTCAGATGAGATCATCAAGGGAAGGTCAATAATGGGATATTTACAGAAGTGTGGGCAGGATTAAGGGAAAGTAACAAGGGAAAGTGAAATAGTTTATAACTACCAAATACAGGGAGTCCTTATCACCCTGGAGGATACTGAAGATGGAAGAATTCAGAAACCTAAAGAAAAATTTATAGCTGTAGCTATCAGATTCAGTGTCCCAGAGAGAGCTGCGGTCTTAGAGGGATAAACCCAGCAAGGAGGAATGCACAGGAACAAATACTTTGATGACTCTCTCTCTCTCCCAAAGGGAAGCCAGAAAGCAAGGGAGCCCACAGTCTCAGTCAATAAATGCCAGTCCCAATGACAAAGCACAGGGGAAAAAAAAAAAAAGGATAGTGAGTTGGTCTAGAGAGGCACATGGTAAATATCTGGCAAAGCCTAATTACCATGATAAGAAATTTAGACAGGGTTTAACCACTTTGGTTATAATTCTGGTATTAATTCTATGTGAGTAGGACTGTAAGATTCTCATTTTAGATTATGAGCTATTTAAAAGCTCATAAATAGCTTTTCAATTTATTGTGTCTTTATCATCATTTTATCCCCTGCATCTCATGTAGGCAGGCACAAGTAGCAATGTGAGAATATTAGTGACTAGCAGTTAAACAAGACCAATACTGTCAAGCCTCAAATACCACAAAGAATTTTTGCTTATGGACTCAGGAAACTCACAATAGCTCCCTCAACAAGAACAACAACAGTATATGCATGTCAAAATTCATGGCATGCTACTTTTGCAGTACAATTTTAGGTCAGCCCTGAGTATATGACCAAATCCTGAATGGATTAGAGTTTTACCCTGGCCATGCGTCTTCTATTGCAAAGGGAAACCAAAAGCAAGTCACTGGGCTCTAAGGCCACCAGATCATTAAACTCTATATTGTATGCTGTGCTTAACATCGGTTTGGGTCCACAGAGAAGATGAAAGCACACTACACCAGCTCCCTCTGCCTGCAGAGAACTGGAGACAAGGGTCACTTTTCCCTGGAGATGAAAAGGGAAGAATAAGGGTAGCAGCCTTGTAGTACAAAGAGCCTTGGGCTTGTTATGAGCGGCCCCAAGTTTGGGGCCCAGAGCCACAGTATATGACTAACATGACCATCAAGTCTCTGAACCTCACTGAGCTGGAGCTGCTCACAGGTCAGGTCAAGATAATTCCTACAACCAAGGTTGTAGCTAGCATAAATGAAATACCATGTAAGAAAGTGGTTTATAAACTGCCACGCAGCATGCAAGTAGAAGGTATTATTCTGGCCACTGCTTCCTAGCATTCAACAATTATTCAGCCTCTGCAGAGGCATCCTATCAACTCCTCTTCCCCCAGTAATAAGTAAAAGGGTAAAACTAAACAATCTGGGGGTTAACAAGTTTTTCTTGGACATTTCTTTCATGACTTTTACAGCACATAGGAGAGAAAGTAATCAGATTTTTCAATTGTATTTTATTTATTCTACCTATAAATGAAGCCTGTTGTCTATTGTTTGATTTATTCAGGTTACTCTGTCAGTTTTGCTAAATTTTCCATCAAATCCACGTGGGCAATGAATAGCTAGCTACCACTTTTAATTTGTCATGAATGCCCACAGAATGCTGTGCTTCAATACTCTGTACTAGGATTCTCAAGGCAGTCAAATGATGGAGATGATGGACAATAAAAATATAGCTGTGGGAGATAACAATACTATGGGAAGTTTCGTCAAGTATGTTGTATGATCAGGGGCACTAGAATGTTAAAATGATGGAAGTTCTTTGTCAGAAATGTTCAGTCAATGCTATTTTTGTTTCTGTTTTCACTGAGATACAGCTGACATACAACATTGTATTAGTTTCAGATTTATGACCTAATGACTCAATATTTGTATATATTACAAAATGATCACAATAAGTCTAGTTAACATTTGTCACCATACAGTTAACAAATATTTTTCTTGCAATAAGAATTCTTAAGATCTACTCCCAATAACTTTCAAATATATAATACAGTATTAGCAACTATAGTAAATAAACACACTGTGTATTACATCCCCAGGACTAGTTGATTGATTTGTACTTACTTATTTTACCACTGAAAGTTTGTACCTTTTGATCTCCTTCACCCATCTCACCCATTCACCCATCCTCTGTCCCAGCCTTTGGGAACCACTAATCTTTGTAGTTAAGAGCTTGGTTTGGTTTTTTTAGATTCCACATATAAGTGAGATAATAAAGGATTTGTCTTTCTCTGTCCGATTTATTTCACTTGACATAATCCCTTCAAAGTCCATCCATACTGTTGCAGGTGGAAAGATTTTATTCTTTTTTATGGCTGAAATACACACACACACACAATTTCTTTATCCATTCTTCTATCAATGGATACTTCGGTTGTTTCCATATCTTTTCTACTATAAATAATGCTGCAATGAGCATGGGGATGCAGATATCTTTCTGAGATACTATTTTTGTTTACTTTGGAAAAATACTCTGAAGTGTTTTAAATTCTCTCCCCCTCATATGCTTCCACCACTATGACTTAGCTGCTGCTGCTAAGTCACTTCAGTTGTGTCCGACTCTGTGTGACCCAATAGACCTTAGCAGTCAGCCTTTAATAATGGCCAAATCTGTTGATTTTGCTTTCATCTTGATATCTGTCTTTATGAGGCAGAATAATGTAGTTTTAATAACTGCTCCCTGGAGCCATATGGCCTGGGTTCAAATCCTGTCTCTGCCATTACAAGTCACATGGCCACAGAAAAAAGTTATATAACCTGGTTATGCCTTCATTTCCTCAAATGTAAAATGGGAATAATAAGAGAACCCACTTCATAGGGTGTTACAGTGCCTAGCACATGGCTTTACAAGTACTTTTTAATTTAAAAACTGCTTATGATTTTGAAAAATAAACATTTTTGACAGTTTTCTGGATCTCTGTAAACAATTCCTCTATTTCTAAATAAGAACTTGGAGACCTTCTTTATAAATCAGTGGTTTAATGCATAGTTCTCCAGGTATGTTGGTTTCAAATTCCAATGTTGCTAAAAAATTTGCTTCTAAAAATTTGTTCTTGGACTTTAATGACCACCATGGAAAATTCTTTCACCAAATCCACCAACAACTCTGTCCAAAGACCTAGACTCTAGGCTAAGATCTCTAACATGGGGAATTGGGTCACTAACTAGCATGTGTGAGAAACTCATTTAACTTTTGCACTTGAATGTCCCTAAATTCAACAACACTGAAAGAGGAGGTGCTGGGACTTGGAAGCAAACCTATGAGTGCTTTCAAGGATTCAGACACGAACAAAAATGTTCAGAGATGACAATGGGTTTTGGAATTCCCTCATTAAAAAGTCAGCAAGACCAACAACGACCTACTGTATAGCACAGGAACTATACGTAATATTTTGTAATAACTTCTAAGGGAAAAGAATCTGAAAAAGAATATATATATATGTAGTTGTTTAGTCACTAAGTCGTATATGACTCTTTAGCGACTCCTTGGACTGTAGCCCACCAAGCTCCTCTGTCCGTGGAGGAGGTTCTAGGCAAGAACACTAGAGTGGGTTGCCATTCCCTTCTGCAGGGGATCTTCCTGACCCAAGGGTCAAACCTGCATCTCCTGCATTGGCAGGCAGATTCTTTACCACTGAGCCACCAGAAAAGCCCAAATCAGATCAGATCAGTCGCTCAGTTGTGTCCGACTCTTTGCGACCCCATGAATCGCAGCACGCCAGGTCTCCCTGTCCATCACCAACTCCCGGAGTTTACTCAGACTCACGTCCATCGAGTCAGTGATGCCATCCAGCCATCTCATCCTCTGTCGTCCCCTTCTCCTCCTGCCCCCAATCCCTCCCAGCATCAGAGTCTTTTCCCATGAGTCAACCCTTCACATGAGGTGGCCAAAGTACTAGAGTTTCAGCTTTAGCATCATTCCTTCCAAAGAAATCCCAGGGCTGATCTCCTTCCGAATGGACTGGTTGGATCTCCTTGCAGTCCAAGGGACTCTCAAGAGTCTTCTCCAACACCACAGTTCAAAAGCATCAATTCTTTGGCGCTCAGCCTTCTTCACAGTCCAACTCTCACATCCATACATGACCACAGGAAAAACCATAGCCTTGACTAGACGAACCTTTGTTGGCAAAATGTCTCTGCTTTTGAATATGCTATCTAGGTTGGTCATAACTATTCATAGGGTTGGCTAAAATGTTCATTTGGTTTTAAGTAAAAATAAAAGACACACTTTTCATTTTCACCAAGAACTTGATTGAGCAACATATTCACTAACTGAATGAACTTTTTGGCCAATCCAATCATACGTGTGTGTGTGTATGAATCACTGTGCTATACACCTGAAACTATCACATTGCAAATCAACTATACTCCAATAAGTAAATAATTTTCCCTCCTCCCCTCCCCCCACAAAAAAAGACAAGAAGACATTTCTGCATAGCCTACCTAAATCTTCTGGGTAGAATTGCTAATTCAACATTGTTATGCCCAGGTACTTCTCTTGCTTTACATTTCAGAAAGGATGACTAATATGGGATGGACAGAAGGGTGAGGGAAATAGCCTATGAGAGCAATTTGATTTGAAGGCCCTCATTCTTCTCTGCGTTTCAACAAGCAATGAGAAGTCATTCACTATGAGACGCATAGCATGATACCCCTTTCTGGGTATCCCTGCAACCTAAAAGGATAGAGAAGATACCCAGAAAACTCTTAACTGCCCTTAACAATGGAAGCACCAATGTGGAAGGATGTTAACCAAACCTGAGGTTATCGGCTCATTTAGGACAGCAGCCATTAAGGCACTCTCACCACAGGCTCCTGCTGCTGGGCAGCTCCAGTCCACCTAGAAGCAACTGTGATAGAATATAAAGGACACTGGACAGAGACTCAAAAGACCTGGATGTGAGGCCAGTCTCACAAGTTCACACAACAGAAAAGTATTTTTCAGAACTTTGGAGTCTAGAAAAAAATGGATGGACAGACTTGGACATAAAAGCTATGCATCTGAGGGTCTGTGATCCCTGCTGACTCAGCTTTATTCAGAGCTATCTATGGTATCATTGGGCTTCACTGGTAGAGAATCCACCTGCAATGCAGGAGACCTGGGTTTGATCCCTAGGTTGGGAAGATCCTCTGGAAAAGAGAGAGGCTACCCACTCCAGTATTCTGGCCTGAAGAATTCCATGGACTGTATAGTCCATGGGGTCACAAAGAGTTGGACACAACTGAGCAACTTTCTGTTCAAATTGATGCTTTTGAACTGTGGTGTTGGAGAAGACTCTTGAGAGTCCCTTGGACTGCAAGGAGATCCAACCAGTCCATTCTAAAGGAGATCGGTCCTGGGTATTCTTTGGAAGGAATGATGCTAAAGCTGAAACTCCAATACTTTGGCCACCTCATGCGAAGAGTTGACTCATTGGAAAAGACTCTGATGCTGGGAGGGATTGGGGGCAGGTAGAGAAGGGGACGACAGAAGATGAGATGGCTGGATGGTATCACCGACTCGATGATGAGTTTGAGCAAGCCCCAGGAGTTGGTGATGGAAAAGGAAGCCTGTCGTGCTGCAGTTCATGGGGTTGTAAAGAGGTCGGACATGACTGAGTGACTGAACTGAGAGACTTTCACTTTCACTTTTCATGATATCATTATTCTCATTTCTTAATCAAAGATGCTGCTGCTGCTAAGTCACTTCAGTCGTGTCCGACTCTGTGCGACCCCATAGATGGCAGCCCACCATGCTCCCCCGTCCCTGCGATTCTCTAGGCAAGAACACTGGAGTGGGTTGCCATTTCCTTCTCCAATGCATGAGAGTGAAAAGTGAAAGTGAAGTCACTCGGTCGTGTCCGACTCTGTGCAACCCCATGGACTGCAGCCTACTAGGCTCCTCCGTCCATGGGATTTTCCAGGCAAGAGTACTGGAGTGGGATGCCATTGAAGCACAAAGACGAGGCAAAACACAGGCTGACACATTAACAGGTATGGGGCATTAGGATTTGGACATCTTTGGGGGGCTATGATTCTTCCACACCAGTATTACGTTAGGGTGAGAGGGATGTTTAACAACCTTTCACAAAAAGTGTCAGACTACCATTCAGGGAGGTCTTTCTGCAAATCAGGCTACCGGTACTAAACACCTCTCCTCCACAAGGAGATACCAAGGGTCTCTCCCACTCCCATCATCAGGACACTCAGAACTCAAAGCCAGGAATAACAAGCCAAAATAGAAGAATTCGGAGAAATCAATGACTCACAGACAGTTAGTCAAGCAACTAGACTTAGGAACACATATTGAGCTAAGCATCCATAAGTTCTAACTAAAGACTATCTCCTAGCAAGTGACATTAGACAAAAGAATCTGGGAATATAAACCACCCCACCATGTCCCAGATTAATGCTAACCCCCTGACCACACTGTCAGTTTTATCACCCACTGCCTTTTTCAACAAAAACTATAAAGTGATCACCGATATGAAATCAGTGTAGTATTATTATAGTTCCAGAACTTAATATCCAACATAGAATGGATGCTCAACAAGCCTACAAAAAATACTGAATGAATGAATGCTATTTGGGGGCCTATTCTCTCATAGCTACACAAATGATAATATTTTATATGAGATTTTTTTAATTTCTATAATCGCACAATTTTTAATGAAGATCAGCAACCACTGTGATGAAACATATGCTATACATTAATAAAGCTGTACGTTCACATCATGGGATAATGTATACATGTCTAGATGTGTGTCTGTGTGTGTGTGTGTGAGTATTCATAATGTCATTAAGGAACAGTTAAATCCTGCTCTGCTCTATAATAAATGACTAACACGCCTGCAAATAGGCCAGGAGTTTTAAGTTCACACACCTATAGAGGGCAGACAAGCAACAAAGGCAGGAATCAGGCAGGACAGAAAGCAAAGCTGCCAAGTGTTTACTTCTCAACCAGACCGAGCTGGTCTCCAATAGCAATCACTGCACAAGGTTGTCAAAAGGATACAGAACCATAGAAAATGCTTTGCTAACCAGCTAAAATAGACAACAGAACACCTCCCTGGACTCTGTAAACAATATTGCATAGTTCCTTTACTCAGACCAGGAGAGGGGTATTGTCTGGGGTCCTCCCCAGACATCCTGTGATTCTAAAAAGAAAAGAGTTCTCCCCAAGTGAAAGCCAGCAGAGTAACAAGGGAAGTGGTAAGACAGGTGATTAATTCTTTTTAAAGCAGTAAACCAACAGATCTAGGGGAAAACAATCTGTAGTACCTAATGATCCACCAAAAAAATGGTAGCGATCTATTATCTATCAAGGGAGTAGAAGTGGAAAGTAACGGAACTTGTTTTAATTATGACAATTTAATTTTTACAAGGCAATAAAGACTATAGACAAAACAATTATTGAAGTGTAGTGCATGCATGCATGTGCATGCACACACCCAATATCATTAATTTATATAATGATACAGCAATGAGAATTTTGTTTTTGAGGGAGGAGACATTTAAGTTGTTTTTTTCTCCCTGTAATTTTACAATTTAGGACATTAGCAATCTAGGTTCTGAGGTGAAGATTTTAAATAATGGTCAATGCTACTACAAATTTTTCTCAGTCACTTATGCCATAAGTTAAGATATTGAATATTTGGGGGAAATTTGCAACTAAAGATCAAAATCTTCCAAGTCTCTGTACCTAATGAAAGAAGCTAAATGAGAAGGGTTTTTACTAATCAAAACTTACCTCCAAACCATTTATTCATTCACAGTCAAGTTTTTAACTCCGACTCTGATTATAAACGGTAAAGTGTCTGTCTGCAGTGTAGGAGACCCGGGTTCCATCCCTGGGTTGGAAAGATACCCTGGAGAAGGAAATGGCAGCCCACTCCAGTATTCTTGCCTGGAAAATCCCATGGACCCTTACCATCCATGGGGTCGCAAAGAGTCGGACACGACTGAGCAACTTCTCTTTCACTTTTCTGATTATAGAATTTTTTGTAATTTTTTTTTATTTTTAATTGAAGGTAATTGCTTTACAGAATCATGTTGGTTTGTACCAAACATCAACATGAATCAGTCAATTAAATCAAAAGGTTGATATTGTCTCTCTTTACAGTATTAGCAATTCCACCCACCCCTGGTATTAGAGACTATTTGGAGTACAGAAAAACTGAGGCCACTCATCTTAGACATTTGATCTTTTAACAATGCAAAGTAGTTTCCAAAGGATTGTCCTTTAGGGTACAATGCAGTGTTTTCAATTAATTTGGTATCTATAGAAATTTGGGGACTGTTTGTTGCTTTTCCTATGACAAAATAACAAAGCTTTAAAATGGAAAGCTCTTCTGCTAAGACCCCATTTCACACTACAGTGCCGAATGTTGCCAGTCTTTGATGCGCCATTAGTATTTCTTTCCCAAACACAAAGCTATATACAAAGTACAGCCTTTATAAAATGTTCAAAAAATTTTTTTCATTTACCAGTAACTCATGACCCAGCTGATCCATGGGAAAAATGGCTTATCCTGGAAGAAACAAAAACAAAAATCACAACAAAAACCAGGGTGGTTTAGAAAAGGCAGTTTCAAAGCCTGGAGTTTTAAAAAGAAAAAACGCACACACAAAACAAAACAATTAATACATCAGAGAATTTAGTCAGGGTTTTGTAGCATTACAAGTTTTCTCAGCTATAAAGAAACATATTGAATGTTTAGAGCACAGCCCATTCTTCACTGCTTCAGTTGTTTCCTTTTGTTTACAAGTCTCTGCCATCCTTCTTTGTGAATTGAATGCTAAACTATCTCTGGAGAGATGTTATATTGCTTACAGAATGCTTCAGCAGATGGTGCTTCCTGTTGCAACAGAAGGCTGTGATTATACCTGAACTCTTCAAGAACTCTAACACCGAAAAACAAGATAAATGAAAGTCTTGAAAAGTTTTATCTCTTCCCTCCCTAGCTATATAGATGCTCAGCCAACCACCGGTCCTTCTTTGTCAATTACCAAATAGAAGCAACTCTCCCCACCTCATCCCATCTCCTCCAAACCAAGGAAGCCTTTTTTTTTTTTTTTAATGGCTTACGTCTCCTATCAGCAGAGTTTGTTAAAGAATTATTAAGAGTATTGCTGATTCAGATGCCTGGTCACTGTGCATTCAGATATTTGAACAACCCATTATAAACAATAAAGAAAAGGGAATAGGTCTTCATCAGGAAGTGTCTATAAAAGTAAATTGAAATACTGAGAAGGCCACCTGGTGCCAAAAATTCAGGGCTATTGAGAAATTTATCTCCACACATTTGAGAGAAATTGTCCTCTTCGAAAGACTCTTGTACACATCCTTTGCAGTAATGCCGTCATCTTTGAAACTGAACAGCACTTCTTGGTGAGTCTCAAGGACCTGTCACTTTACCCTTGAACCTCTTTTCTATTTTTCTCTCCCTAAATGTCTTTCATGCATTTCCTGCCATGATCCATTTAGTTCACTGTCCAAAGTGAAGGGTAATTCCTAATTTGTCTTATCCTGCCTCTGCATTCAAAGGAAAAACGTCACAATATATAATAGAAGCAAGAGGGGAGAAACTATATACACACACAGTTACTTCATAGATATAAACTGGAAGATAGCAGAGTTCCTCTTTAGAACTCTGCTGATACACAGCATCCTGAAGCTTTAAGCCCTTTATTTGTATGATGCCCTGATCTGGCCTTCCGTTATCTCCACAATTAACCCGTGAGCCAAAACTCTTACCTCCTGTAACACAAAACACTCACTCTTAGGGCTCTGCCTTCTCATATGACAATGGATGAGAAAGATTCAGGCAGGTTGTAGCCGAAGTGAAACGCAGCCTTCTATGGAAATTCATCATGTGGAATTTCAGAGCTGGAGACTATTCAAACAATCATCTCATTCATATCCCTCATCTCAGAGGGGAAATAAAACCCAAAATGTTTATTGATTTGCCCAACACCATATAAAGAGCCAAGACTGCCCTAGAACTTAAGTCTAGTTATTAAACATATCACCAGCCCTGGTCTTAAATATGCAAAATCTCACAAGTGCTGGAATGAGTAAAGCATTAAAAATTTCAATTGATCTCTGGGTTTGGTGCATCAGTACATCTAGCTACCACCTTTATGCACCTTTAGCTGGAAAAATCAACCAGCAGACCCCTCTTGAGTGACGTCACTATCTGCTTGCATCCAAGGTCACTGTTAAGGTCAGGAACTGGAGACATGGTGATAGTCTATTTATTTATGTTCAAGGAGAATAACAATTTCTATTAATATGGTTTACCCCAGTTAAGACTAGCAATATTTCAAGGACTCAGTAGCCATATTTGGGTAGTGGCTACTGTGTTAGCACAAGTCTGTAGACTTTGAATAACAGTGTCCAAAAGTTATAATGCTTTGTTCTGATACATTTTTTAGCTAGTCATAAAAAAGCCAAAATATGCAATGTCTGTGCTTTTCTTTTTTTCCTGCTTATCCCAATATGTCCTGGCCTTATGCCACCTCATGGTTTAATACCATACTCAGAGTATTTAGAAATTAAATCTTTTATTATTTTTGTGCTACAGAAGTTTTGCTTCCCTTTCATTATTGCAATAAAGTAGAAGGCTTTCCATTCCTGCTACCACACATCTTAAATCTTCTATCCCCTAAAAATGTATAGGCCCAGCGTGTGCATGTTGTCAAGCAGACTCTGTGCCGTTAGAGCCTGAGCCAATAAAAAGGAAGTTTATTAATAACAAAGGGCAACGTGGCAGATGGGAGAATCTAGGTTCATCCAACTTGGAAACTAAAGACCAAAAGAAATGTCTTATGGGGCATGTTGGAAAAATGTCTCCAAACTACACCAGCTGACTTCCTTCTGTTCCCTGGTTCACCTGAGCTGCTGACTGAATGCGAAACTCGAGAGCTGCACGTTGGTGAGAAAGAGCTCAGGCTAAACCTTCTGTATTCATCGCAACTGCAGGATTCTCAAACAAGAAACTGTTAAATATCAAGGAATGAAGAGGAAGGGGCATTGAAGAATAGTGAGAAAGAGTGAGAAAGAAAGAAAGGAGGGAAAATAACAAGAAAGGATATAGAGAAATGACAAATTATGTAAAAAATACATCTCTATTCCAGAAAAGTTATCTTTGCAGTACTGCCACCCAGCGATTCAGGGGACCTGCCCTAAGCCCCAGTACTTAGAGGCCCCTGATCTGTAGGCTTTTGGCTGTAACATCCCTCAAAGGAAATATCTGTGAGCCCATAAGGAGAGCCCACCTGAGACCCACCCACCTTCCTCCTTCCAGATAATGCTGTGTGTATTCAGGAGCCTAGAAATCCTTGCCGATAAGACCCTCAGGTGCCTGGAGGGTTCGTGAGGGCCTTTTCTTCTGTCTGCATGATGATGATGATCCCTGAGGCTGCTCAGGAGTGGCCAGAGCAGCTGTCTGGGTGGAGGAATGAAAGGGGGCTTGACAAGGTGGGGGCATCCCTCAGCGAGCACGCAAAACAGCTCAGGATTTGGAAGGGACTCAGAAGTGGGAAGGGAAGGGATATTCATGTTCTGGACCCACAATGTTAGGGCCTGGTGACCTTTTTCACTTAAGTCAGTCAATCCAGTCATGCAGTATTTCCACATTTCTCATTGGGAGAAAAATATGCTGGATTAGACCTTCCTGTAATATTTTTTTTCATGGAAGGGTCTTTCTTTCACTTATGGCATCTTACAATTACAGGCTGCCCACCTGGATCTGCTAGTTCTAACTTCGATACACGGGTGAAGCGTGGGCACCAGTGTCTGTATTTCTCCTTTCATTGTCAGTGTGTAGTTTATGCAGAAAGGGTGAACCAAGCCACGGAGCATTCCTGGTTTGAGAGCCTGAAATCACAATCAAAGAGCTACCCGAAGTCTGCATGAGTCCAATCACAGTAGTCCATAGACTGCACAGCTCCACTCAGAATGGAGCTCGAGGGGAAGAAAAGTTAGGCATTTATGCGGCAAATCTGTAGGAACCACTTAAGAGATGCAAAAAGAGAGCTATCTGAATCAGAGAAAGCTGAAAGACCATTTTTATTTGGTGAATTACTTTGGCTTTAGGGATACAAAGGTAATCAAAAAAAAGATGGAGTCTTGGTGATTTAAGCATATGGAGTTCTCAGACATACATTCATTTTAGGGTTTTTTCCCTCCTCCCACATTTTTGGAAAATTTATCCTAGCAATTGCTTTCTTGATGGAGACATGAATTATGCTTTCTGAATAGTGATGAGTAAATTTAAAAGGGTTCAGGGCTGAATGCATGAATACTCAGTCAGCTCCTTCTTCTTAACTCATAATTTCAGCCTTCCCAACCATTAAAATCAAATGGGTAAGCTTGTAAGAATAGGCTTGCTTAAAATATGGTCAGGACTTCAGTCCAATTTGGCTTGGACCAGGTACATCATAAAATTATAAAAGAAAGAATTAAGACAAAAGTGAACCTCAAAAATATCTCGTTTAAAAGTTAAGATGATTGGTTAAAAAATTTTAAAGTAGGACTGTTAATCTCTAAGAAATAGTAATTTGATCTGCATGATATTTAGTTTGTAACAACTAAATATTATTCTGATTTTCACTTTTCTCCTTCAAGTTTCATATGTAAGAGAAAAAATACTGCATATGAAGTATTGTAGTATACTCCATATACTGCAGTATAGTAGTGTTAGTGTACTATTATATATTAGAGGTACAAGGTAAGTAAGACACCAGTCTTTTTACACACAAACATGAGATTTTTAAACCGACTGACATTCAATCCAAATTGTTTACCTACCACTGACAATGAGTTCATCGCTTATTGGCAGCCTAAGGAAAAAACTTGAATATCATTTGTTACCTGTCTTTTTAAATGTTCTGGCAGCGTATGTTTGTGTGTACTTATCTCTGTAATCACTTTTGTGTGTCTTTGTTTCCCTCAGAGTAACTCTGCATGAGGTAAAGACCCATCACCATAATCAGATCACCACTTAATCATTTTAAGTTCTACTTCATACCTTTACACTAACATGTCAATATGTGCTCGGTTGCTAAGTCATGGCTGACTCTTTGAGACCCCATGGATTGTAGCTGGCCAGGCCCCTCTGTCCACGGGATTCTCCAGGCAAGAATACTGAAGTGAGTTCTCCAGAGATATTCTCCACCCAGGGATCAAAGCTGCATCAGCAAGCAGATTCTTTACCAGCTGAGCCACCTTACACTAACATAGTTTCCATTCATCACTAAGTCTCCAGACAATCTAACCAGACTTGAGTTCCATCTTTATTAAGTTCAGGTACTAACAGTAGATACATGGGTGTTATTGTATGTGTGAAATGACTGACTCTAGTCAGAAAGAAAAGGGAAATTCTCAATTTAGAGAACAGGGACAGAATTAAGTAGGTATTACACACTTCATGGAGTTTATTTGGTTTCATTATGCAGTATCTACAGTTAGTCACACGGGAGAAAGTAATAAAAGAGGAGTGTGAGTTAGGTGTTTAAATTTGTTCAAGTATTACAGTAATGAGTTCCACAATTTACCTCCCCCCCCAAAAAAAAAAGTACAGTAAAACACTGCTCTAAAATAGCACAGCAAGCCCCATTAGTACTGTGGGGAAAGCAAAGTGCTTTAATTCCTTCCAAACTGTCAAGAAGACAGTGAGAGATGGAGCACTTAAAAGTGCCTTTGTTAAGGATGTTATTGTTAACCCATCTAGAAATAAAGGTGGTGCTGGGCTGGGGGAACATAAAAAATAATCCTTTCTTTGTACATCATGTTATCTTTTCTCAAATGGGACACTCTATTACCACAAACTTGGTGGCTTGAAACAACATACGTTTATTCTCTCACAATTCTCAGGGTCCTAAGTCACTTCTACGGACTTAAAATCAAGGTGTCAGTGGGGCCATGCTCCCTCTAGAGACTTTAAGGGAGACGCTGTTTCTTGTCTCTTGCAGCTTCTGGACACTAATGGTATTCCCTGGCTAGGGTCACATCGCTCCAGATTCTGCCACCATGGTCACATTGGAAACTCCTCTATTCTGCATGTGCATGCGTGTGTGCATGTGTGTGTATGTTAGATCACCCTTGGCCTCTCTCTTATTTAAACACATGTGTATTTGCATGTAGGGCTCACCTAGAAAATATAAAATACTCTTCCAGCTCAAGATACTCAATGAATTGCATCTAAAAGAAAGTAAAAGTTGCTCAGTCATGTCTGACTCTTTGCGACCCCATTTATTGTAGCCTGCCAGGCTCCTCTGTCCGTGGGATTCTCCAGGAAAGAATACCAGAGTGGGTTCCCATGCCATTCTCCAGAGGATATTTCTGACCCTGCGATCAAACCCAGGTCTCCTACTTTGCAGACAGATTCTTTACCATCTGAGTCACCAAGAAAGCTTTTTTCTTTTTCTTTTCTTTTTTTGTTTGTTTTGTGGGGTTTCCTTTGCTTGGTTGATTTTTTGGTCATGTAAGGTCACGTTTACAGGATCCAGAAATTAGAATGTGGATATCTTTAGGGAGTCCTTTTATAGCCTACACAGACACCACTGAGGTGAATGGTAGTATCTCAAGTCCTTGAGGGTGGTCTCCAACATCCAGCATCAAAATACTAAAGATGACAAAGAATAATTCCCTTATCTCTGCCCCCCAGCAATTCTAATGAAAGACAACATGGGCAAGGGTACAAACACAGATCCCTGTACCCACAGCCACCTTACGTGGCTCAAAACAGCATCTACTTCTGTAAGAATGTGACTCTAAAGGGCTTTCTGACAAGCACAGGTTTTCCTTACCTTGACAAACCATCTCTTGTGATGATGCCCCTTCGCACCGCCATCTTATTTAAATCCTCATTTTCATGTCTACATTTTATCACCGCCCGCTCACTCCTAATTCTCTAAATTGTTTTCCATTTGTCTTCATCCCTCAACTGAAATAGTTCTTCCATGTCCTCTAAGACAAGTGGCAGTCCTGGTCCCTGTCTTCCTCACCCAGTCCTGACCCTCCCCCTCTTCCATTTCCCCACTCTCCTCTCACTGGCCTCCCTTTTGAGTATGAGCTTGGACCTCACACTCTCATACACTCTTGCCGCTCTCAGAACTCTTAGTCTTTTGTGGCTCTTGAATTGATATCACCAACTGCTGCCCCTCACGTTCTCATCTGGTGACCCACAAGTACCTCCTAGAAAGCCTGATAAAATGCATATTCCTGGATCCCATCCAAGTTTCTAGCTCAATAGTTCTGAAAAGGAACTCAGAAATTCCATCTTACATGCACTCAAGTGATTCTGATGCATGTGGTCTGGAAGCCAGGGTTTAAGAAACGCTGTTCTGGAACCATATTACTATTGCCTCATGAAACCACTGAGGTATTTGTTCACCACCAAAAACTAAACTTACATAAAAAGCAAATATGACCTCACCAGACTGACCTTGCTGTTTTGTTTCCCTTAGTGACATTACCATACTTCCAGACATTCAAGAGGACATCTTTGACTCTCTCCTTGGCCCTACTGTACCCAGATTCCAATCCACATCTAGAATATTACACTGAACAGCCTGGACACCTCTCACAGACTACAGAATCATAGAATTCTTGAGAGAGGAAGCTCTGAGAAGTAATCTAGCCATCCCAGTTCTTCCAGCTGTCAGGACCTTGAAGCCCAGAGAGGTTATATTAGAAGCTGCAAAGCATCTGAAAATACCCCTGGGGTCAGAGGTTCATAAAAGAGATCCCACAGCCCAGATTTTCTGAATGAGCATGCTCTCTGAAGCCAGATTGCTTGGACTTAAATCCCCAGCTCAGCCACCTACCAGGTACATGATATATGACACAGAAAAGTAACCTAACTTCTCCGTGCCACCATTGCAAAATGGAGATAATAGTAATTCCTACTAGTTTGCTGTGAGGATTAGTGGGTCAACATATAGAAAATGCATAGAACAATATACGGGCTTAGTTGCTCAGTTGTGTCCAACTCTTTGTGACCCCGTGGACTGTATAGCCCTCCAGGTTCCTCTGTCCATGGGGATTCTTCAGGCAAGAATATTGAAGTGGGTTCCCATGCCCTCCTCCAGGGATCTTCCCAACCCAGGGATTGAACCCAGGTCTCCTGAATTGCAGACGGATTCTTTACCAGCTGAGCTACCAGGGAAGCCCCATAGAACAGTATATAGGTAATGGTAGTTAAGTGTCAGCAATCACTATTATAACCATAAAGCCACCAGGAGTATCTCCTAAATTAAAGTTTGACTTCCGTTTCCAATACGTGTCTGCTAACTCTATAGTTTTGCATCACACTTGTACTGCTCAGTCTAAAGGACATCATTTGACTGAGAAAAAGGTTGCAGACTCCCAGCTGTCACAATTTTACAGAAATGAAGAACATGCAAGCCACAGGTATCAAAAAAATGAGGTGCAGCTCCACCATTTGCCTGAAAAATAAAGGTTATCTATGACACATACTATATAGCTGGCATGCAGCTATTATTATAAAATATTCATTGGCACTACAAAATGCTGCAGGCACTGCACAAAATATAAAGTAACAATCTCTCCAGGCCCTAACTGATTATAAGCCATATATTTTTAAGGGAAGATGCTACTGAGTTACTTAACAGAGAATGAAAGACCCCAGGCTTTTAGGCAAAGGAAAAATCATATAGTCTTGAAGGACAGTGACGATTTATGGTGTGTCTAGAGGGTGTATCTGTGTTTCTTCTTCAGCAGCAGCACATCTGAACTGTCCACAGGCTTTGTACAAAGCAAGTCCGGTGCTGGGTCCTTACACTGACCCAAGCGCAGCTTCCAGTTATAGGATTATCACATAGACTAAAGATCTCTCCTATTTGAAGTCAGACACAGGGGTACGAGACAACATTATGTGTTACAAATATCAGATCACAGCCACAGGACCACAAAATTTTCAATTATGTTTGCGTCGGATAGGTTGGAAGGAAACAAAATTGCAGCTGAAACGAAATAAAATATTTGAAAATGAGTTTTCACTTGGGGAATTTCAAAGTCAAAATATTTCTACTCATTGTATCATTACTATTCTATTCTTTAACTGTGCTTTTCATCCCTATCCTTTCTCTTTCCTTTAAAAGAAGAAAATGCCCTTAAGATAAAATTTTGTGTAAATAACAGTAAACCTCAGGACAAGCCATTCAAGGCTTAATTTTTAAAAAACTAAAATCTCATGTCTTTTTCCACGAGGCCCCTGAACATATGTGCAAACAGCGCTCTTTTCAGCTATCCTTAAGAGACAATAATCCCCAAAGTCAGAGAAAATTCTTAGTTGACAACCTTGTCATTTGAAAGTGTGTATATGCATGTGTTCCACAGTCTTAAAAATAGCCAACACTAAGAAGAAATAACTGGGGAGAGGAATGCTGAATGTAAAAGTGTCACCTTTTTCTCTTTTCCTTTTCCATTTTACCTTTCATTCAGTAGAAGTTCACACAGTGACACCTAGTGCAGCTGGCGAGGCTATGACAGCCTAGGAGAGTGAATGAGAGAAGCTGCTTGGCAAACTCCAGGTTTAATTTCAGCTAATTCAGTAAAACTGAAAGGCTTGCCTTTCGTCTTAGACCCCAATGTGCATGCATATCCTAATTATCATTTGAATCTATTTAAAAATGTATCATGCTTATGGACCATAATTCCAGCTCAGTTCATTTCCTAACAGTTAGAAATGCTGGATCATTAATATCCATAATGAAGTAGAACTGCAATTAAGGGACTCAGCAAAAAAAAACCCCCTCTTTCTAAGAGGCTTGCCAAGATAAGCTCGGCGGGTTTTGAGGACTCTTCCTAAGCATTACTATGGTATTTTCTCCTGAAAGATCTCCCTTCCTCTGAGTCTGTTACAAGAAACCCGCCAGAGACCGGCAGACACTGTGTGCCACATTTTGCAAAGCAGCCTTAAGACATTCTAGTCAACTGATCTCTGACTCAGATGACCTTCTATATCAGAACAATCCAGAAACTCCCTCAGCGAGGTTTGAGGCTCTTCAAGTGTCAAGATCACGCTGCCCAACCTTGGCATCCCCCCAACAGCTACGACAGCCTACAGCCTTACATACAATAAGTGCTCAATTAATTTTTGCTAAATGGATTTTCTTTTGTTCTGTTTCTACTAAGGGCTGCCTCTTTAAATTTCTCTCATTCCTATACTTCTGTGTCACCCATGTGCATTATTTTCTACCAGTTCTGTTTGGAGACTGGATAACAGCTAAAGAGAATCCAATGGTGAGAAATACATGCCACACACGTAGCTTTAACTTCTGCACTTGGGCGGGGGCATTTGTCAAAGCTCCACTACTTACACTGACAGAAGGTAATGGGTGCAAGATGAAGCCATCTCCCCAATACTTGAGAGTAGGATTGCCTGAGGAATCTTTATCAAAAAATTTCACTGTTACTCACATTAAGTTTGAGTCCATAAGCTAAGCTTCCCCAAGACATAAATTCAAAATGCCACGCCTTTCCACAAAGGAAATTCAACATCTCAGAACGAATTCTAAATATGTACACAAAAATAGGTCTATTCATTACAGCTGATTCATCATAGCAAAATTAAAAGGATACAACTTAAATGTCCAATATTATCCATCCATTTAATTAGTGTGGCTGATTATCTACCCCAGTGTCCTGCTCCAAGTCCCAGGCCTGCCCTTCCCACTAAGTTCACCAGCTGTTGATACAGAATTCCCAGCCCCTGGCAGTTTCCTATCTCCGGTGCCTCTGTCTCTCTTGCTTTTTTGTCAGACAGCTCTCTCTGGCACCCAAGAAGGGCCAAGGAGTCAACACTCTCAGAGGGTCACTTCAAGGAGTGTGTGGTGAGAGACCACGGACATTCCACATGGTGTCTCTGTGGATCTCCAGCAGGACTGCCCTGCCCCCAACCCCCGCTGGTGACCCCGTGATACTCTCATCAGTGTACTCCCTTCCCTGCCTCACTTTCCCCATTTATCAACTGTGGTTGTTGGGATCAGCTCTGAATACTGCCACACCCAAGTCCTTGTCTCAGGTCTGGAGAGCCCAAAGTCAGTCAATTAGGCTATATGCATAAGTGAATATGTAGTAATAAAAACTAATGCCTACCAGATTCATACTATTTCCAGAGCTCGAGTTGGTGACTGTGCCCACAGCTGAAAACCAAGGTACCATGCACCCTGATTTTCTAAAGGGACCACAGAGCAGCCACACAAAGTCAGAAGCCAGACGTTGTCTCATCTGGTTTACACAGAGGCAGCAGAATCAGCCCTTCTCCTCCCAGCTTTTCCCTCCCAATGTCCCTATGAAGACAGCTGGCAAGGTGGGACCATCCTTAGCCTCTGGGTGAGGTGCTGAGTTCATGCTGAGATGCTGTCTCCTCCCCTTCTGCAGGATGCTCCTTCCTGCCCAAAGCCAAAAGATGAAGCTCCAAAGGAAAACCTGTAAGGGTTGCAGGATGTCCTGAAGGAGGAGAATTGAGAATCTTGCTTCCCTGCAGGAAGGTTGCTGAGATGCAGCAGCCAACAGCTGCATCTGAAGCCAGGGAGAACTGTGGGAGGGTCAGCACGTGCTCTCTGAAGATCCAGACACAGCGGGCGCTGGAAATGGTGCTGAGTCTGATGGGGAGACTTCTAAAGGAGGAGGTGCCTACTGGAGTAGCCAAGATAGTAAGGCTCAAAGAGCCCAAAGTGCAACCTCTTAGGGAAGCCAGCAGGGCGGGTCCATTTATAAGAGTGTTCTGTGGCCTTGGAGAAGGCAAAAGTCACCCTCAGCAATTCCTATGGCTCCTCATAAAGGGGATCAAGATTTGGGGAAGGCCTGGGCTCTTGAGGAAAAAGAGGCTTACCTAAGAGAAGGCATCTGAGGCCTGGATAGCTTAGAGATCAGGCCCATGGAGAAACTGTACACAGCTGTCCCTCTCAGGAGGCTCCCAGGGATGGAGGGCAGAATGAAGCCAAATACCACCCCAAGGAAACTATCCATAGCCCCTCACTCAGAATAGACACATCCATCAAATCAGATGGAACCAGAAAGTGGTGGAGACCATCTCCTCAGAAGGCACCTTAGGACAGTACTCCTGCCCCAGGACCTGAAGTGACAGCCTGGGATTGGGCAGGGAACAAGGACTAGAGCCCGGTCATTCTCCCCACTGCCACCCCGGCTTCCCAGCATTAGGGTCAAAGAGCTATCCTGTTCTGGAGAGGAAATGAGCAAAGCTTTGAAACTTGAAGTGTTGAAATGAACACAATTCATTCAGCTTTAAAGAACTGAAAACAGGACTGTTACAGTAAGAGAAAGCAATGGGAAAGTTGGAGAATCTGACCAGGATGTCATTAAGAGCTGAGACCCCAGGAGGAGAGGAGTTTAAGCTAAAAACAGTGATGGGAAGTAAAACCATGTCACACGTACACCCAGAACACCGACTCTTCAATAAACCCATTACTTTTATGAAAAATTCTCAATGATGTCACAAAATACTTATGTATATAGAAAAATAGAGAGATATGTATAGATAGTGAAGGACAGGGAGGCCTAGCATGCTGCAGTCCATGGAGTGGCAAAGAGTCAGACGTGACTTAGCAATTGAACAACATATCGTAAAATACAAAATATTAAGTGAAAAAGTATATAATATGCCATTAGAGGTGATGGGAATGAAGGAGGGAAGGAAATAGATGGATTGGTAAAGAAGGAGACACACTCACAATTTTAAGCAAAGTTATTTTTGAAAGTTAAAATTACAGGTGACTTTATTTTCTTTATAATACTCTATTGTCTATAAATTTCTTAAGGCAAGAACTTCTGAAATTATAACTTGTGAAACTAGAAGAAAACGTTAGAAGGATAAATAAGAAAATAAGTACCAAGATACAGTCTTCTTTTAAAAATATAAACTTCAGCTCCTGCACCTCACTCTACTTGCAAACCGGTACCTGCCCAGGACTAGTGACTGACCACAGGCTGCCAACAGCCCTGAACAATGCTCTTGTCCCCTGCTCACCTAAGTAATAAAATTCTCACAGGGACCATGATTCTATTACTCAATATGTATTAAATAAAAGGTTAAAAACAATAAATTAGTGGGGGAAAGAACATTAAAGGAAAATTCCTTAACCTTATACTGTATTTACATGAATAACATTTTGGTACTGTGGACAGTCCTAAGAGGGAGGGAAGAATTAGATAGAAGACCCCCACTGGGTAATATGTTTCAAACCACTGTGTCCCAAAACCAATTATCCTTTGTGTTTTAGAGAAAAACCAGGGACCTTGAATACAATCCTAGACAAGACACCGAGGCAGAACAGCACAGTGCTGTGGACACTGCTCTGGAGCAAGGTCAGCCTCGGTTGATTCAAGTTCTGCTACTTCTTGGCTGTGTGACTTTGGGCAAATGACTTAACCCCTTTGTGTCTCAGTTTCCTTATTTAAAAGGGTTCTGAGGGTTAAATAAGTCAACACATGAAAAGATCTTGGAAGAATGCCTGATGCTCAGTGAGTGGTCCAGTGAGCCTCATGGGGGTAACTGAACCACAGACTCCTATTAAGAAATGACAGCTTTCATTCATTTAGGAGTGTATCAACCAAACAGTGAAATTTTCAACTTCTCTTTCGTCCGTCTTTGGGAAGCTCCATGACTTCAGCAACTTCACCCAGAAAAACAAGAAATCCCAGGTTCTGATGTCACACAAATATCACTGTCATTGTCATACAAGTAGTAAAGTCACCTTTTAACTGTGCCTTGGTCTCCTCATCTCAAGAGTGAAATGACTGTTGCCATTTGCCCCACCACTTTCACAAGACTGTCAAAGAGCAGCAAGCGAGAGAATGTATGTGGAAATGATTTGAAAAAGTAAAAAGCGCTATATAATACAAAAAATTTTAAATAGACCAATAATTAAAATATGAAGATAAGACTGAACTTGGGCCTTCCTAGTTCTTGAGAAGAACCCTCACAAAGACTAAAATCTAAATTATGTCTAAATTTTATCATTCCAGGCTTTCTGGGGTTATTGTTGCTATTTATTTATTTTTATTTTTTATTGAATATAGTTGATTTACAATATTAGTTTAAGATATGCAGTATAGTGATTCAGTATGATTCATTTATACATTATGAGATTATATGTGTATAAAATAGATAAGCAATAGGATATATTATACAGCCATTATCATGGCCATTATTTTGTAATAACTTTAAATGGAGAGTAACTTTTTACTTTTTGTATATGGCCACTAGAAAATTTTTAATTACATGTGTGGCCCACATTATGTTTCTATTGGGAAGTGCAGCCTTGGCCAATAACAGGTCCATTTGTAAGAAGGACTTGGAAACACGGTCTCAGTAAATGAAGTACCTGGAGGCACGTGAGATGGGAAAGAGCAGGATTCTGGCACTTACGGTTTTGTACCACGTCTTCCCTTTGTTACTAGTTGCCTGAACATTAATGCATACTAGAAAGGTAAATATAAATTCTAGTAGGCTGAAAAGAAACATTAAATTACATGACCTTTCTTAGACAGAGTTGCTATGAAAGAATCACAACCACAACCATGAGCATGCACTTGTGGTTCCATAGAAGTACCTGCCGTGCGCCGAAGACCACAAAGCCCCCAGGTGCGTCCAGTGTATGCCTCAGTTACTACAAAGCATGCCTGAACAGACATGGGAGCGCATCTGAGCCAGACATTCAGGGGCTACAGAAATCACAAGCCCCCATGATGCCTTTTATAGACGGTGTGGTCTGAGAGATGTCAACTTCATAGAACAGAATGAGGAGATGCATGCCACATGCTGAGTTCTAAAAGAACATTTTGGAAGGACAAGACCAAGAGCAGCAGGAAAGGGCCTTTCTTATCTATTCAGTTCTGTATATATACACCAACAACTGTGGAGTTTCTGGACCGTGGGCAAACAGAACATAAAAATAGTTTGACTTTAGCCAACAAAGATCCTGGCGCCAAAGAACCAGCCACATCTCCATTTCGGGTACAGTTTACGTTTGGTGCCGGCCGTCTGAGTTCAAGGCACAGGCGATAACTAGACTGTAGAGGGCTTGGCTGCTTGCGGTGGATGCATTTGAGGCCAAGTGCATGATGCGTCAAAGAGAACAAGAGACGAAGATTCACTACAGTATGAATCAATTTAAAGTATATTTAATGTTCCATTGGTTTCCATAAAAAGAGGACCTAGAATTAGTAATGACTATTGATTTCCAATTATTGGAAGGGAAGAATTCAACAATTAAATGAGAAGTAAATAACTGTCCCACATAGACCTATTCTGAGCAGAAAAAAAATAGTACACAGAGCAATTACAAATATAAATTCAGAGAAATGTATTTTAAATGTTCAGTATCAGTAGTCAATTCTTAAAAATTTATCAAGGCAATATCCTTCTTGCTTATAAATAGACAATACAATTTGAAAAGAAATCATACCTACAAGTATTTAGAATTGAAACAAAAAATGACCATTAAGTATCCCATCCTCAAAACACTGGAGTTTTATAAATATCTTTTGAAGAAATTCCAAGTGAAGTATCTTTAGTGCTCTTCTACCTTAAATTCTTAGCTTTACATGAAAAGTAGATTAAAAACAAACTGCAAATACTAGAGTACACAAGATGTCAGTGCTGTACAACTTGTAAGGAGACCACTAATAAAGAGAAAGGCTATGGGAAATTCATTTGAATTCAGTTTTTTGTTTTTTGTGGGGTTTTTTGTTTTTTTTTGTTTGTTTGTTTTTTGGGCCAGCCAGCTTGTCAGCTTGCCACAGTTTTTTTTCAGAGTTTGTCTTTTCAGGATATTGGCAGGAATGGTCAACAAATTTCATCATGAAGGCTACCCAAGCTCTGTGATGAGAAGGACTCTGAGGTCATGTCTGTGCTCAGGCTCAGCAGGAAGGAGTACTGCCATTGATTAGTGATGTGTGACTAGAGGGGAAGTGGCTATCCTTGGGCCATATCTTTGCTTTCCCTCCAAAGGAAAGTACAGCTGTAGAAACACCTTTCCTACCTGCAATTCTGATCAGTGTCAGTTTATTTAGATGAGATGATTTCACAAGCTAATGATTATAGAATCAGACCACTCTACCCAGAAAAGCAGGGTGTAGGAAATATTAATTCCTGAGCTCACCTTTCTACTCTTCTGACCCTCATTTTTACAAAAGGCACTTATACTTGCCCATTATCCCTCTTTTAAGGGCACGTTAACCTCTTTATGGTGATCCTGCATGGCTCAGAGGGTAAAGCGTCTGCCTGCAGTGCAGGAGACCTGGGTTCGATCCCTGGGTCAGGAAGATCCCCTGGAGAAGGAAATGGCAACCCACTCCAGTACTCTTGCCTGGAAAATCCCATGGACAGAGAAGCCTGGTAGACTACAGTCCATGGGATCGCAGAGAGTTGGACACAACTGAGCAACTTCACTTTCACTTTCACTTTCACCTCTTTCACCTCCAAAACACAAAGTTCTTCTCCAACACATGAAAATTTCTTTGCTGTGTATAAACCAGGGGATGATGGAAATTCTGCAAAAGCAAAAACCTTCTGTACCCTCCCCCACCAACAAAATCCCATTTACCACCAATATAATGTTCTCTTCCCAAATTATTCAGACCTAATTTTTTGACTTAATTAATGCCAGCACTGCCCTTTCGCTCACTGCCATCTGCCAGGAGTCATCTCCCAGGCAGAAAGGTCACAGTGCTGAGCGTGACACGGACACCAGAGACACGCGGGATCCAGGCTTCCCTCGCCCTGTCATTCACCTCTCCCGCACCAACACCAGCCAGTGTCAATTATCACTGCCAGTGTCGGACAGTCACATATCATCAATTAGCGGTGGCAAAAGCTCAGCAGCTTCTGAGCTTGCCCTAAGAAAAGCATGCAGATGCTTGTACCCACTTGGCGAAACAACTAAAATGTGTAGGAAGGAAAGCACATCTTTTCCAATTAGAATGCTATCTGTTAATGCAGACAGCACAGTCATAGATTGAGCCACATGGAACTGCCGTTTTTCTAAGCCAGTGACAGTCAATTACTAGCAATTCCAGATGGTTCAGACTAACAAGAGTACAGACGACTGTCTGCACCAGTTTGGCACGTACTTAACTAGGACCTGAACTGAGTTTGTTACCTGAGACATGTAACATGATAACCAAATATCTTATTTCAGAAGCATTTCAGGCTGTTACAATTACCTAATGAAAGGAAATATGCTTCTATGAATGGAATACCTATGTCAGGCTCTGCAATGGGTATCCAGTGATACCCCTGTGCTAGTGGAAGAGACAGATACATGAGGAAGGATCTGTGAGAGGGAAGCCAGGGTTCATAGGGAATACATCAGAGATCCACCCAGACTCCTCTGGAGGGGTCCAGGCAGGCTCTTGGAGGAGACAGCATCTTGGCTGGGTTTTCAAGGATGTGTCAGGAGAGCCAAACTGAAGTCCAAGAGTCGGTGGACTGAGAGAAGGGGGTGGTGAGGACAGAATCAACTTCTAGGCAGTCCCGCTTCCAAAAAAGTTTGGCAAAGAATGTTTCCATTCACAGCATCTCTGGCTTGTTTCTGCTATTCTGATTCATTATAACTGTCTTTTCCAGCATTAACTCAGGCCAGTGGTTGCAATGAATAAAGAGCAACATTAAAATACCACCAGGAAAGATTCATCATTTTCAGCTTCTGACTGGGAAGAGAAAATGTCTTAAAGCTTCATAGGTGTTTCTGTTTAATCTGGGGACCCATGTCATATTAACTAACTAGATAAATACCTGGGGTACTCAATCTTGCTACTAACATTTTAATCCCTCCCAGTCCCATTTAAATTGTGCCTAATATCTGGTGACTACGAATAACATAAAACAGATCTAAAATTCATTTTCAGGGGGGGAAAATGTGCAAGGAGCGAGGTCCACCTCTGCAATAACCTTCTCATTACAGGATTGCCATTTGAGATTGCTCAGCTGGCATTTGATTCCTGCAGTGTGTGGAGTCCCCTCTCTTGCTAATTTAGCTGCAGGTCAGACCTTGCTCTGCTTTAGAACTGCATTAAGGGAATTGTCTTTTCTGGCTGGGAAAGACCGCTCGAATCCAGAGAAGGAAAAACAAAGGGCGCCCTCCTCAGAGAAGCTGCCAAACGCTCAGACCTTTCATGTTGAATTACACTTGTCACCCTGGGATCCGTGTTGCTGGCCTCTTCCCCCTCCCATCTGCAGTCGTCAAACCCTCCCCATTCAGAATCCACAGCGAGCATTCAACTGCTGCAACCCAGGGAGAAAATCCAATACTTTTTCTACATCTCATTATTAAAGCAAAAATGGAACAGTAGCTGCCCAATTCAGCTTATGTAAGAAACTCAGTGAATTACATTGCCATGAACTAAAAAAATAAATCCAAATGTTAGCATCTCTGGGACTGAGACAGCAACAAGAAAGGTACCTTGGGCAGAATCATAGACCTCTGCACAGGGAGCCCAGCCTGGTATCTGAGTGATCCTGGCAAGGATCTTATCTGCCCCTCCTTTTTTTCTCGCATGGTTCCTTTTGCAACTTTTTCAGCCTTTGGGACCTTGATCAAGGAGCAGGCAGATCTACTTTGTCAGCTAAACGGAGCTAAAATTACAAGCTAAGATGTACATGCACTCCTCCTTCTAAGCTAAAGATCTCCTTTGGGTGAGGAGTGTGAAAGTTGAGGGAATAACGGGCAGAGTGTTAGGTCATTCCCCTGCTGGGACAGTTACAAAAAATCTTCTGACTGAGGCATAACACACATGCAAAGAAGGGCACAAATCATATGTGCTCAGTGACTACCCTTGTGGAACCTGCACCCAGATTAAAATCAGAACATTATGCCAGAAGCCCCTCCCTGGGATCCCATCCTGCTTCTCCCCACAGCCAGGGTATCCACTCTGTTGACTGCTAACACCATTGATTTATTTGACCTCAAATTAGGATACTTTTAAGAGACCCATGCTGAAGCTGACGGTCTGATACTTTGGCCACCAGATGTGAAGAACTGACTCATTAGAAAAGACCCTGATGTTGGGAAAGATTGAAGGCAGAAGAAAGAAGGGGACGACAGAGGATGAGATGGTTGGATGGCATCACTGACTCAATGGATATGAGTTTGAGCAAGCTCCAGGAGTTGGTGATGGACAGGGAAGGCTGGCGTGCTGCAGTCCATGGGGTCACAAAGAGTCGGACACGACTGAGCAATTGAACTGAACTGAATCATGCTGGGACAACAGCATAAACCAGGCTGTCTGTGACCAACCCAGATGTATGTTGTATAAACATCAGTCACATCTGGTCTGTTTCCCAAGGCACTTTACACTGACCCCTGTTCTAACACGTGTCACATTCTGCATAGTTGCCAAGTTTTGCAACAAACTCCCTGCTTCTGGAGGTCAAGGTCAAGTCTGAGTCTTCTCTTTTTTTCTCCCAGTATCATTCAGTGACTGTCTCATCCCACCTGATGAAGGGTCCAATAGCACTTGGGTTTCCAAATTCCTATCCCTCATTAGTAGGTTGGGCAGAGAATATACCATTTTATCTCCATCCTGGCCTGATGATGGGGTCTTCTGGAGGAAGATTATGCCTGAGCAAAGTTTCCTGTCAGCCAAGAGTCTGTCTGGCCCCTTCCTTCAATCAAACCATCATATGACCTGTGCTCTCAGCCTGCCCATTTTTTGTGCATACCCACCACCACCCTCCCACCTGTATGTGTGTCTGGCAGGGGAGGGAGGAGGCGGGAGAGAGGGGAGAAAAAGATCCTGTCCTTGATTGTCAGGCTCCTCTCAGCCCTCCAGGCCTCAACCTGCAGTGTCCATCTTTGTAGGACCCACACTGCCCAGTTTTAGCAAGAATCTTGTTAGGTCAATCTAAAAAGAACACCCACCTTCAATACCTAACAATTCTCAGTGTCTGATCAAACTCCTCATCCACCACCGTTGGTACCTGACCACCCTGGCCAGCCTTCAGCAAGCATCCTGTCCAGTCCATTTAGCCGCAATGCCCCATACTCCTGATGTTTCCTCTTAGCAATTTTCCATCCATCACCCCCCGCCCTGCTCCTCAGCTATAAATCCCCACTTGTCCGTGCTGTACTTGGAATTGAGCCCAGCTCTAAACTGAGGTCTCTTTTCCCTGATTGCAATAATTCCTGAGTAAAATCTGTTTTTATGCTTTAACTACAGTCAGACTCTGGTTTTCTTTGGGAGGGAGGGCACATGCTGTGCACACATGTGTGTGTTTCTTCTTCTTGGTTCTGCTGCCACTGGTCTATGTTAAAACAAAAAGCTTCCTTTCCAGCCCCTACCCCTCCACTCCTCACATCCACCATTTGACCTGCAGGCAAATGAAGCCATTCAAATATTTGCTCATCATGTCATCTATTCCCACCCGACCTTGCAATTCCTGTCATGCCCCGCATGTCAGTTTGAAGCATAACGTCATTAATACCTCCAGTGCACTAATGGATGCTTCACACATGAACGCATTAATGAAATGTGTTATTGTTTTCCCTCACAGGACATTAACAATCTACCTCACGCTGGGTCCCGGAGCCCCTCAGAGTTGCTGAAAACCACTAGCTATCAAATGAACCCTCAGTTCCGCCTCAGTAACTTTAAGTTCAAGTTTATCACTGAAGCGTCATTCATGTGAGAAGAAAATACAAGCCTCTGAGGGCTTTGGGGCCCAGCTTCAATTACCATAAAGAGTAACAGGCAGTCATGGCTGCAGGATGGTGGGGGGAGCCAGTGCCCCATGGAAACAAATCCTGTCAAAATGAAATAGGAAAGATCTGGGTGTCACTGGCATGATTTGTTTCTTGTTTCTCCCTTTTGTCTATGGGCTGATGGTTTGAATAATGAAGATGGTATTGGTTTTCTTCCTGAGCTCGCTGGCACAGGAGGTCTGCTTTTCTGACGCACAGCTGACATATTAAGAGGGATTAAAGTTTCTGTACACAGGCAATGTTTAAATTAGCTTCCTTAAGCCCCAAAGAAATCTTTCCAGCTGATTTGCAAAATGAACCCCAGCACGGCCCGCAGCCACCCTGCACTGGTTGCCTAAACAGAGCCTCGGGTTTCTATTTGGCCAGCTGTTTTGCAAAATCGGAAGAAAAGGAAAGGTAATTCCCTTTCAACGTTGCCTCAGCCAGTATTTCTTCCGTAATTAAAATTGAAAGCTTTCCCCAACAGGTTCTTAGAGGCTCTCCTGGAGAAACAGATTTCTCTTTTCCTATATAATTAAGCGCAAATTGTAAGGTGTGGGGCTTTGCCATTGCGGAGGGATGGATGGTCAAGAGGTGTTCCATGCAAGGCTGGGGGACAGCTTTTGTGTTTGGTTAGCTGTTAGGAAATGCTAATTGCCTTTTCTCTTGCCATTAGGCACTAATCCCCTGCTGTGCCAGAAATTTTTTGCAGGCTGGGGCCAGAAAGGTGGAGGGAGATGTACAGCACAAACACCACACAGAGAATCACCTGCACTGGGAAATTGCTGCTCGGCCAGGAAGGTGATTGTTCGCCCAGCGTTTGTGCCAACAACATGCCCCCAAATTTCTTTTCTTCTTGTCCTTGGGAGCAGGCTTAAGAGTAGGTACGAAATCCAGTCTCTGAATGTTTCAGGTCACTAAGCGTGTACCCTACACTTAAAGCTTCCAAGAGCAATTAAGCATCTAATCAAAAACTCCTGGCTCAGGAACAAAAGTCAAGGCTTAACTCTTTCCTGAGCTTCTGACTGCAAGGAGATCCTTGTTGCCTGCCTGTCAGAGCTGTGTCCCTGCATCCCCACATCTATCCTCTGAAGGGGAGACAGCACACAGCAAGCTCCCAGAGTCCCCCAGCACAGCTACCTAGAAAGCTTAGGAGGCCAGTGTGTGTTCCTTCTCCCTCCCACAAATACAGGCAAAATGGGCTGGACCCACATCACCCTAACACCTCTGCCTCTGCAGGTCTCATCCCAGAGATGCCTTTGACTTTTAAAGAACCAGAGCTGTGAGCACAGATGACAATTTTCTGTCATTTTACTTTAGCCCTATGCAAAAAGCCTCCAGGGCAGCCCTAAGACTCTGTTCCCCTGGTGTGGACACCCTGTATGGTCATCACCTCCCTCTCAGCATAGACAGAATCTGTGACTTTTTTCTAAACAATTGAGTATGGCGAAGGTGAAGGAGTTTGGCAGATGTTATGAAGGTCTCAAATTAAAAAGGTATATCAACAAAGGAGATTATCCTGTGGGGCCTCGTCACGTGAAAGCTCATCAAAGAGGAACCAGGCCTCCACAAGCCAGGGACCCTCCTTTCTGGCTGGCTGAAGTAAGCAGCCACACTGAAGAAGCCTATGGGGAGGAATTTCAGGGCCTCTAGGACCTGGGGGGCCTCCAACAACAATCAGCAAAAAAGCTGGGGACCCCAGTCTTAGAGCAACCAAGAAATGAATTCTGCCAAGAACCTGAATGAGCATGAAAGTGCATTTCTCCCCAGGCCAATGTCCACAAGACAATGTGGTCCTCCCAACAGATTTATCAGAGCCTGGTGAGACCCCAAGCAAAGGACACAGTATCTGGACTCTTGACCCATAAAATGTGTAGTTTTAAGCCACTAATTTGTTACCCAGAAAATAGATAACTAATACAAGTTGGATACATTCAGATCCAACATTTTTAAATGACTACTGATTCAGCTATATTGCAGCCATGGTCTTCATCATTAATATCTTCAAATCACCAGGCAATTAATATGTTCCTTCTATGCACTGCTGTCTGGGGGCATGCTGCATATTTTGAGACCACTGTGTGAGATATTCTATCAGTCATTTCTCATTTCTTCTCAACCTTGCCTTTTTAGTCCCTGAGACAGCCCATGTTGCAAAGAAAGACCTTAAAGCAGGTGGAAAACTACATTAAACAAAAAGATATGGATTCTATGCTTGACACACATACATTGCAAAGATATATTCTTTTTCTTTCAAGCTTTCACATGTACAAATAATGAGAAAATCATATTTTATTCCTGTTTGTCTTAAGCCTCACTTAGTCTTCGGTTCATAAACTTCTGGACAACTTTCAAAGTTCTCAAACAGCAAGTATTGTAGTTCAGATCATTTTAGAAATCAACTGCCATATACCAACAGGACTTTTTCCCCATGAAGCTTGACAAGCTAAACCTATTTATATAGAAAAGCAGACCAAGAAAGATGAAGATACTTTTGAAGACTCTAAATATCGGATACAGTGATAATTTATAGTATATTATAAAGTGTGATACTTGCACAGTGATTTAAAGAAATAATAAACCAACAGAATAGAAAGAAGTGCCCAACACAGGCCCATGCATGTACTGAAATTTGATATATAGAAGATAGGACATTACAAACCAGAGGGAAAAAATATCCTGCATAGTAAATGGTACCTGATGATAGGTTTCCAATACAGAGGTGGGGATGACTAAATTCCTAAATGGAGATTTCTTCCATTTTCTTCCATTTCATTTAACTACCAAACAATGAAGAGAGAAGTAAAAAAGGTACAAGCCAATATTTTTAAACTATAACACAGAAAATAGTTACATAAATCATGTTACTTCACTGTATTTTGCAACCATTTCATTATTATCTTAAAATAATCTAAGATTCAGTGGGGCTGACTGACCTTTTAAAAAATATATTAATTACTGCCTATGATTCAGCTCTTAACACACATGCTAAATTTGTGATTGAGAAAGGGGATTTGTTTTCTTAAAAAACAGTTTTAACATGCCTTTGGCCTAACAAAAGCCAAACATAGGATACATTTCAAAATCGCAGGATTATGAAGATTCGATAGGATTATGAATGCAACAAGATTGGTCATAAATTGTTAAGTATTGAAGCAAAATAATGGGCATCTAGGGTTTTATTACGCATGTATTTTTAAACTTCTCCATAACTTTTTTTTTTAAAGGAAAGAAAGAGTATTTGATAAAGCATCTCAAGAAAGTAAGCTATACAGAACTTGTGTGCTATGATTTTAAGAAAATACACATGTATATGTGTGCATATATATAATATGGATATATAGGCATACTAAAATACATGTGCATAGAAGTTATGCTATATATACACATACATATATACATAAGTAACATAACTTTGGGGAGTAGGCAAGTCTGCATTCTTATGCCTTTATGTTACAGGTAAGGATCCTAAACCCTCCTGGGTGGTTATCTTCTGTTTGCCCTCCAGATCCCCTCTCCACCCTTCTCTGGTGTCCTGCAAGAATGAGGCTTACAGGATCCCAGCCCCTCTAACCGGGTCTGGGCTACGAAGAGCATTAGAGAGACATAGGGCTTCCCTGATGGCTCAGCTGCTAAAGAATCTGCCCACAATGCAGGATACCTGGGTTCAATCCCTGGGTTAGAAAGATCCCCTGGAGAAGAGAAAGGCTACCCACTCCAGTATTCCAGCCTGGAGAATTCAATGGACTGTATAGTCCATGGGATCACAGAAAGTCAGACATGACTGAGCAACTTTGACTTTCAGAGAGACATATGGGAGGGAGGTGGAAGGTAAAGTCACAAGATTTGTTACCCTGACTCTCTCCCCACCAGACAGCCTCCACATGGGCTATAACCTTCCACTGAAGGTTACCATACCTCTCAAGAAGACCAGTTCTACAAGACCACTTTCTGCTGGGTTCCTGAAACTGATCCCTCTTTTCTCCTCTGGACATAGAATTTGCTTCAGCTCAGCTTCCACTATTCCCAGATTCCTGTACAATCCCTTGTATGGGGTTATCCTCACACCTTCATAATAGTTTTGTGTGCCATCTGTTTTCTTTAAGGACCCTAATTACCATACTCTTCATTAAACAATAGATGGCACACAGTTATGATGAATAGAGATGGGGAGATTTTATTCTCTACATGTGCAAGTATTTCCAATACTGCAGTTATATTCTAGGTGATTCCCAGGCTGAACACAGCATAGGTAGGAGTAAATTTTAAAAATTGTAGAATTGGGGGTATCGACTAGATATTTACTGGTCCACAAACTAGTTCCCTTTGCTAACAGACATGAAAGGAACTAGAGAACAGTCCTTTCTCTGAAAAGCCCAAATTGTGAGAGTAACTCAGCTCTTCTAACTTTCCCCATATTCAAACCTAGACTCAGTGCTATAACATTATTAAAGCACAAATATTACACTATAATTACCTGAGTACACGTATTTTTCTCCTCCAGTAGGCTGTAAGCAATTCAAGGAAAAGAGTCTATTCATTCAACTTTATATCCTCACCATCTAGCATAGTGTCTGGCACATAACAGACACACAGTAAATGTTAATTGAATGAATAAATGTCTGCTTGAATAAATGAACGCCAGTGGGGCCCGTGTGTTCCATAGCAGGGCTCTAAACAGGGGCTCTTCTCACCTTCTAGTTGCCATCTGGCTTCCAAAAGCAGCAGCAAATCCAAATGTGACCTTCATACCATGGAATAAAGAATCTTTCTCATCTGAATCACTCCCATCTGCCTGGCTACAGTCAATGTAAGGTCTTGAGGCTGAGACACACCTTCATTCGTTAAAAGGGGATGGGGGAGCAGATGGCAAATGAAGGTACTAAAGCTCATTAATTCCTAATGGAGGCTTCCTCCTGGATGTAATTAGAACAAAAAGAAGGAAGAGCCAAAGGAGGAGTGTTTGGGAGATAAAGTGGGCAGCTGGAAGAGGTTTATGAAAGGTATAAACCCTCAGGGAGCTTTCCATTAGTGAGGATAATAATACCCACACTTCACAATGGCATAGTTTTCCATAACCAGCAAAACACGTCTGCATACATTATTTCATCACAGTCTCAGGAAAGGATTGTGAGACATCACGGAGAGTTTTATTTTTTCAATTGCATAGATTTAAAAAGTGGTACTCAGAGAAGTTAGGCCACCTGCCCTGAGTAATGTGGCTAGAAAGTGATAGAATAAGGATGGATTTAAAACATTCTGATGCTGAATTTGGTCTCCATCTATTCTATGGCTATAAATGGAAAGAGACCCCCAGACCAGTTCTGAAAAGCAAGTGACACTCCACCCAGTTCAGCTATTGCATACCATGGTCTTCTTCCATGCCCATTACCAATCACTTAAAGACATCCCGTTGCCTTCTATTTATGATTGGCAAGTGAAACACAGGAGTTCTTATGGGCCCACAGTTTTTATTTCTTGATGTCCCCATGGAAGACCAAGACAAGAGAGAAAGGAACTCTTCCTATTAGACCTAGTTAACTGACTCCATTTATTCCCATTGTTCCCAACACAAAATAAAAGTATTCAAATATACAGTTGAATAGAAATTAAGAATTACATATTGTACTTAGATCTTATGGAAAGTGTACAGCATAGGTCTGAGATATCAGCATTAAATGCAGAGACTTTATTATCAAGGGTTTGCTAATCATACTCAACATCAGTTTATCCAAAAAAGGATTACATTACTTGAAAACTGACTCTTTGCATTAAAGTAAACTTGCCCCTTGAAGTCTTTTTCTTCCTCTCTCAAAGGCACACAGCTGACAGTTCAAAAGCAAGCAGAAGCGGAAAAGAAAAAGGAAGATGTTCTATTTAACCAGCATCAATTGCTTATAGCTATCCTGTTCTCAATATCCTTTCCCCTCAAGGAAGCATTCAGCCAACATTTTTATTGGACTGATGCCCAGATAGCTCCATTAATTCATGCAACTACCTTTGTTGGAGCGCTCCAGGCATTATTACTCATGAATCCTACAGAGCACAAATATATCTCTAGAAAAACTGTCATTTGTATTACATATGACCTTAAAGCATCTTCATAAATTATACCTTCAAAGCAAACTAGAGAGCACCACAATCTTTTGCTACGTTAGTCATCTTAATTTCACAAGACGTACTGTCTTTTATTTACATATACAATGTAATTAAACTGGTTTCAGTGAGCTAGGTCTTTCGGCTTCATCAATATCATAAGGTACTTTTGATGATGTATGATCTTTAAATCTGTAATGGTATCTTCCTACTCTGTGGGTTTCATTGGTTCATACTTGTCCTCTAATTATGCCATCCTGTGATGTATTCTAGCTATGATGTGGACTTATAGGCTGTGGTTTACTTCTGATACTACATCTAGCATGTAACTGAACAAGAAAAATCATACTTTGACTTCATATACATTGGACCGTTTAGCATGAAACCTGTCCATTTTCAAAGATTTTTGGCAATAGAAATATAGTCAATTATTATATTAGTTACCTTATCCTAAAGTGTCAGTAGCCCACCATGGTAATAAGAAAATTCTTTCCCCAAATAAGTACCATTTTATTTCTAACTGATTATAAAATGAGCACTGTTTTTTACCCAAAATTTCCATGAAATCTTTTAATAAATATTCTTGTTTCACATTAGGAGTTTAAATGAATAAAGCATTATTCACATAAAGGGAAGATGTACTTTGACCTACTACACTATTTTCTAAAAGAAACTGGAATCACAGTTCATGTTAATATCCTGAAGATGATCTGGGACATACAAAAATTCAGTATTATCTGTGAACACTTTAGCAAAACTTTTTTGTCTGCAGACAGAAAGCAACGATGTCATTCAGCTATTTACATATGGCCCAGATATTAAAAAGGAACTGTTTCCTGCTCTCTGTGAAGGAAAACTATGAATAAATATCACTGGGGTCATTATCAACTGCACACAAGGTAACAGGTAGCTTGCAATAAAGTAGTGTCAGAAAAAAATGGATGTGGAGCAAGAAAATCTGTCTTAAGGCATGATGGGGGGAAAATATTAACTAAGGATAAATATTTGTGTTGCCTGGCAAAGTTCCCCAAGTTCCCAGATGAGGAAAGTTCTTTCACACAGATATGGAGTTTTCCAGGAGAGTTCTAGAACCTTTCAACCTTAGAATATATCTGGCCTGTCCTCTTTTCAAAAGTTAAACTGGTGTGATCTTGGAGAAATGGGAGTTGAACCAACTCTTAGAGCTCTTCAGACAACAGGAATTTCAGCTTCCTGACTTAAGCATGTTACTTCTATCTATTTTATATGGCCACATTTACCACACTTAAAATGCAGCCCAAATCCACCTGTTCTTTTTTTTTTTAAGCAGCATTCACTCATTTATTCAATAATTATATATTGAGCACCTCTTACATTCCAGGTACAACTTTAGGAGCTGGGATTAAAAAAGAAACCAAATTCTTCCTTTTGTGGTCTTTATTATTCTAGCAATAAACTATTCAGTTCCAGTAACAGCCATATTTCTTGTATGACATTGGGTCAACTACTTTGATCAAAACTAGTTTTGTTAGAATTCCTTTAACAAAAAAAACTCAGCTACATGAAAACCAACATTAGGTTTATACTCACAATTTGACCACATTTGGGGCTGGTTCTTTTCTATTATTTGTCATCCTCGTGTTTCCTAGAGGTGTACCCTGAACTGAAGAGCTGTTTTCCCTCATTCTGGAAGGACACCCAGTTCAATCCTATATGCCTCTCTGAAGGAACACAGGTGGATGGAATGTGAAGAAAGAGGGTGCCTAGCCAGCTACCGGCCCATTCAACCTTGGGAAAAATGGGATTGTCCTTACACCAAGTTTCCCAGGAAGGATACAAGGAAAGGCTGTACTGTAATTACTACTCCAGCTAATGTGTAACGACTACTACTACTACCACTGTGCTTTGACCTCACAAACATTAGAATACTTATGCAACTTCAGTACTTAGCAACTCCTTGAGGAACAGATGAGGAAACAGGCCAGAAAAAGATAAGTGACTTGTCTACAATTAAGAACTCTGGTAAAGGGTGGTGCTGGGATCCAAACTTAGGCCTGTCTGATTTCAAGGGTCCCCCTCTTATGAAAAACTTATTTTGTTATTTATCTAATAAAACCACAGAAAGGAATTATCAAACTTTAACCATCACTATTTCACATCCTATAGAATGACATAACCCAAGATGAAAATACAGAGTTTAAACATCAATCATGTATTTTCAGTTCCTTCTCTGAATCTTAGCTATGAATCTATGCTTATTTTGAACATTGTTTTGTATGCAATCTCATAAGAAGACCATCTATGTCTGTATCAATTAAAATATAAAAGAAACAAATATTCAGTGCAGATATCTGGTTCACTTACCTTGAACAAAGGAGCTTCCAGTTCTTCTACTTTTGAAGATGGGGAAAGATCAGACAGAAATGAAGTTCACTTTAGTTTGGTCCAGGAAAAACAAAGATTCACAGTTCTGGGAATAAAGAAAGAATCAGACCTTGTCAGGACACTTTGTTCTAATTACTAGGGACAAAATATTTCTACAACGCAACTACATAAAAATAGTTGAGTCATTTGAGCTACAGAAGGTCAAAAACAATGATTACCATCAAGATATGATTATTATTGCATATACTTTTGATTCTTGGGAATGAGTCTTCCTTTCTCTTCTCCTTATTAAAATTAAGATTTTATGGTTTATCAGTGTAAAGTTGATAAGTAAACAAGATAGTTTAATATTATGTTGATAATGAAGCATATTCTTTGTAAAACATAAATTCTCTGGAGTCTTAGTCTCTCAATTCCCCTTGCTCTATCCCAACAAAGCTTCCTCTGTCTAGCATCTAGCCATAGCTTTGCTCAATAAAGCAAAACAAAACACAAATCATCTAATGATAGCCATTAGAATGAAGACCTGGCTCAGAAGACAAAAAAATGCCATTTGACATAAAACAATAGCATGTCGTGGTCTAAACTACTCATCTGGCATGTACCATAAATCCCCGAGCACCATTAGTTAGTTGTCTTTTCAGATAAACTCAATGAAAGCTTATTGAATAATTTTCCATGTGCAAGCACTGTGCTAGATATTAAGAGCAAGGAGGCAAATAGAAGATTTATCACTGAAGAAAGGGATATATGCAAACAGTCCTGACATCAAGTGATAATTTCAGGGATAGACAGAAATATAGCATACTTTTGAAGAATAATGCTAACTTGATATGATATTTTTTCTGATTTATTATAAATCCTTGCAAGCCATAAACTTGTATTTTCCAGGATCTTTGCATTCATGAGTGTAAGGACAGAAAATGCGATATATTCTAAAGTACACGTGTAACCTGATATCGGCTTCAGACACAGGTAGATCAGGCTTTTTAAAGAGGACATAAGAATTTCCTTATCTACTCCTTGGCTCTGGTTTTCTTTATATTGGCTTCATTCTTCAAAGATCCTCTAATAGTGGGATTAAAGATAGCCCCAGAAATACTGCACCTGGTTAGTAATCTTGGGAGAAAGAGCTTCTCTTCCCCATAGTTTAAGTCAAAAGTAATGGAATTCATTCCTAATAGACTGTTTTATGTTGTATGTCCATCACCATACAAGCCACTGGGGCCAGAGGGTTGGGATACACTGACTGGCCAATCTGAGTCATGTGCCTCCTGCCGGAGCTCCTGGAAAACCCAAAGCACATGACTGAGAGCTGTAAGGGGAGGTTCACCTAAGGGAAACCTAAGTGTAGTTATCATACTAAAGGGAAACCTTTCCTGAGCAAGGCAAACACCATGCACCCACCACAAAAGGTACTCAGCAAATATTTGTTAATTGATGTATTGATTAGTAAGCCTGGGATAAGTGAGATGATGGTAAATACTATGTGTGAAAGGAAACAGAGCCTAGATAAATTGTGAAATGAAGCTAGAGGTGGGCAGTATCCTGCAAGGCCTTCTGGAAATAAATCAACAAAAAGGAGCCGATCTTGACTGTTTTGCACCATTTGAGAATTAGCTGAGTCTGTAATCAAAAAACAATCCTTGATTTGCGGATATTGAAGAATCCTTGCATCCCCGGGATAAAGCCCACTTGGTCATGGTGTATGATCTTTTTAATGTGTTGTTGGATTCTGATTGCTAGAATTTTGTTAAGGATTTTTGCATCTATGTTCATCAGTGATATTGGCCTGTAGTTTTCTTTTTTTGTGGGATCTTTGTCAGGTTTTGGTATTAGGGTGATGGTGGCCTCATAGAATGAGTTTGGAAGTTTACCTTCCTCTGCAATTTTCTGGAAGAGTTTGAGCAGGATAGGTGTTAGCTCTTCTCTAAATTTTTGGTAGAATTCAGCTGTGAAGCCATCTGGACCTGGGCTTTTGTTTGCTGGAAGATTTTTGATTACAGTTTCAATTTCCATGCTTGTGATGGGTCTGTTAAGATTTTCTATTTCTTCCTGGTCGAGTTTTTGGAAAGTTGTACTTTTCTAAGAATTTGTCCATTTCTTCCACGTTGTCCATTTTATTGCCATATAATTGTTGATAGTAGTCTCTTATGATCCTTTGTATTTCTGTGTTGTCTGTTGTGATCTCTCCATTTTCGTTTCTAATTTTGTTGATTTGATTTTTCTCCTTTGTTTTCTTGATGAGTCTGGCTAATGGTTTGTCAATTTTATTTATCCTTTCAAAGAACCAGCTTTTGGTTTTGTTGATTTTTGCTATGGTCTCTTTTGTTTCTTTTGCATTTATTTCTGCTCTAATTTTTAAGATTTCTTTCCTTCTACTAGCCCTGGGGTTCTTCATTTCTTCCTTTTCTAGTTGCTTTAGGTGTAGAGTTAGGTTATTTATTTGACTTTTTCTTGTTTCTTGAGGTGTGCCTGTATTGCTATGAACTTTCCCCTTAGGACTGCTTTTACCGTGTCCCACAGGTTTTGGGTTGTTGTGTTTTCATTTTCATTCGTTTCTATGCAAATTTTGATTTCTTTTTTGATTTCTTCTGTGATTTGTTGGTTATTCAGCAGCGTGTTGTTCAGCCTCCATATGTTGGAATTTTTAATCGTTTTTCTCCTGTAATTGAGATCTAATCTTACTGCATTATGGTCAGAAAAGATGCTTGGGATGACTTCTATTTTTTTGAATTTACCAAGGCTAGCTTTATGGCCCAGGATGTGATCTATCCTGGAGAAGGTTCCATGTGCGCTTGAGAAAAAGGTGAAATTCATTGTTTTGGGATGAAATGTCCTATAGATATCAATTAGGTCTAACTGGTCTATTGTATCATTTAAAGTTTGTGTTTCCTTGTTAATTTTCTGTTTAGTTGATCTATCCATAGATGTGAGTGGGGTATTAAAGTCTCCCACTATTATCGTGTTATTGTTAATTTCTCCTTTCATACTTGTTAGCATTTGTCTTACATACTGCGGTGCTCCCGTGTTGGGTGCATATATATTTATAATTGTTATATCTTCTTCTTGGATTGATCCTTTGATCATTATGTAGTGACCTTCTTTGTCTCTTTTCACAGCCTTTGTTTTAAAGTCTATTTTATCTGATATGAGTATTGCTACTCCTGCTTTCTTTTGGTCCCTATTTGCATGGAAAATCTTTTTCCAGCCCTTCACTTTCAGTCTGTATGTGTCCCCTGTTTTGAGGTGGGTCTCTTGTAGACAACATATATAGTGGTCTTGTTTTTGTATCCATTCAGCCAGTCTTTGTCTTTTGGTTGGGGCATTCAACCCATTTACGTTTAAGGTAATTACTGATAAGTATGATCCCGTTGCCATTTACTTTATTGTTTTGGGTTCGAACTTATACACCGTTTTTGTGTTTCCTGTCTAGAGAATATCTTTTAGTATTTGTTGGAGAGCTGGTTTGGTGGCGCAGAATTCTCTCAGCTTTTGCTTCAAAATCAATCAATGTAATACACCACATTAACAAATTGAAAAATAAAAACCATATGATAATCTCAATAGATGCAGACAAAGCCTTTGACAAAATTCAACACCCATTTATGATAAAAACTCTCCAGAAAGCAGGAATAGAAGGAACATACCTCAACATAATAAAAGCTATATATGACAAACCCACAGCAAACATTATCCTCAATGGTGAAAAATTGAAAGCATTTCCTCTAAAGTCAGGAACAAGACAAGGGTGCCCACTTTCACCATTACTATTCAACATAGTTTTGGAAGTTTTGGCCACAGCAATCAGAGCAGAAAAAGAAATAAAAGGAATCCAAATTGGAAAAGAAGAAGTAAAACTCTCACTATTTGCAGATGACATGATCCTCTACGTAGAAAACCCTAAAGACTCCACCAGAAAATTACTAGAACTAATTAATGACTATAGTAAAGTTGCAGGATATAAAATCAACACACAGAAATCCCTTGCATTCCTATACACTAATAATGAGAAAACAGAAAGAGAAATTAAGGAAACAATTCCATTCACCATTGCAACGGAAAGAATAAAATACTTAGGAATATATCTACCTAAAGAAACTAAAGACCTATATATAGAAAACTATAAAACACTGGTGAAAGAAATCAAGGTGGACACTAATAGATGGAGAAATATACCATGTTCATGGATTGGAAGAATCAATATAGTGAAAATGAGTATACTACCCAAAGCAATTTATAGATTCAATGCAATCCTTATCAAGCTACCAACAGTATTCTTCACAGAGCTAGAACAAATAATTTCACAATTTGTATGGAAATACAAAAAACCTCGAATAGCCAAAGCGATCTTGAGAAAGAAGAATGGAACTGGAGGAATCAACCTACCTGACTTCAGGCTCTACTACAAAGCCACAGTTATCAAGACAGTATGGTACTGGCACAAAGACAGAAATATAGATCAATGGAACAAAATAGAAAGCCCAGAGATAAATCCATGCACATATAGACACCTTATCTTTGACAAAGGAGGCAAGAATATACAACGGATTAAAGACAATCTCTTTAATAAGTGGTGCTTGGAAAACTGGTCAACCACTTGTAAAAGAATGAAACTAGAACACTTTCTAACACCATACACAAAAATAAACTCAAAATGGATTAAAGATCTAAACATAAGACCAGAAACTTTAAAACTCCTAGAGGAGAACATAGGCAAAACACTCTCTGACATACATCACAGCAGGATCCTCTATGACCCACCTCCCAGAATATCGGAAATAAAAGCAAAAATAAACAAATGGGACCTCATTAACCTTAAAAGCTTTTGCACATCAAAGGAAACTATCAGCAAGGTGAAAAGACAGCCTTCAGAATGGGAGAAAATAATAGCAAATGAAGCAACTGACAAACAACTAATCTCAAAATATACAAGCAACTCCTACAGCTCAACTCCAGAAAAATAAATGACCCAATCAAAAAATGGGCCAAAGAACTAAATAGACATTTCTCCAAAGAAGACATACAGATGGCTAACAAACACATGAAAAGATGCTCAACATCACTCATTATCAGAGAAATGCAAATCAAGACCACTATGAGGTACCATTTCACACCAGTCAGAATGGCTGCGATCCAAAAGTCTACAAATAATAAATGTTGGAGAGGGTATGGAGAAAAGGGAACCCTCTTACACTGTTGGTGGGAATGCAAACTAGTACAGCCACTATGGAGAACAGTGTGGAGATTCCTTAAAAAACTGGAAATAGAACTGCCTTATGATTCAGCAATCCCACTGCTGGGCATACACACTGAGGAAACCAGAAGGGAAAGAGACACGTGTACCTCAATGTTCATCGCAGCACTGTTTATAATAGCCAGGACATGGAAGCAACCTAGATGTCCATCAGCAGATGAATGGATAAGAAAGCTGTGGTACATATACACAATGGAGTATTACTCAGGCGTTAAAAAGAATTCATTTGAATCAGTTCTAATGAGGTGGATGAAACTGGAGCCTATTATACAGAGTGAAGTAAGCCAGAAGGAAAAACACCAATACAGTATACTAACGCATATATATGGAATTTAGAAAGATGATAACAATAACCCTGTGTTTGAGACAGCAAAAGAGACACTGATGTATGGAACAGTCTTATGGACTCTGTGGGAGAGGGAGAGGGTGGGAAGATTTGGGAGAATGGCATTGAAACATGTAAAATATCATGTATGAAACAAGATGCCAGTCCAGGTTCAATGCACGATACTGGATGCTTGGGGCTAGTGCACTGGGACGACCCAGAGGGATGGTATGGGGAGGGAGGAGGGAGGAGGGTTCAGGATGGGGAGCACATGTATACCTGTGATGGATTCATTTTGATATTTGGCAAAACTAATACAATTATGTAAAGTTTAAAAATAAAATAAAATTAAAAAAAAAAAAAAATCCTGAGGGCTTGCTAAGGTGAGTGCTGCCTTCCGTGATATGAAAAACATGTCATAGGTTTCAGAAGGTGAACATGGCTAACTATGATTGCCACAAAACAAGAAAAATAAACAGAAATCTTAAATGAGTCCTTGAATCACAACAGATACAATTATGAAAACTAGACTATACGTTTACCAGACTTTCATTTTATTACTTTAAAAGACTTCCCTAAAAAGCCACAAGGAAAAGATATCTCTTATTTGAGTCATGGAATGATCTGAAATGGCAACAAACCATTGCTTCAAAAGAAAATCAATTAGTCCTATAAAAACAGTGTCTATAAAAATGCACATAACTTTGATAATGCATTATATTTGCAAGGTAGAGGAACCTTTAAAAATGCATCAGTGACTTAAATGACTTTTCATTGTTATACTACCTTAAACAAATCTTACTTAATGCATTAAAAGCTTTGTGCAGTTCTTACTTTATCCAACCAGGAACTAGAACATGTTTCAAGAGGTCTTCAAGTCCAGCCACCTGCCTCCAAGAAAAGCTACACATACAGTATCATAGACAATGGCCTCACATGTCCATGCTGGCATCTCATAATTCATGCCACTCGCCCAGGTCTTTGCAAAAGCCCATTTTTACATGGAAATAATTCATTTAGTATAATTAGAAAGCCATAAGTTTTCACTTATTTATTCAGAAATGATTTTTAGTTCCTATAAACACTGTGCTAGAAAATAACATGGAAAAATGAATGAAATACCTCTCTTGCTCCTAAGGAACTCACAGGCTAAAGACACCAAGGTGAGCCAAAGATCACCATACAGTCTGATGAGCACGGTGCAGAAGGAAATGGCAGCCCGCTCCACTGTTCTTGCCTGGAGAATCCCAGGGACAGAGGAGCCTGGTGGGCTGCTGTCCATGGGGTCGCACAGAGTCGGACATGACTGAAGCAGCTTAGCATGCATGCATGCGTTGGAGAAGGAAATGACAACCCACTCCAGTATTCTTGCCTGGAGAATCCCAGGGACAGAGGAGCCTGGTGGGCTGCCGTCTATGGGTCGCACAAAGTCGGACACGATGTAAGAGACTTAGCAGCAGCAGCACCATGATGAGCACGGAGACAGGGAGACACATGCAAGGTAAGAGGGGCTACAAGCCCTCTCTGTACCTGGTCACACTATTTAAAAAGTTGGAGGAAAAAGTTGGCCACTCTGAAATAATTCTGCGTACATTATCTCCAAAGATTTATATGTTCCTAATTTCTCCATCATTTCCACACTAAGGAATTCCCTAACTGTCCCAAAACTAGAGTGTGTTTTATATGGAAAAACTGCTACAGGCAATCATTATTAACAGCGTTTACTAATATAATACCCAACCAGAGAAACTACTCTTTGCCATGATAAGTTTTTCAAACTATGAGGAGCAGTAGGGCTGAAATGAATCTAGTCATGAATGAAAACAAAATGATTGAATGAAAACAGTTTGTTTAAAAGTATACACTTGACATTTCCACTCCAGACACACAGATTAAGAGGCTGTCTATCAAGGTAAATCAATTTGAAAGTTGAGCCTGACTCTCTCCACCCTCAAGAAGTGATTTGCAGGTATTTGTGGCCTTTCTTTTTGGTTTGACTGTTATTTCATGTTTTACTGGTAATTCTTCTTATGGAACACTAAGAACATTTATTTGTTCTTCGGTCAGGTTTACTGAGGTATAATTTACAGTCAGTAAAATGCACCCTTTCTAGCACACAGTTCTGAGTTTTGACAAATGTATATAGTCATGCAACCACCACCACAGCAAAGATAGAGAATAGTTCTAACATCCTGAAAATTTTTCCCTGTCCCTTGGAAGTCAGCTTCTACCCCTCGAAAACCATGGTAAATAAATAGAAGCCCCTGTTTGGCAACTTTTAGCTATTCAAGTGCCACCTTTCATAATTGCACCTCTACCTGCACATCACCCATATCATTATTTATTTAACAATTATATGGCTTGCAGTTTTATTGAGAAATTTATTTTCAAATGGAAATTTATTCACTATTTTAAATGAGAATCCCTTGCCATAAATAAATAAAACTATGAACAATATCCAACAAATAAAACTCTACATGAGTAGAGGTACCTCCCCAGATCCTGAGTTCTTGAGTGTCCCTGGTGGGGCCAGTATACACACCTACGCATGCTTTTGGAAACACCAGTGATGGTAGCTATCCCATGCTCTAAATGCTTTCTCCTTGACTGTGTATTCTGTGTATCCTCTAAGAGTCAGATTAGAGCTCAAATAAAGCATTAAAACCTATTTAAAATTACAAAATTAAAATCTGTTTAAAAATTTTAAAACTATTAAAATTGCAACGTCTTTCTATCTACATCAGGCCTTGGATGCCTACTGCTTATTTGCCAAACAGGTTGCTGCTGCTAAGTCGCTTCAGTCATGTCCGATTCTGTGCGATCCCATAGATGGCAGCCCACCAGGCTCCCCCTGTCCCTCGGATTCTCCAGGCAAGGACACTGGAGTAGGTTGCCATTTCCTTCTCCAATGCATGAAAGTGAAAAGTGAAAGTGAAGTTGCTCAGTCATGTCCAACTCTTAGCGACCCCATGGACTGCAGCCCATCAGGCTTCTCCGTCCATGGGATTTTCCAGGCTGGAAAATTTGGAGTGGGGTGCCATTGCCTTCTCTGCCAAACAGGTTACCAAGGCTGATTTTTATGGAAATACAGACCAGATGGACCTTCTTCCTCATCTCTTCAAAATGGTCCTTTCTAAGCAAGACGAAGGCCAGTGTGATTCAGCAACACCTATTTTTGTTACAGTTGACATATGGTATCTCCTTACTCTAGATGAAAAAATGGAATAGAACCTTGGCCCCCAAAACACTTAAACAATTTATTCACCAATTCTTATCTTTGTGTGAGTATTATCTTATATACCTGGTGATTGCTATAGGAATCTATGTAGATAATCACATTTTTAAAGGAAATACACTATTGAAATTTCTTCTAACCCATGGTCACTATGCTCCTTGACAACAATCGTTGACTTTCGTGATATTAATCATCTCTTCTGTCTGAAAGGGACTAAAATGTTTGTTCTGCTTCCTGTTTAATAAAGCCATAAGAAGGATTAATGAGGGAAAACCTCTAGAATACTCCAAGCACTTTCCAAAAAGGCAGCAGTAAAACAGCAGGTGCCTCTTGTGAACACACATTTGTCTTCTTCCTGTAAACTCATCCTGAAGGACATCAGGCTTCCAGCTTATATTTAATTGGCTGATTATGTTGTCACTCTTGAGCTCCTTGCCAAGTTACAGGGAAGAGTTTTCTTGGAAACCATAGCTCCCCAACTTTCTCCAGCTATGCAGTTTAATTACATCTAGCAAAATGACAACAGAGCTCCTAATTAGCCTGGAGATTAATTACTGCTGAATCAGTCCAAACACCACAGCTACCAAATTCAACACAGGTGCTTAGATGAAGGGAAAGAGTTTTCTCAATACCCAACAGAAGGTGGACAAGGAAGGTGTGCTTTACGACTCTCTTCCTGCGAGCTTAAACACACAACCTGTGCAAAATACCCTGTGTCTTTAGAGCCAGGATACCCTGAAGTATTTGAAAAAGAACTAGACTCAAAAACATTTCAAATACTGATATCACATATTCTGAAATGTGCATACTTTCTTGCTACACAAATTTATGCAAACTAGAGCTCCATTTCCCCTTCTCATTTTACTGAGGAGTCTAAAAATCCTACATAATTCATCTACTTCTTCAAAACTATAAATGAAAGAGTGATATAGAGAAAATAAAAAGCAAGCAAAAAATTGTGCTGTATCTTGTGTTAATCTTGTGACTTCTAAGAGTGTCTATAAGCCTGTAGGGTGGATACCACAATACCAGGGTGATAAATGCATTGTCATATCAAAGTCTTGAAAGCCAACCACCACACAGTGGAAACTCCTATTTTCAATGGGAGAATGCCTGAAAGAGGAAAGGGCTAGATTAGCTAGGTAGAGAAAGGAAGGAGTTGATTCCACATACAAATGCTATCCATTTCTTCTCTTTATGTACAAGTCACTTGAGGTATGTTTAAATATATATACACCTAGAATCCAACAAACATGAATTAAACCCCCAAGTGATTCTATATCTGGCCAGAGCTGAGACCAGCTGGTCTGGAGTAACCAAAAGGCTGCCCAGAGGGTGTAACTGTCTAAGACTTAGGAAAGTGACAAAACCAGAAAATGGAGAAGTAGACCAGAAAGAATGAAGCTACAAATCAGAATTCCAAGAGCTCAGGGACTTCCCTAGTGGTCCAGTGGCTAAGACTCTGAGCTCCCAATGCAGAAGGCCCAGGTTTGATCCCTGGTCAGGGAACTAGATCCCACAGGCCAAAACTAAGACCCTGTGCAGCCAAATAAAAAAATTTTAAGTTAAAAAAAAAATTCCAGAATCTCATATGCCAAAGAAATTCAAGGCATGTGGAAATAGACTCATGCTTGATTCTTAAACCACATAAGAAACAAGCAAAGTATCCCCTAATTAGAAGTTGATGTGATAGTGCTGAAGAAGCACTTTTAAAGCATTGGTAGGATGCAAATCTTTGTTGGTTTGAATTCCTGTTTGTTTCTTTGTGTGTTCAGAGGAGTTGTGGGATTTTGTTGGGAATTTAAAAAAAAATAAATAATCCTGACGTTGACTAAAAAGAAAAACTACTCAAATAACCCAAAGGGACATCCATGGGAGGAAGGAGGAAATGAAGTCTGAAAAAGACTTTGTGGAAAGATTCAAGTAAGAGAAACGTACACAAATGCATAGGCCTGATGCGTGTGCCTCACTTACACCAGGACTGGGCAAAGCTGCTGCAAAGCCATTTGCTTGCACAGGACTAGAGGAGAGAGTACATGGCTGCCAGGAGAGGAATGTTGTCAGAGCGACTTCAGAATGAGCTCAGCCACGCTCTCCAGCACTGGGAGGCCCGACCACTGTGCAAGCAGCCGCCCCACCATCTGTACAGGGTAGCTCCTCGGTGCTGGGCCAACCCAAGCTGGGCCACAAGGCCACCTCCTGGGACAGCTTCTGTGTGTGGACACACGCCCACATCCACACGTGGTAGGAAATGGCACTCAGAGAGAGGTGTCCCCGTCATTCCCAGCTTCTGTAGTGGCACTGCTCAGGGTGACGTGACTTGAAATCCAAAGATACATGTTCAAGACTCAAGCCTATATCTTACTTCCTGGATGACCGCTGGCAAATCATTTCACTTCTGTGAGCCATAGTGTCATCATTTTGTAAACGGACATAACATAGAATTTTAGAGTTCATTCAGTCTAACGGTTATCATTTCACAGCTGAAGAAATTAAGAACCAGAGAATATAAAGTGAATGCCCACCTTCAGCCAGCTTATGGATGGGTAAGCAGAATTCACGCTTAAATTTTCCAACTTGAGTTACCTTTCTTCCCTAACCATTGGAATCTTCCGCCTCAGTACTTCCCCTGACTTGCAGGATGGTTTAAGAAAGGAGGTTAGGAGGGTAAGAGCTTCTGGTTCGTGATGGTGAACTGAAACCACATCTCACTTCCAATGCCTCCCCAAAAGCCCACAGAACTTATGGAAAAGATTTTTTTAAAGGAGAAAGAGGAATAAACGAATGAGAAGGGAGGAAAGGGCACCAGCAATGAACTCTGAATAAATCCTAGGAGATTGCAACCACACTGGGATCGGATTGGGGGAGAAAATTTTTTTAAAGTAATAAAACAGTTTCAGTTAAAAAAAGAGTGCCTTCATCAGTGAAAACATTATTCCCCTCTCCAGGGTATCTTCCCAACTCAGGTATCCTAACTGGGTCTCCCACATCATAGGCAGATTCTTTACTGTCCGAGCCACCACGGAAGCCCTTAAAAAGAATATATAACTTTAAACCTAATATTAATGCATTAAATATATTAATAAATATGCAATATTAAATATATGTTAATTCATACATATGATAGACTACTACTGTGCAGCATTTGGCATTCATAGAAGTAGGGAAGACCTTCACATACTGACATGGAAAGGTAATAATGTAATTTCACATGAACAAAAGAGGCATCAAAACGATACAAATAACACAAACCTATGAGTGCATGCTTTTCACTTTCATGCATTGGAGAAGGAAATGGCAACCCACTCCAGTGTTCTTGCCTGGAGAATCTCAGGGACAAGGGAGCCTGGTAGGCTGCTGTCTATGGGGTCGCACAGAGTCGGACACGACTGAAGTGACTTAGCATAGCATGAGTGCATGTCATATGTTCCTACAGTAAAAATAGAAAATGCCTAAGTGCTTGTCATGTAAATGCCTACCAGATTGTGATAAGCACCATTTTGTACATAAGGTAAATGAGAAACAGAGAGGTTAAGTAATTTGCCCAAGGTCACAAAGCAACAGTTGAGTAAATGAAGGGGCTGGGACACAAATCAAGGTCATGTGGCTCCTGAGGTGACGTACTTCCCAGCAGCTCTCAGCCTGCAGAATTGCAGAGAGGGCTCTAAAAAGAGCTCTGGATTGAGTTAGGGAGGTAAGGAGTGAAGACTCCCTATTTTACTTTCACATTTCCCTATCGTTTAATAATCTTCAATAAGAATGTGTTTTTCACTTTAAAATTGGCTCTTTTTTGAGGTACAGTTTTATGAATTGTAGCACATGCATGGGTTCATGTAACCACCAGCACAATCAGGATACAGAACAGTTTCATTACACCCAAAACCTCCCCATTGCTCTCCCCGCCTCAAACCCCTGGCAACCACTGACCTACTTTCCATTACTATACAGCTGACCCTACAGCAGTTACAGTTTGAACTACACAGGTTCAGATTATACATGCGGTCCACTTACAGATGAATTTTTTTATAGTAAATACTGGAGCACTACACAAGTTTGCTTGAATCTGCAGATGCAAAACCACAGGTGAGAAGGGCTGACTATAGTTATATTCTGATTCCAACTGGGAGGGGGTGGTTGGCACCCCTAATCCCTTATTGTTCAAGGGTTAACTGTAGTTCTGTCTCCTTGAGACCATCATGCTGTATGTAGCCTTCTGATGTTGGCTTCTTTCATTCTACAGAGTGCCTTTGCAATTGCACAATTAATTACATGCATCAAAAATATGCTCCTTTATATTACTGAGTAGTATTCTATTCCATGAATGCAGCAGTTAAAGCACATTTAGGCTGTTTCTAGTTTGGGGCGATTATGAATACAGCTACTGTAAGCATTTGTGTAGAGTTTTGTATGAACACAAACTTTCATTCCTCTTGGACCAACACCTAGGAGTACACTTGCCGAGTCTCATAAGTATGTGTCCTTCATAGACAAATGCCAGGCTGTTTTCTAGAGTTGCTAGACAATTCCCCATTTTCATCAATAATGGATGACAGTCCCTATTGCTCTACATTCTCATCAGCATTTGGTACTTTCAATATTTTAATTTTAGTCATTCTGAGAGGTGTGCAGTAAGAATATATTACTTAAACTTTTAAAAAATGGAACAGAATTGAATGGCATAAGTATAAAACAGATTATCTCCTAAGCTGTTGGTAGGTAGAAACACAAATAAGAACTGTTTGGGGACATTCCTTTCATCCATTAAATATTTCTTGAGCACCTAACATATGTGTCCACTAGGCTTTTCATACACATGTTTCAAAGGCTTAGGAATTCTCACGTACCTTATGATTTTATTTTGTCATCACTATCTATTTACTTATAATACCCATAGTCTGTGTCATACAACACTAAAATGTAGCTTTTAAAAAGCAGTAGAGCTCAAAAAAGATAACATATTAAACTCTTGTTTACATTAATAATTTGTAATTTTGGAAGACACTGTACTCTACAGATACACAAAAGGAAGTTCAGCTATAGAATTTTATCTATTTCTTCCACCCTGAATCTCTTTGTTTTGTCAAAACAGGTAGAAGACTTAGTTTATTTCCTACCAAGGCCCTGTGAGTGCTTGACAATGAGAAATTAATTGAGAAGATATAAGCGCCAATTGATTTTCTGCTTGCCAACTGTGGACACTCTGCAGATTATTTACAAAAGCCAGAAAGAAAATAGGAAAAAAGGCAAAGATGTGTGCCTGGGTCAGAAAGCAGCAAGGGGCTGCCCAGGAATTCAATTACAGTAATCCCTGCTGGCTCAGGACTTCCCTGCAACTTTGCCACATCCTTCTTGCCAAACCTAGCCCACCTGGGCCAAAGGACTCCAAGTGTAATGCTTTAGCATCTCAAAGACCTCTTTCTCCTGGTTTGTATAGACTGTCAACAGCATCTTCAATGGTAGAGAGAGAATAGATGCAAGAAAGTCAGTTTGGAATATAAAAATCCATTACTACAAAGAGGCCGAACAACATGGCCCTGGACTGAAGGAAAATCAGGAAAAAAATTATTCTTAGAAATTACTTTTAGCCAAAGAAAGTATTATATTCAGGGAAAGACCTGCATTTCTCCCCAGGGTAGTCTCATGTTGGTTCCTGACCCCAATTCTCCTGTGTGTGCTTAGTCGCTCAGTCATGTCCAACTCTTTGAGACTATAGCCCTCCAGGTTTCTCTGTCCATGGGGATTCTCCAGGCAAGAATACTAGAGTGGGTTGCCATGCCCTCCTCCAGGGGATCTTCCCAACCCAAGGATCAAACCCAGGTCTCCCACATTGTGGTCCAGGAAGCCCCAACTTTCCTAAACCAGGTTAAATTTAACTAACTGGCTAGAAATGCTTTTCATAATTCTTTTGTGTAGGGTCCTAATCATGGAGACCTACAATTTTAAGTTGGTTGAATATGTGATTCAAATTTTAGTTCAGATTCCACAGATGGGACCCCGAGCCATGGAGGAGCAAGAGGACAGCAGTGTCAGAGCAGAGCCATGACCAGAAGGAAAGTTTTCAGATACCAAGTCTAGAACACACATTAAACTTACTTTACATAATTGTTCTGCCTCTTAAAGGAGAGCTATTCATATGCATTGCTTTTGGATATTACTGTTATCGCCTACTAAAAATGGTGTTCATATTGACATTCCTCCCAGATATGCCCCTCAAGAAAGGAAAAGGGGCAACAGAGGAGGAAAATCTTCAGAAAGAAACTGTTGCAAAGTAATGAGAATAACTTTTTCATTAAAGCTGGTTTTAAGCACAAATAGTTCATTCTTAATGAGATTCAGTTGATCCTAAATATTGTACAATTTTACCTCATCATAATCATATTCTAGTCTTCCTGTCATTCCGATCAAGATGCATGATACAGCTTCAAATTAAGTTCAATTCCTCAATTTTTAAGGACTGTGAAATTCAACCCCAATACTTCAACTATCACTATCCAAGAGCTACTAGTGTGGACTTGGCCTTCAAAGAGAGCAAGAATAAAAGGGACCCAAGAAAATGGATGAGATTTCTGGAAGCAAAGATAAGTAATGGATTTTCCATTTCCAGGGAGTTCATTTCTCAGGTATATAAAAATACATTTAAGTTATGCCTACTCAAAATCCTATCTAACTTTTATGTTCTTAGGAGCCTGGTAGGCTCCAGTCCATGAGGTCACTAAGAGTCGGACATGACTGAGCGACTTCACTTTCACTTTTCACTTTCATGCACTGGAGAAGGAAATGGCAACCCACTCCAGTGTTCTTGCCTGGAGAATCCCAGGGACGGCGGAGCCTGGGGGGCTGCCGTCTATGGGGTCACACAGAGTCAGAGACGACTGAAGCGACTTAGCAGCAGCAGCAGCAGCATGTGGTAAAGAACTTGCCTGCCAACGCAGGAGACGTAAGAGACTCAATCCCTGGGTCGGGAAGATCCTCTGGAGCAGGAAATGGTAAACTACTCCAGTATTCTTGCCTGGAGAATCCCATGGACAGAGCAGCCTGGTGGGCTACAGTCCACCGGGTTGCAAAAAGTCAGACGTGACTGAAACAACTTAGGACAGACCCATATTTAAGGTCTAGAGCACCTAATATATCTGATGATGTGATCTGTCCTAGCAGAGTGATTGCCAATGCTGGTTAATGGTCCTGGTTTATCTATCTCTGCTTAAACTACCTGAATGGATACTTTTATTTCAAGACTTTACAAATAATTATTAAGCCCTAACTATGTGTCAGGTGCTCTTTTTAGCAAATAACATGTACTAATTCATTTAAATCTCAAACACACCTATGAGATGAGCATTACTGTTATCCTCACTTTACAGCTGAAGAAACTGAGGCAATTGAGGCTAAGATACTGTGATCCAAGTCACAGTGTATAAAAGCTGGGAAATAAGCCCATGCTTGAAAAGAAGCAAAACCCATTAATGAACAAATTATGTAGAGTTTGAGAGTTAATTTAAGTATATGTGGGAATAGATAAGGATATATAGTAAATTATTAAGAATTAACATCAATGACCATGGTCTAGGTTTATTGTTAACTCCATCTCACTATTTAAGCTATTAGCGACAAGTGATAAGAATCAGATCTTTATCCTAGACTACACACATCTTGCTGAGTGTCTCACCAGTTATATTACCTGATGCTGAGTGTCTCTTCTGTTTCCGGTTGCTCCACACCTCGCACTCTTCCATACTGCCCTTGCTTGGATCACCCAGTGCCTTTTTTTCATAACAAGCAAACATACTGCAAAGAGCCTTAACTCCTTTCCTACTATTATGCCATTTCGTCCTTAAAGCAGAGAGCTTTCTTGCCTTAACTATAAAAATTTCATGTCTACAACACAAACGAACATATCTATGAGACAGAAACAGAGAGATAGACAGAGGAGGTGAGTGAGGGAGGAAAGGATTGGGAGTTTGGAATTAGCAGATGCAAACTATTATTTATTAAACAATAAGGTCCTATTGTATAGCATGGGGAACTCTACCCAATCTCCTGGGACAAACAATAATGGAAGTTTTTTTAATGAATGTATGTACGTGTATAACTGATTCATTTTGCTGTACAGCAAAAGTTAACACATTATCAAATATACTTCAATAAACTTTTTAAAAATAAAAGTTTCCTGTGACTGTCTACTGCTCCAGCTATTTGTTGCTCTCTTCACCAGCACTGAATGCATAATTCCTTCCACTGGCATGCCCTCTTTAAATGCCTTCTTAGAACCTGTTAATATCCCCTGGGTTGTATAGGTCTCCCTGGCTTTGACAGCACCCAGTTCAAGGACTGCCCATAGACTAGAGCTTCTTAAACCCAAATGTTCATATGAATCAGCTGCTGTTATTAAAATACAGATTCCATCTTAGTATCTCTGGGGTAAAGCCTCAGATGCTACATTTCTAACAAGCTTCTAGGTGATACTTATCCTGTTTCAAAGACCACAATACAATCAGCAAGAACCTCACAGACTCGTCACCTCTTCCTTACCAGTTTCTTTTATCCCACCATTCAGTTCAGTTCAGTCACTAAGTCGTGTCCGACTCTTTGCGATCCCATGGTCTGCAGCATGCCAGGCTTCCCTGTCCTTCACCATCTCCTGGAGCTTGCTCAAACTCATGTCCATTGAGTCAATAATGCCATCCAACTATCTCATCCTCTGTTGTCTCCTTCTCCTCCCACCTTCAATCTTTCCCAGCATCAGGGGCTTTTCAAATGAGTCAGTTCTTCACATCAGGTGGCCAAAGTATTGGAGTTTCAGCTACAGCATCAGTCCTTCCAATGAACACTCAGGACTGATTTCCTTCAGGATGGACTTGTTGGACCTCCTTGCAGTCCAAGGGACTCTCAAGAGTCTTCTCCACCACCACAGTTCAAAGGCATCAATTCTTCCTTGCTCAGCTTTCTTTATAGTCCAACTCTCACATCCATACATGACTACTGGAAAACCATAGCTTTGACTAGACAGACCTTTGCAACTACCTAGTCACACAACCTTTGGCATAAGCCCTCTTGGACCATTAACCCCACTGTAGAGCTGCCAAGCAGACGACTCACAAACTGCAGAACAATTATACCAAAGAAGTTCTCACGCTGTTAAGAAAGTTCTAGGACCCACAACAAATTTCCCAACCTGGGGATCTGGCAAAGGGACTGAGAATTCTCAGAGAGCTTGACTTTGGAGGCCGATGGGACTTGATTACAGAATTTACACAGAACCAGAGAAACAGTCTCTTGGAGGACACAAACAAAACCTTGTGCACACCAGGACCCAGGAGAAAGGAGTAGTGACCCCACAAAAGAGTGACCCAGACTTGCCTGTGAGTGTCCAGAAGTCTCCAGCAGAGGTGTGGGTCAGCGGTGGCCTATTGCAGGGCCGGGGCACTGAATGCAGCAGTGAGTGCATGGGACCTTTTGAAGGAGGTCACTATTATCTTCATTACCTCCACCATAGTTTGGTCTCAGGTCAAACAATACGGAGGGAACAGGGCCCCGCCCATCAACAGAATGCCACTATTAATGCCCCGGTATCTTCCTTCCATGGAGAAGGCAATGGCACACCACTCCAGTACTCTTGCCTGGAAAATCCCATGGATGGAGGAGCCTGGTAGGCTGCAGTCCATGGGGTCGCTAAGAGTCGGACACGACTGAGCGACTTCACTTTCACTTTTCACTTTCATGCATTGGAGAAGGAAATGGCAGCCCACTCCAGTGTTCTTGCCTGGAGAATTCCAGGGACTGGGGAGCCTGGTGGGCTGCCATCTATGGGGTCGCACAGAGTCGGACACGACTGAAGTAACTTAGCATAGCATATCTTCCTTCCATCTCCTGCCTGAGCTGCAGCACCTGGGTTACACATAACAAGTGTCTGAGTTTTTTTCCTCCTGTTTCTATGGTCACTAAACATGTATGTTTCTCAGTTCTCCCAAGAATATAATCGACCAAATAATCTAGAGATTTTCTCCTTCAGGGCACCTGAAAGAATGAGAAAAACATCACCAGCACCACCCTTAAAATTTTAATTCATAAATAGATAGGCTGCAAAGCTGCCTTCTTCTTAGCTCATATTTATTCTCCTCTAGCAGCTGGAAGTCTAACTTATGAGGAAATGGAAAATAGATGAGAGGAGGGCTTTGCCCAAGAGAGCTTTCATCAGTAAAGTACCAAAGTAATTACTGCACCTGACAAATTCCTACTCCTTGTTTTAGCCCAGTTTTAATAAAAGAAAGATTCAACAATGGTTTATATTACCTGGCATTGCCTTTAATTTCATCAAGCTCCAGCATGAAGACTTGCCACATTTACACTAAACTTCTTTTTACTCCTGAAGTTCATTTGTGAAGGCAGCTGCTGGGGCTTTAATCATCTTTTCTTCAATCTTTCATTTCTAACACACTGTGAGTGATAATGGCTCTCCCAGGCCCCCCTGCAAACTAGGCAAATTCTCCTTCATGTCACTCCCAGGTAGTCAGTGGTACAGAAAGCATCTACTAATTAAGAACTGAAAGGCCATTTCAAATGCTCTGGCTATAAAGACTTACCATTTCACATTCACGGTGGGCCCCATGCAAAGGTAAGGTCCTCCGACCTGCTGGACCAGGCAGTATTTCTCCTAACTTAGGAACAGCAGGCAAATTCTTGGCATTTCAGAGGTTCTGCAGAAATCTAGGGTAATGAAATGCTGCTCATGTTTGAGAGCACAAAGCCCTTAGAATAACCTTGTCAGTATTAAGTAGATCACAGGAGTTCAAATCTCAATCACTGAGGCCCCAATGTCTCAAGGAGCACTTAGAAAAACCTCGACAATGTTTTATGCCTCCAGGGTCATTCTTTTCACACTGATGCTACTTAAAAAGTTTATTTCCTATGATTTTCTCTAAAAACCTGTAGGCTGCAAGCTGTTGCATGATTTGAAGAGTGTTTAAAATTCCATCTGGCTCAGACTGTAAAGCGTCTGTCTACAATGAGAGAGACCTGGGTTCGATCCCTGGGTCGGGAAGATCCCCTGGAGAAGGAAATGGCAATCCATTCCAGTACTATTGCCTGGAAAATCCCATGGACAGAGGAGCCTGGTAGGCTATAGTCCATGGGGTCACAAAGAGTTGGACACGACTGAGTGACTTCACTTTTTCACTTTAAAATTCCATCTAGAAAAGTTACTGTTCAAGATGGCAACACAGGAAGATCCCAAACTGACCTCCTCCCATAGACACACTGAGTTTAGAGCCACATATGGACAAGTTTTTCTCTTAAGAAAACCTAAAGTTAGGCTGAGTGGCAAACAAGAAACCACCCGCTCCCCACACAGCTTGCCACAACCAGAAGAAACTCAAAACCCAGGATTTCTCCCCAAGAGGAAAAACTTTGAGCCCCACATTGGACACCTTACCTTTCAGTACCTGCACCTGAGAGATGAGCCCCCAAAAGCTCTAACTTTGAAAGCAAACAGGGCTCACATCCTGAGACCCACAGGACTATAGCATCCTGAGAGCATGCTTTTAAAGGGTGCACGTGCTCAGCTCTACCCACTCCAGGACCCAGCTTGGAGGCAGCCAATCAAGCCCTGAATTAACTGAAGGAGACTCACCAGTTGATAAGAGTGTTGTCCTGAGGGGCGGGCATCTAATTAACATCCACCTCTAGGAGCCTGCTGGAACTCTACAGTGAGGGAGGTGGGGGAAGGGGCCATTTTCACACTCTCCCTTTGCTCTGGAGCACCAGCATCATCCAGAAGGGAGCTTTTACCTGTGTCTGGTGCCCAGATCTCTGTGACTGCCACCAGGGGCAGTGGGTACCTCTTGACTACCTGGCTCTGGAGGCAAACCGAGCTTGCACTCCTGGTCCTGTGGGACTGTAATAATCAGTATTACCCAGAAAAGAGCTCATACCCTAATTTTTGCAGCTGCTACCAGAGGACACGTCTGTAACACCAGCCTCTGGCAGCCAGTGGGGCTTTCACCTGTAGGTCTCACAAGACTGTAACCAAAGGAGAAAGAGTTCTTAAGTAGCTACCACTCCTCAGGGCACAGCAAGAGGTAGCAGACCCAGAAGCCTGTCTCTGGGAAGAAGTGCTTAGTCATTCAGTCATGTCTGACTCTTTGCAACCCCGTGGACTGTAGCCCTCCAGGCTCCTCTGTCCATAGGGATTCTCCAGGCAAGAATACTGGAATGGGTTGCCATGCCATCCTCCAGGAGATCTTTCCCAACCATGGTACCCAGATTTCCTGCATTGCAGGTGGATTCTTTACCATCTGAGCCACCAAGGAAGCCCAAGAATACGGGAATGGGTAACTTATCCCTTCTTCAGGGGATTTTCCCAACCCAGGAATCAAACTGGAGTCTCCTGCATTGCAGGTGGATTCTTTACCAGCTGAGCTACCAGGGAAGTCCCCTGGGAAGAAGGCCTATTAGCTTATCATCATGGATGTGGCCTGAGGGGCAGGCTTCTAATTAAACACACATCCAGGGGCTGACTGTAACCTTGGAGGACAGGCACTACCTCCAGGCTTTCCTGCTGCTGTGCTCCAGGGAGCCAGTGTCTCCTGGAGGGGAGCTTTCCACTTGGCCCCAGCCTTGGCTTTTGCATCCAGTGCCCCCAGGTTTGCAGTTGCTGCCTAGGGGATGCCCTTTGATCACCTGGCTCTGATGGACAGGGGATGGGGTGCTTGCATTCATGGATCCTAATTGTGACAAATCAAAGAGCCGGTTCTTGGAAGGCAGCCAACCCGGGGACTGTGCGGACAGACTGACGCCACCCCGCCCACACCCGCCAGTCCCAGGTTTCTTGGCTTGTCCTGGAGCTCTGGCCTGAGGGGCAGGTGTGAGATCCCCCACACATCTAGCAGACTCTGGAGCGACTCTCAAGCAATGCAGGCTGTGGGTACCATCTTGGCAATCTCCTTCTGTCTTGTTCCAGCTCCCCAGTATCTCCCAGAAAGAGCTTATACAGTTGTTTGGAGCTCCAATTGTTGTGACTGCCAGATCACCTGGCTAGCAGAGTACACACTTATGATCCCACAAAAAAAAAAGTATGTATTTTCATACTTTAAAAAGCCACTACCTGAGGGGTCTGGCTTCTAAACAGTCTGAATCTAGATGCTGAGATCTTCCCCCTAGAAACACTGACAGGTCTTGTCGCATCCTCAATTACTGAGAGTTACTAAAATTATAATAGGCTGCTTGGATAAGCACAACGGTTTGAGAGACAACAAAGCATTGGGGCAGGGTTGAACAACAAGGTTCATCTCCTACACGAGGCCACTCCTTCAGGGCTGGGAGAAGTGGTTGTTTCATCGACTGTATAGAAGCCAACACGGAGTGTCGAGCAAAATGAAGAAACAAATGCAAGAACAAGGTAAAATCTCAGGGGAAAAAAAAACCTTAATGAAATGGAGGTAATAGGAAGAGCAACAGGATAAGCATCTCCAAATAAGGAGTGAAGATGGCAGGGCCAGCTGACAAGAACCATCTTTCTTGACAATTTCCTCATCATCCCCATCTGGATGGGGATGTATCCTGGGATAGAACTGATCCTGGGACAACGAAAAGCCCTGATCAGACTTCTACTTCTTTGAGATTAGCTTGAGGCATCATCTGGCCTGCTTTCCTGGGAGCTCTCTGGTTTTCACAAAGGAGAGCCAAGTGTATTGTAGAGGGAGTGGACGGGAATTTTATAATGATAAGAGTCAATCCAACAAAAGGACATAACATGTGTAAATATATATGCAGCCAACATAGAAGCACTTAAATATATAAAGCAAGCATTAACAGATCTAAACGGAGAAACAAACAGCAATATAATGGTAGGGTATTTTAAAATCCCACTTACATCAATAGATAGATGATCCACATGGAAAATCAATAAGGAAACATCAGCCTCAAATGACACATGAGATCAAATGAGATTAACATACAGAACATTCCATCCAAAAGCAACAGAATACACATCCTTCTCAAGTACACACAAAGCATTTTCTAGGATAGGTAATATGTTAGGTCAAAAAACAAGTCTTAATAAATTTAAGAGGGCTAAATTCATATCAAGGATCTTTTCCAGCACAGTGGTATGAAACTAAGAATTACCTGAAGAAAGCTGGAAAAATATGTGGAGATTAAACCACATAGCACTAAAAAACCAAAGGGTCAAGAAGAAATAAAGAGAAAAACTTGAAAATACCTTCAGACAAACAAAAATGGAAATATACCAAAATCTGGGGGATGTTGCAAATGCAGTTCTAAGAGGGAATTTCATAGCAATAAATATCTACTTCAAGAAACAAGTCTCAAATAAACAACCAAACTTTACTCCTCAAGGGAGCAGAAAAAGAAGAACAAAGGAAACTCAAAGTTAGTAGAAGTAAGGAAATAACAAAGGTTACAGTAGAAATAGAGACCAAAATGACAGTACAGAAGTTCAAACTTAGAGCTGATTCTTTGAAAAGATAAATGAAATTGACAAGTCTTTAGCTAGACTTAACCAAGAAAAAAAGGACTCAAATAATATCAAAAATAAAAAGGAAATATTACAAATGATACAGCATAAATATGAAGGATCATAAGAGGCTGCTATGAAACATCAACAAACTGAACAACCTAGAAGAAATGGATAAATTCACAGAAATATACAACCTACCAAGACATAATCATGATTAAATAGAAAATGTGAACAGACCAGCTACTAGTAAGAAGATTGAATCAATAGTCTAGAAGGACGTCAACATCATTAATCATCGGTTCAGTTCAGTTCAGTTCAGTCACTCAGTCATGTCCAACTCTTTGCAACCCCATGAATCGCAGCACGCCAGGCCTCCCTGTCCATCACCAACTCCCAGAGTTCACTCAGACTCACGTCCATCGAGTCAGTGATGCCATCCAGCCATCTCATCCTCTATTGTCCCCTTCTCCTCCTGCCCCCAATCCCTCCCAGCATCAGAGTCTTTTCCAATGAGTCAGCTCTTCACATGAGGTGGCCAAAGTACTGGAGTTTCAGCTTTAGCATCATTCCTTCCAAAGAAATCCCAGGGCCGATCTCCTTCCGAATGGACTGGTTGGATCTCCTTGCAGTCCAAGGGACTCTCAAGAGTCTTCTCCAACACCACAGTTCAAAAACATCAATTCTTTGGCGCTCAGCTTTCTTCACAGTCCAACTCTCACATCCATACATGACCACTGGAAAAACCATAGCAGAATGTGGTCCACTGGAGAAGGGAATGGAAAACCACTTCAGTATTCTTGCCTTGAGAACCCCATGAACAGTATGAAAAGACAAAATGATAGGATACTGAAAGAGGAACTCCCCAGGTCAGTAGGTGCCCAACATGCTACTGAAGATCAGTGGAGAAATAACTCCAGAAAGAATGAAGGGATGAAGCCAAAGCAAAAACAATACCCAGTTGTGGATGTGACTGGTGATAGAAGCAAGGTCTGATGCTGTAAAGAGCAATATTGCATAGGAACCTGGAATGTCAGGTCCATGAATCAAGGCAAATTGGAAGTGGTCAAACAGGAGATGGCAAGAGTGAACGTCGACATTCTAGGAATCAGTGAACTAAAATGGACTGGAATGGGTGAATTTAACTTAGATGACCATTATATCTACTACTGCGGGCAGGAATCCCTCAGAAGAAATGGAGTAGCCATCGTGGTCAACAAGAGAGTTCGAAATGCAGTACTTGGATGCAATCTCAAAAACGACAGAATGATCTCTGTTCGTTTCCGAGGCAAACCATTCAATATCACAGTAATCCAAGTCTATGCCCCAACCAGTAATGCTGAAGAAGCTGAAGTTGAATGGTTCTATGAAGATCTACAAGACCTTTTAAAACTAACACCCAAAAATGATGTCCTTTTCATTATAGGGGACTGGAATGCGAAAGTAAGAAGTCAAGAAACACTTGGAGTAACAGGCAAATTTGGCCTTGGAATATGGAATGAAGCACGGCAAAGACTAATAGAGTTTTGCCAAGAAAATGCACTGGTCATAGCAAACACCTTCATTAATCATCAGGGAAATGCAAATCAAAGCTACAACAAGATATCACTGCAAACCTATTAGAGTGGCTACTATCAACAAGACAAGAAATAGCAAACACTGGTGAAGATGTGGAGGAAAGGGAACCCTTGTGATTGTTGGTGGGAAAATAAATTGGTGCAATCACAATGAAAAACAGTTGAGAGGTTCCTTAGAAATTTAAAAATATAACTACCATATGCTATGCTATGCTATGCTACGTCACTTCAGTCGTGTCCGATTCTGTGTGACCCCATAGACGGCAGCCCACTGGGCTCCCTGTCCCTGGGATTCTCCAGGCAAGAACACTGGAGTGGGTTGCCATTTCCTTCTCCAATGCATGAAGGTGAAAAGTCAAAGTGAAGTCGCTCAGTCGTATCCGGCTCTTAGGGACCCCATAGACTGAAGCGCACCAGGCTCCTCCATCCATGGGATTTTCCAGGCAAGAGTACTGGAGTGGGGTGCCATTGCCTTAATTTCACTTCTGGGTATTTGTCTAAATAAAACACTAACTCAAAAATATATTTTCACCTCCATATTCATTGCAGCATTATTTAACAATAGCCAAGACATGGAAACAACTGAAGTGTCTATCAATGGATGAATGAATAAAGAAGTTATTGGGTGTGTACACTTATATGCTTGGAATGCAACACTGTGACAGAAATAACTGAACAATACACTCCATGCCTCGACCTCTGCACAAGACCTATAGTGTCCTTCACCCCAAGTGGCTGAATCCATGGAATATGATTGGAATTCATTTATAATCTACCTAAAACAATCTAGAAGTTGTTTTTTTTTTTTTAATGTATACAGCAAAGGGTAATGCCTAACTACTTTAATTCTACCACATGAACTTGCAGAGTGGTACAGAAATTTACTGTATGACTATTTCCACTTTGTGCCAGTATATAAATTCTTCATCTCTCCATTGATAGCTCATCATGAGATTACATGATCACTTAACACATCAGTTCTTCAAAGGGGGCAATTTCAATTACATGGAAGCCTCCCAACATTGTCATTAACAAGGAAACATAGTAGAAGGCAAAACCCCAGGCTAGATGTTCATACGGAAGAACTAATGATTACCTCCAAAGTCCACATTTCCTTAATTATAGCATCACATTCAGTAAAGTTAAAGCTTTGTCAGGCATCTCTGTGTTTATGGGGGAAAGGAATTTGTATCATTCAAAATTGACATGTTGTACAAGGGAAGGTTACCATCAAAGCGGAATGAAATAGATTGCACTGCAGTCTTCCTTTTTAGAACAACACATTCTCCCAAAAGGGAGAAAATAAATAGAAGGGTAAATCATCTCTGTTGTTACATTATTTCTAATTCTGCACTCTTTTGACACCCAAAAAAGAATGCACTCCATAGAGTGTATACTCAAACATGAAGCAGCTTGATTGCTAGTCCTGACAATTGCATAAATTAATGACAACTCTCCATCAAGATCTAATTTGATGATGTTTCAAAACAATGTCTAAATTTTTTGCAGTACCCAGATAAGATGTAACAAATCATTTCAGTTAGTGCTTCTTGGGCTAGATGTGACAAGCTATGACCTAAATGAAAGAAATATTCTTGTTTTCTGTGATTATTTCTCCTCTGAAGGATAAACTAAATCTAAATCTAGATCTTTTACAAGATACATTATTAAGCTGGACTCAATACTGCCCTATAAAATGGAGAAGGTTGACTCATGGGGTTAGAAAGTAGTGAAGAGGTGGAAGTGCTCAGTCGCTCTGTCGTGGCTGACTCTTTGCGACCCCATGGACGTAGCCCACCAGGCTCCTCTATTCATGGAATTTCCCAGGCAAAGAATACCGGAGTGGGTTGCCGTTTCCTTCTCCAGGGAGAAGTGAATGAGAAAGAGAAGGGAAGTACATCCTACTGACAATGATGGGAGAGAAGAAATTATCCAATCTCTCCATGTTAGTACCAGGTGACCTGGTCACTCAGCTGACCTATATTTCCTTTCCAGGTTTGTGAAGGGAGTGAGGAAGGTGAGAAATATTTGCCAGGGAAAGGATGCTAGCTAACATAGTGTTAGGTAGTACAGTTAAACAGAAAATGATATCAGCCTGAATCTGAGGAGTCTTGATACCTATCCCAGCTTCACTACTGATTTTGTCCGTGGCTTTGGAAATGCCCCAGTGCCTCCAGTTCTCCATTTTATCATCTGCAAAATGGATCATCTCTAAACTATTGCTCTCCAGAAAATGTACATAGTAGCACAAATGATTTATAGAGAATGCTATGCAAAGAATATTATTCGAGCTAAGTGATGCTCACCAAGAGAAAACTGTGTCCACCTCTCTATTTGCATTTATGATTTGATCATATATTTTTAATAATAAGGTCATAAGTTAAATTGGCCAAGAGGCAAATGAGTTACTCTAAATGTTCCTAATAAACCTGTATTAGAATCAATTTTTCAGGAGGGAAAAATCAAACAAGTTTTTCGATCCATCTCAATTTCTCTTTCTAGAGTCCCACGCTTTCCACCATCTTCCTAGTTACAACAAGCCGCTGTCACACCTCGAGTGTGAACCAGCCAGTATGGCTCATGCTAGTTTCTCTGCCCTCTCCATAACAGCCCTTTACAAAATATCTTTGGAGGGGAGACCTCATTCCCCACCTCCACATATCCTAGAATGTGCCTCTTACGTCCGACTTTCCCCTCTCCCCAGTGTCTTTCCCAGTTTCCCCTGCAGAATCAGCCTTCCTCGGGATGTCACCCCCACTCCCTCAGCACACACCAAACTATCCCCTTTGCTGCTCACCCCCAGAATGACAGAGTTCATCCCATGTCCTCCCTACAGAACTGTCTTTGGAGTCCACTGGTATTGATGGAGGCCTCTGCAGACATTCCATGGGGTTGCAAAGAGTCAGCCACGACTGAGCAACTTCACTTTCACTTTTCTGCAGAGTTAGTCTCAAAGAAAGAGTGTATTCTTTGTGGGTGGAAGGGTGCAATGAGCTCAGCTCATCTCTCTACAGCAGCGTTGCTGGGTTGGGGGCAGTGAGTCCTCTAACTGCAAATACAGCTGTTCTCCATTATAAGTCATCACGTTCTGGAGGATGTGGGCCCTGTGGATCTGAAGCCTAACCTCTCTACCTACACCCAACCTAGGAAGCAGTTCCTAAGAATGCTTTTACAAAGCCAACTTTAACCCAACGTCCAGAGTATTCCCCCGCTACATTATCCTGAAAGCGCTTTTGCTGCTTTCCAGGGTCACTTTCACCTACAGAAATTCGTATTAACTCCTGGAGACAACACAGATGTGGACTGGTACACAGTTCACTCCAGCTCTCCTATCACCAAATTTCTGCTTCTGTCATGGGGAAAGGAGCTTCAGTGCTTCCACAAATGAATCATGTGTGTGTTTCATAAGGAAGCAGATGACTCAAGTTACGTGAATATATAAATTAATTCCCCCCAAAGACCTAAAATGGAAAAAAAATCTATGAATTCTCACAATACCTGGTGAATGGAGAGTCCCAGTGGGTTCAGCAAGGATGGGAATGGGAATCTGGGGACCCTACGTCCATGGTATCTCCTTATGCCCTGCCTGCCTGAGCTCAGAAAAGACTCTCTCTCGCTAATCTTTCATCTTCCCCATCACCAAAATGATGAGTCAGATTTGCTGTCCCTCAGTTCCCTGCCGACCCAGACACTCAAGGATTTCTATCATACTCTTTTCTTCCATAAACAGTGAAAGCAACTGCTTCATTTTACCTTACCAGTTCACTTTTTGTAGTCAGATTTCCAATGGTAGCCCAGAATTATTTCTATATACGCTAAGTTGGGAAGCAAAGAAAACACTTACTTTTTTTCCTCATTATAAAAAATTCCACAATAAAATAATATGGAAATGTAACTTAGAAAGAGATAGTAACCCATTATCTTACTTCTCTTGGAAAATAAGTTGGTTACCGTTTCTTTCACAGTTTTATAAGACAAACGTGCATTATTCTTACTATTAATATTTTAATAAAAACAGATTTACACTAAATAGACTTATTACAAAATTGTCTTTGTGTTTAGAAATCCTTTTTTGTCAGCAAGTATAAATCTCTCTCTTTCTTTCTTATCAACTGCATTAGATTCCCCTGTGGGTCTGTACCATAATATGGTCATCCTTTTAATAAAATTTTTTGTTCAATTTCCTAATCACAAATTTCCTAAACACACAGTATCTTTATACATGTAAATGACTATTATAGAATAATTAAACCGAGACTGGAGCTTACCAACTCCTTTTAGGTTGTGTTTTGGTTTATTAATAAACCAACATGTCAGCATCCATCATTTAGTCAAATATGGCACAATACACTATCCTGGAAGGCAAATAAGAGGTAACCAGAATGTAAGTTATTATATATGATAAAACTTAATTAGCCATTTGCCTCAAAATGATTATATCTCTTTTAAAATGTCTGCCTCCTTTGTTTGCTATAAATATTCATTTAGATACATAAAATATACTAAGCAGCATTTTGTCTGCATCCCATCAAGCAAATTCACTGAGGCGTGAGGGCTATATAAGCAGTGGAGCAGAAGACCATGCTATTACATGGATAAATGCTCTGGAGTTACTGAAGCAAGACAAAAACAATCACGGGAACATGGATTTGGAATATGCTGAAGCAACCATGTTTGGGGGGATGGGGAAAAAAGGAGAGTTGCTCATAAATAAGAAAATACAGATGTCATGATATTCCATAAAATTGAGTGTGTTTAGTCTGATTCAGACAGATTGTTACTGTTATGCTATCTGCCTATCAGATATTTTAAGTTCATCAAGAAGCCATGGTCAGTTAACAGACCTACATAATGGAATGTTTTATAAGATGATTTTCTTTTAATCACCCAGAGGTCTAATAGGGTGGTTGGCCTGCTTCCCTAATAAAATTTAAATAGCTTTGCCTCAGGTCAAAGTGAAGTCGGCCATCCTACAAGGAGTTCATCTGTGACATCCATAATAGCTGCCCAGTCTCAAGGGACCATTTGAGGTTACTGCTTCTGTGGGAAAATAAATAGTCACACACACACACACACACACACACACACACACACACACACTGCAAGCAGCAGTTTCCTGGCCAAAATGAATTTCAATCCATAGTCTATGTCTTTGTTTTTAAGGGCTGAGTAAGCAGACTAACCTCATTCTATATCTTCCTGGCCCAGCACCCTTCATGACTTCCTCCTCACCTACTGCAGAGTTCCGAGATTCCCTGTGGCAGGTACCACAGCCAGAGGCCGGCAGTACAGCGCCTCTCTGCAGGCCCCATTCTCATCCCTTGGGCTATAGCCTTGGCTCTCTAGTGGTTCTGTGGCCTCCCCCCCATTTTCTGCCCCCTTGCTGCATCCATGCCTCTAGTGTAGTTTCTGCTTGACTTTTAGTGGTGTCTTCAGCCTTGGGCCCATTCTCTAATGCTGAGCCCAGATCCCAGGGCCAAGGCCCTTAAATGGGAGGAGATTGAACCTACACAGTTGATAGGCCTTTAACTGGTAATTACACATGGCACACATGTGCAAGGGCGTGCACACACACATGCACACACACACACATACACATGTTAATAAATGTATCTAACCACGTATGGGTAAACCTGCCCAGTTACTTTAAGTAAAGCTCAAAAGGCTTCCCAGGACTTGAGTTCTCTCCCTACATGTCTTTAAGTCCATTTTCTCTTTGTGGGTAACCTTACTGTGCACACATGGTAATAAGGTGAGATGACCATGGCAGCTCTAGTCCTTCAAGATCAAGCCCAGGAAAAAAACATCTCTGCCTCATCCTTGAATTCTCAGGCATACATTTGATTGTATTTTACTGGCTTTCAGTTTGTCTCGTGACATTCCCTGAACCAAATGTTTTCTGGCCAGAAAATCGTAAACAGGTGCCTTCCAAACGCACCTGAAGCACAGGTTAAGGACTGGAGAGAACCTCCAGAGATTCTGAAGATTTACTGCTGAAAGAAGAGAGAATGAATGTTGGGGTGAATGATCAAGTACCTGGACGTTAAGATAACCAAACCAATTGCTTCATATTTTTGTGCCAATTATATAAATTAAGAAACAGTTCAATTTGAGCTCACAGGCTCAAATACTAGGACGACTTAGCAATCACGTAGCTCCTGGTTATTTAAAATGTGCTTCCTGGACCAGCAACAATAGCATCACCAGTTTTAGAGTTGCAGCATCTCAGACCCCCTGGCCCTGCTGAATCAGAATCTGCAGTTTAACAAGATCTGCAGTATATACAGTAATGTTGAAAATGAATAGTCCAAATTTAACTCTCAGTTTACAGATATGGAACCTGGGATGAGGCAGATGAAGATCCTTGCCCAAAGTCATACATCCAGTAAGTGGGATATTAGAATCCAGGTCTCTTGTCATATGTGGGAGGCTTTACTCCAAATTGACGCTACTTTGCACTGTCAATTTTTCAACCAATCACAATTATATTTTCAATGATGTATTTGTTATTAAAACATACAAATCAGGAAAGAAGTCAGCATAGCATAATGGTTCAGAAGTACAACTCTGAAATCAAAGAGGTCTGGATGCAAATCTCAGCTCCAGCATTTATTACCTCAGAAATTTGGGAAAGTTATTTGACTGCTGTAAAATGTGGCATCTCAACTACCTATCTTACAGAATTATTGTAGGAATTAAAAAAGGCATATATATATATATATACACACATATATACACACATACATATATATGTTAAAAACTTAATCAGCATGTTAAGCATATGAAGCTTAAAAATATTATCTTTAACATTTTTCATAGAATAACCTTTTCCATCCATTTATTCTATTCATCTCTGTCTTCACAGGTATCAGCAATACAAACATGGATAAAAATGAGTGCCTGCCATCAAGAAGACTACATTCTATCAGAGGAGGTAGAGTAGCAACAAACTAGGTTGTGACAAATGCTAAACCATCGCACAAAGTGCCACCAAACCACAGAGAAGAAGCAATTAATTTTGCCTAGCAAAGGAGAAGGCAATGGCACCCCACTCCAGTATTCTTCCCTGGAAAATCCCATGGACGGAGGAGCCTGGTAGGCTGCAGACCATGGGGTCTCGAAGAGTCGGACACGACTGAACGACTTCACTTTCACTTTTCACTTTCATGCATTGGAGAAGGAAATGGCAACCCACTCCAGTGTTCTTGCCTGGAGAATCCCAGGGACAGGGGAGCCTGGTGGGCCACCGTCTATGGGGTCGCACAGAGTCGGACACGACTGAAGCGACTTAGCAGCAGCAGCAGCAGCAAAGGAGAACAGGCTCCTCAGAAAAAAATCATATAGCTTTCACCTGAAGGGGGCCTGAAAGTGCATCAAGGTATTCAATTGCAGTGAGTTTTTGACGAATTAACATATATGTGGTGTTGAGGGTTGAGGGCATTAAAAAATTAATAAGATCCCCAACAGCATCATAAGATCATCAAGTGCAGAGCTATATGTGACCGCTGTTGGAGGCTGTGAGGCTCAGCCAATTATCTCCCCACACCCTTGCCTTTATATTAGTTGTAACAAAGAAGGGGTAGACATAATGTGTATCTGATCCAGAGCAGAGCATGGGAGAGAGGGCCTGAGAACACACATTCCATCTGGTGCAGTTACAAGATGGTAGAGCTTTGTTCATTGGAAGGACTGATGCTGAAGCTGAAGCACCAATACTTTGGCCACCTGTTGCTAAGAGCCAACTCACTGGAAAAGAAAACCCTGATGCTGGAAAAGACTGAAGACAAAAGGAAAAGAAGGCAGCAGAGGATGAGATGGTTGGATAGCATCACTGACTCAACGGACTTGAGTTTGAGCAAACTCCGGGAGATAGTGAAGGACAGGGAAGCCTGGCGTGCTGCAGTCCATGGGGTCACAAAGAATCGGACACGACTTAGTGACTGAACAACAAGAACTTTGTGATGGCTTCACAATAGAGTTTCCTGCTGACCGAGTTAGTCATGCTGTGTGGGCTAGAAATACACTTTGGTGGAGTAAATCGCTCTGACTTGGGGGTTGCTTATTATCATAGCATAACCCAGAACACCTGACTCACGTGGGATGATAATATTCATGAAGGTGACTCCAAGGAAACTATGACTTCAGAAGGGGTAAAGGGAGGGAATTGGCTCCAAATCAAGTGTGTTTTGGGGGGTGAGGGGGGGGGCCAGAGGAAGTTTCTTACTAAACCTATCAAAATGTGTTACTAAGTAATACCTGCTAATCATATTTCCCTGCTCAAACAACAGTATTTTTCAGAATTTCATCTTGAAATCCTCCTCAGGATGCACCCTCTCTCATGACTAGTGAAACCACCGTACGTCACCGGGTCATCATGCATGTCAGTGTTACAAAAACAGCTATGAATCGCTTTAAACAAAGCAAATCCATCTGTCCGTCTTTCCATGCTACTTCAAAGCCGCCCGACCATCTAAAGTCAAACTTCTCTGGATTAAATAGGCTACAAGGCTAAAGCCCAGCAAGTGTCTCTTTTAACCTCTAGCAGATTTTCACAGCCCAGTGGCAAACTCCTCCCAAACAACATTTCTAATGGGAGGCTGACAGACTTCTAACTAAAGCAGTTCCAATGTGCCACTATAATAACCTACTTCTTTTGATTGCATTTATTTTTAATGATTATTTTCCCTGCGTGCCAATCCAACCTGTGCTTCCAGCCCAGAAAGAGGGGGGAGGGGAGGAAGCCAGGACCGAGAACGTTATCTTGGGCTGCACTGCCACCTAGAGGTACTGCGGAAGAACTGCCGCATTGCTCTTCTAAGAGCAGTGGCCGCTGTTGACACAAAGCGGGACCTTCCTCCCTCTGCATAGGGTTGGGTAAAATAACTGAAATGAGCCCCTCAGTTTCGCTTAAACAAAATACAATAAAACAATCATAAAATATATAATAATTTTTCACTTAACACACCCAAGGTGGTCCTAAAGAGGGAGATCCTTTAAGAAATGGTTCTGAGGAGCTCTTAGAAAAGAACAGTTTTCAGTATTACAACAGTTAGATTTGATTTGCAGCTTGAACTGCATAGATGGAAAAATCATTTGGAAACGGATTGTTGCCAAAGTCTGAACAGGTCTATCTGGTCAGAACTACACTTCGATTGCAAAACTGAAATTTATTCAAAAGTTATTCAGGCTCAAATCAGAAGCCAAGGAGTATCATGGAGATAGAAAAAAGGACAAGGCTAATGATGTCTTGATTACTGAAGTTCTGCAAGTGACAGAATTTGACAGGTGCATTCCTAATTGTCATTATTTCAAGGGCAAAGTCAAAAGTTTGTTGTTGACAAGGTCTTTGACGTTCTCCTTAGGCAACGTCAGCGTGTACACAAACGCAAGCTATTTTAAATAAACCTGAAGAACTTGTATTTCAGGAGGATGTTATTTCCAAACGATTAGTACAATGAACACACAAGTTCAGGGAAAAGATAATTTGGGCAGGCTTCAGGAGAGGTAATGATTTAGTCCACATTACTAATGGCACTTGCAATGAAAGAGGGGCAAAAACCTGAGATGAATCATTCAAGGGCTTGGAGATTTTCAGCTGCAATCTCTCTGTGACATTTTAAGCCAGGAATGATGGGCTGTTCTTTGACTTTAATGAGCACACGCACATTCAGGAACACATCCCAGGACCACAGACTGTGTGGTTCCCTTCGTTTGCATCGCTTCTCTGCGATCAAAAAACGGGGTTTTGAAGTTGAAAAAACAAGAAAGCAAAGAAACAGAAAAGGGGAGAAAAAAGTTATTTTGCAATGCAAAAAGCCTATTACCCTTACTAGTACAAAATTCAAAATTAGGCAAATTATCAGTTCCACTCACTGGAAGAGGGTTATTTTGGGAAAGTCAAAACAGCTCAGTTAAAGTAACTGTTTACATTTTTGAGTACTTAGAATGGTCCTGGTGCTATCTTAGGGCTTTACTCATTTAGTCCTCAAACCACCATGTGGGGTGGATACTATCACCCCATTTACAAATGAGGACAGTGAAATCCAGAGAAGTAAAATAAAGATCAAAACCCAGGCAGTTATTCTGACTCCAGAGTATCCATTCTTAAAAACCATGCTATTAAGCTATCTCATTAAAGAACATTTTCTATAGGACAATGCAAGAAACTACTGCTTTTTCCTGTGGGATTTTTCAAGACGGTGCCTCTTGATGACTTGATGAAAGTCATTGCCTTCCTGGACCATTCCCGCTGCCACTCTGTAGGTTTCCTTTCCTGCTCAATGCCCATTCAGGTCAGATCACCTCACTAATAGAAGAGGCCATAACCCTGTTAGTGTTCAGGACCTAGTGGCTTTCCCTCTTGGACCCTTCTCTGGTTGGAGCTGAGCCAGCCCATTCTTCAGTCACCCCATGAGGAATTTCCTTTTCCCACCCAGAGTCCACATGTGCCCTCCCCTCCCAGGCCTTGGGTGAAGGTGACTTTTCTGAAGTCAATCTGAGGTAGGTGTTCAATAAACAGTTGAATAGGATCGATGGAGGTATTTCCGAAAATTAATCAAGCTGGAGGCGTTTTTCAATATTGATGGGGTTCCTGGCAGCTCTTCTAACCTCACCCAAGATCCCTGATGGCTAAAGGTAGAAAGTGGTCAATGGTCTACAGACATTCTTTGCTTTCCCTAAGATGCCCTCTGAAAAAACTGGAACACTGAAAAGCCTCAATAATAAGGATTTTTATTGGTTCAGGAAAAAAAAAAAATCAGCCAAGAGAAATAAAACTCGCCTGCAAATGTCATTAAAATGAACACTTCTTTGTTATAGATCCTTTCCAGTGAGCATGAAAGGAAGGTCATTTAATTGTAACCCCCAGAAACTGCCTCTGTTAATGTAACATGTTCAATTGGTTTAATTATTCAGTCTTTTGCTATCAGAATGTGATAAAAACCTAAATTATCCATGCAATTGGGGAAAAGGAAAAGTAGAGGGAAATGAAATTCCCAGGCACGTCTCTAATATTAATTCCACTGAACCATAGCTTGTTTCTCAGGTTCAGAAGTATTGAACGAATGAATGAACAAATGAACCAACAAATCAACCTTTGAAGAAACAAGTGAATGAAGAAACCAAGATGGCCCGGGCTAATCAAAGGTAAAATGTCACCACAGAGAGTCCCAGTAATACATCTACACAATGGACAACCACACAGACCATTCCTTCCCTGTGCCTCGGCAGGGTCTGTGGCCAGGAGACGCATGTTGTCTAGTGACCTGGCTGGCCTGGCCAGGAGTCAGCTGGCTCCAGAAGGCTGAGTCCCACAGAGCCAGAGAACATGCAAGAGAGAGAGCACCAGAGATGGAAGCCAGAGGACCCTGTCTGAAATGGGTTTTCAGGACAAAGGAGACTGGTGGTGGGTATTGGGAGTCAGGAGAGAGCCAAGGTGAAGATCCAAGAGGCCAGTGAGTCAAAGGAGATTGGTCCAAGCACATTAGACTAGATGAGTGGGATCGCTGTTAGTGCCAGCACTGAAACCACAAGAATTATATTTGTTTGGCTGGCCTTTCTATTTGCTTTGTGTTTATTTTTTCTAAATAGGAAATACATGTACATTAAGCAAATCTCCAAAAAGATTCCAAAGGGTATACTAAATGGTAATCTCACTCTCACCCTTGGCTCCCAGCTCCCCAGTTCTCCTCCCCTGAATTTCTTCTGGGTCCTTCCATAGGTAGCCTGTACATATATAAGCATAAATGTATTTACATCCTATGTATCACAAATCATATCATATTATACTTATCAGTTCTTTATCTTTCTTTTACATTTACCAGTACATCTTAGAAATGGTTCCATAAGTATATGGAGAGCTGGTTCATCTTGATGGCTGAGTAATATTCCTTTGCACAGACCCACCAAAATTAATCCTGTTAAAATGTCTATTTAGCTCCTCTGTGAACTTTGCTATAACAGATAATGCTGCAGTGATGGACATGTCGGGCACATGTGAATATATGTGTAAAAGTGAAAACAGGTTAATAAAGTTCATTTTAAATTTTGATATGTATTGCCAAATTATTCTCTGAAGAAGTGATACCAATTAATATTCCAAACCATACTCTGGTATCCAAGACATCTGGGTTTGGAGTCTGATGTTGATGGACAGGGTTTGATGGAACACCTACTACCTGCAGACACACTTGTCCCTCACAACAAGCAGGAACTTGCTCTTCCACAGTGTATTGTTTATCAGAGAAAAGTTGGTTAAATGGTTTTTCTAAAGCTACATGACAAAGCTGTGCAACCTTGGGTAAATGATAACTTACCCAAGAGAGGTCTCAGGTTTCCCAAAGAATTTGTCAAAAAGCTGGAGTCATTATCTTCTTGTCTTCCAGTTCCCAGTCTGCAGTACCTTGTAATATGGCAAAAATTCAGATGTCCCATAGGGAAAAGAAGAAGGCAATGGCAACCCACTCCAGTACTCTTGCCTGGAAAATCCCATAGGTGGAGGAGCCTGGTGGGCTGCAGTCCATGGGGTCGCAAAGAGTTGGACACGACTGAGCAACTTCACTTTCACTCTTCACTTTCATGCATTGGAGAAGGAAGTGGCAACCCATTCCAGTGTTCAGACCCAGGGACGGGGGAGACTCGTGGGCTGCCATCTATGGGGTCGCACAGAGTCGGACATGACTGAAGTGACTTAGCAGCATAGGGAAAAGAAAAGCTAAGGTCCTGGCTCATGAACATGCATTAACATAACCGGCACAAAACCAGAGTCACTATGGATCCCCTCCTCTCTTATGACCAGCTCAACTCTTCATATGAAACAAGAGCTAGGGAAATGGTCACAACTTAACTCAAGCCAACCCAGTAGGAATTTACCATGTACAAGAGGAGCTGGGAAGGGGTGATGCTAGAGCCATGTGGGTCCTCAGAAGCTGGTGGCCTCTGCACCATGTTTCCCCCTTGAATCCCAGCTCGAAGTATTTTCAGACAGAATTTTCTTACCCTCTACTCTCCGATTTCTTCATCTTGGCGAAGAACCTCCAAACAACTCCAAACAACTCTAAATACTACTGTTGTTCTTTCAGTGGTTGACAATTCTGGCCTCAGTTCTCATTGAGGCTGACCTCAGTGATGGCCTGACTCCCAAGACTCACTAACATCTCCTCTCCCAACAGTGTTGCCTGCGATCACTTCCTGCATGGAAAGTGTAACACACAGATGTCACCATGGATGTCACCTGTCCTTAACTGCTGTTCTGAAAAGTGGATAAACCTGTGAATGGGATGGGGGCATCACTAAGGTTCCTAACAATACTGCCAGACTCTGAGTGCCTGAAAGTAAAAAAAAAAAAAAAAAAACTGTTCTCTGCATCTCTTTGGTCCTCTCTTCCCCACCATGCAGGCTTCTCAAAGCTTCTAGCTCTAGCAGGGGTTCTGGAAATGTCTGAGGACTGTGTTTGTTTCCAAGGGTAACTGGAACAAATGACCACAAACTATGTGATTTAAAACAACACATATGTATGCTCTCTCAATTCTGGAGGTCAGAAGTCCAAAACCAAAGAGTTGACAAGTCCAGGCCCTCTATAAAGGCTCTCGAGGTAAATCTGGTCTATGCCTGCCTCTTAGTTTCCGATGTTGCTGGCTATCCTTATGGTTCCTTGACGTTGCAGCTGCATTGCTCTCATCTCAGAGTCCATCATCGCATGCTGTCCTCCCTGCCTGCCAGTCTGCCTTCTCTTCTGATGCGCATGCCGGTCACATGGGACTAGGAGTCACCCTAGTCAGGTATGACCTCATCTTAGTTTGAGTATATCTGCAGGGACCTTATTTCCAAGTAAAGTCACATTCATCAATACTAAAAGTTAGAATTTCCACATATCTTCTGGAGGGGATACAATTCAACCCACAACTGTGATTTAATGGAAAGTGCAAGTACATGAGCAAGTTCGTACTTTGCAGAAAGAAGAAAGGAAGGAGGAAGGAAAAGAAGAAAGGAAAAAACTGAATTTTTCATAAGATACACATGATAAGAAAGTATCATAATTTATGTATCTAAGTATCACATCAGGAGGAAAAAAGGCCATTTTAACTTGGTTTTCTGAATTTATGTTCTGCAGAGTCATTATGTGATTTGTAGTCCTTTATATAACTGAGGACACATGAACAGCTCTTTTCCTCTTAGTTAATTTCTTCTTTTGCCTACTAGCTTGCTTATTAAAAAAAAAAAAAATTACCTGACAGTGAGAGCTTTGCATTAAATACTCTGAGTATTTTAGGTTAAGGTCTTAAGGGGGAAAAAATTACTTCTAAGTTTAACAGGGGCTTCCCTGGAAGCTCAGTTAGTAAAGAATCCACCTGCAGTGCAGGAGACCCCAGTTCAATTCCTGAGTCAGGAAGAACCACTGGAAAGAGGATAAGCTACTCACTCCAGTATTCTTGGGCTTCCCTGGTGGCTCAGCTGGTAAAGAATCCACCTGCAATGCGGGAGACCTGGGTTCAATCCCCGGGTTGGGAAGATCCCCTGGAGAAGGGAAAGGCTACCCACTCCAGTATTCTGGCTTGGAGAATTCCATGGACTATATAGTCCATGGGGTCACAAAGAGTTGGACGTGACTGAGCGACTTTCACACACACACACGCGCACGCGCAAGCTCAACAGGGGAGTCACTAATGATAGGGCCATATGATTCTAGTTGTCCTTCTTTCCTTCTGGGCCTGAAACAAAGCCCCCACATGTCTTGTGCCTTTACCTCCACACTCAAGAGAAGGAAGGGAGGGAGGGAAGGAGGGAAAAGCCAGCCCCACTCTCAGCTCCCAGTCCTGCAAAGGAGGAATAAGTGTGTTGGCTTGAAGACAGGAACCCTGGGCTCTCCATCTGGCTCTGAAACCACACCAAACCATCACAAGCTGTCCAGTTACTTCACCAATTAAATACAAAGTGCTTAGGATGGATAATCTCTAAAATCCCTCTCAGCAGGGCATTCGTTCTATTCTGGGTGTCCACTCACTGGATTAGGTCCATGGAGAGGTGAGTGTTTCTTCTGCTCAGCATCCAGTTGAGAAGTCATGAACTGATTCTTCGAAGAACTTGAGAGCTTCCAATACTCAAGAGGGAGAGAGAAAAACCCTATGGAAACCAGTCATTCTAAAACAAAACAGCAAGAGACCTGGCCTGCCATAGGGTAAATGCCATTGAGATGACTCAGAATGTGAATCTGAGCAAGGGTCACATTACAGTCTTTTCCCTCCTTCCAAGGAGTCAAAACAACAGAAAGCTGTTTCCTATCATTTTTAAGACATATGTATATATATATACATATATATATACATACTTAATAATAATTAAGTAGTGAAATATTTTCTTCTCCAAAATCATCTGGACTCAGTAAATCCAGTATTCTTTAACACACACATTGTCTGAGGCAGGGTGCTATAGTGGAAAGACTCAAACAGGCCCAGGTTAAATCCTATCACTACCCTCAGGCCCTCAGTCAACTGAGCTAAATCACTCACCTTGGTTAAGTGTGTTTCCTCTTCTGTTAAAACAGGGGTTCTTGAAAGGATACCATGAGAAGATCTGTGGAAAGTTTGTGGGACACAGTATTTAGGAAATACTCGTTTTTCACACTAAAATAAGAAATATATGTCCTCTCCATACCTTGCCCAATCTAAGCGAGCCGCAGTCTGGCTGATGCTCTGCAGTACCCTCTGGTATCACTCCCTTTATGATAGTGCATCTGCACAAGGTCAGCCGAACACGCCGTGATGTGTATTTTCAGTTGTTCATCTGTGTACTTGCCCAGTGCTCCCACTGAAATCCCATCGAGTCTACAATCTCCAGAGTTATAAACTCCTCAAAGGGCCATATCCATTTACAGCCATTTGAACAGCCTCTAAAATGACAAGAGGCGCAGAGTACACATTAACCCAGTGGCTAGCGGAGAAGCCCACGGGAACGCACATTCTCTCAGGCACTGCACAGCTGGGATTTATCAATGGCTCCATTTTCTCCAGCGCAGAGGAGATGGCCTCTTCTGTGATCTTGTCAACTAAATGACATGTTCCTCAGGAATAGGGAGCATACTTTTGTTTTCTTTCTGCCCAGGCTTTCAGAGAGCATTTCCTCTAATCGATGCTTATGTAAGTGTTTAGTTGGCCAACTCTAAGTCAGGTTGTGTTCATTTAGATGAACTTTATGTTTGAAATGATAAATGCTCATTTCCTAATTTCAAAAAGCATCCATGAATTTTTAAAAATCACTTCACATGTAAGTATTAAAATAGGTCTCAAAATGTTTGGTTCTGTGCTTCTATTTACGTTCTCAAAATTAGAAGATGAAAAGGCAAACTATGGAAGAGTGTAAAAGCATTCTTCCTTTATAACATTTAAATCACTTAATAACTTACAAAGAAAAAAAAATAAAGGTACAAAATTATTGTGTTGTGGCAGTAGTGAGACTAATAGCCCACCAAACTACCAATCCACAGAAACTGTAATATGTTGTTACCTTACTGGCAAAAGGATCTTTGTGGGTGTGATTAATGATCTTGAGATGCAGAGGGCATTCTGGATTATTCAGGTCATCTCAAGAAAATCACAAGGATCCTCAGAAGAGAAGGAGCAAGGGAGGAAAGTCAGAACAAGAAAGAGATGTGAAGGCAGAAAAGGAAGTTGAATGATGTCGCTGCTGGAGGGCAGGGGGAGTGATGTCATGCCAGGAGGCACAGAACGTGGGCAGCCTCTAAGGAGCTAGAAACAAGGAACAGATCCTCTCTGCAATCTCCACAAGAAATTCCATCCTGTTGACATTGTGATTTTAGTCCATGAGACCTACTTTGTACTTGTGGCCTCCAAAACTGTAAGATCACTCTATGCTGTTTTCAGTCATAGGGTTTGTGATTATTTGTCAGATCAAGAAGAAAAACAAGATGAAATACATATACTAATTATTAGGGGGAGTTGATACCAAAATTAAGAGGTGTTACTTGTAAACAAACTAGAAAGGTTAATGGATTAATTGTATTTATATCTTTTTAGTATTAGCAGAAAATAATCTTATCCATAGGCCTTGGGTAACTCATAGGAAGTGAGAAGGCTTAAGTGCAGATTACAAGCAGATATCAAGCAAGGGGAGCTCAGTCCTGGGGAGTACAGCCACGGCCATGCCCCAGAGGGTCCAGGGTAGCACCCCCTCTACCATCACTGTGGGGTGAGTGATTTAATAACTACCTTTAAGTCTGTATCACTCCTTTAGAGATAGGTACTAAGTCGAGGTTGTACACATAAGCCTGGGTTTTAGGAGATGCAGAGAGGAATGTTTGTTCCTTTAAATTTCTCTCAGGATCTGTGGAGTTCTGCTTCCCACTAACATCCATGGTGTGGGATTCCAGCTAAAGAGGAAGGGTACTCAGATGCTGGTAGTATAGAAAGTGACAAATGGCTGTCAGAGAGTCTGATAACCTGAATTATCTAGCACAGTACTTAATTAAGAAATTTAAAATTCTATTGTGAAGACCCATTTGTCTGTAGTAAGGAAAAACAGAGGCAGATGAGTAAAAAACTTTTGAATGAAATTCAAGTATCTAAATTAGAGAATATTTGAAAATTGTGTTCCATGTAATACTAATCCACCTCTTCCATCCCTCCCTTCCTCTTTATTTCCTCCCTTTCTTCCTTTCTTTCTTCCTCCCTCCTTCTGGATACATCAGTTGAAAGTCCAATGAGCTACTCTCTGGAAATAAGGCTCACTAGAGATGTGCAATCTGGGAGGATCTAGTGAGAGTGGGCACAGAATGTCTGTGGCAGTATAGGAAGGGAGAGTGTACAGAGCTCTCTTTCCCTCCCTCTCTCCTTCCTTGCTTCCCTTCCTCCCTCCCTCCTTCTCGCTTTTGTTTTATAGTCCATGCAGTCTCCCATCAAGAGGCAGAAACAGAATAATCCTATGAGGCAGAATGAACAGCTAATCTAAACAGCAGGGCATGAAGGGAAGGAAGCAGGACTCCATCAGCATGTGGAGGCAAGGACAGGAGAGCACAGCTGAAATAGAACTGGGGTCAAGCTCTCCCCACGTTCTGTCCTCAGACAAAAAGATGGTGTAATGGTGCTTGATGATGACATTTTCTCTTTTTTTATTTTAAGTGGACTTTTGTGGGGGTTTTTTCCCTTCAGTATTATTGAGATATAATTGACACGCGTTGTTTAGGCTTGCAGTGTACCGCATAATGACTTGACTTACATACATCATGAAAGTCGTATCACAAATTTAGTGAGCGTCCATCATTTCATTTAGATAAAAAAATTTAAAAAACAGAAAAAAGTTTTTCTTGTGATGAGAACTCCTACATCTTCTCTCTTAACTTTCATGTATAGCATTCAGCAGTGTTAGCTATATTTAGATTACAGCCTTCTTAAGTCACACGGCTCCAATTTGGACCAGTATCCTTTTGCACCTGGCAAAGTCTCCCATCCTGGGATCTCCCTTCAGTATCTTTCTCAGAATATTCCTGTGCTGAATCTCTTATGTCCTGTATTCTGTGTCACTTACTCTTCCTTTGTCGGAACAAGTTCTCCAAGCACTTCTTTTAAAAGCATGTATAGTGTATGAAGGAGTTTTCTGAGATTGTGAATGTCTTGAAAATGTCATCATTAATGACATTTTACTGACAGTTTGGCTAGGTATGGAATTAAAATTTAGAAATTATTTTCTTTCAGAAATCTGAAAGCATTGTTTCCCTGCCTTGTGCTTCTGGTGTCTCCATTGAAATGTGAACAGCCATTCTAATTCTTGTTTCCTAATTTTATTTCTTCTTTTCTCTGGAAACTTGCAGAGACCCTAGGCATAGGGTCCTAAGAACCTTGTACTCTATCTTCATTCCTTCTGATTTCTAGATAGGCTGTTTCAGTCTAGCAACATGTTTTTTGGTTCTGAAAGTTTGTCTTGAGTATTTACGTCATTCTGATTTTTCTGCTGTTGCCTTCTGGAAAAGCTATTTTTGAATGTTGTCCTTCCTTTCTCTCCTGGTTTCTCTTTGTGCTTTTCTTTCTGAAAGACTCCTTGAATCTGTATTCCAAACTCTGGTGTAGATTGTTTACTTTTTAAAACGTTTACTGTCATATTTCTAAGAGCTTATTTTTGCTCTATGAATGTTCTTCATTGATAGTACCTTGTTCTTATTTCATGGCTGCAATAGTCTTGTCTCTCTCTAAATATATTAATGATAGCTTTTTTCTCTGCAAAAGCTCTATTCCCCCCACCCACCCCAGGTTGATATTTTTCTGTTTATTTGCTCTCAATTTTACATGTTAGAGCCTTTCCATAAAAACCCAGTGACCCTTCAATTGTTCAGAAGATCTAAAATCCTGATTGAAAGCTCCAAGTAATGGGAGCAACTTGCCAACTTTGAACTTTACTGTAGGGTGAAGAGGACAGGGCCTATTTCTTAGAAAGAGGTCTTTCCTCTTAGCTGACCAGTATTACAGGGAAAAGTCTTTCAGTCTCTGAAAGATAAAGGCATCGGTGTCCCGAAAACTGAGTGCATATTTTCAGCTTTTAGCACTGAGCACTCAGATAGTGTCACTTAACTCTCCTGCTTTTTGAATAGTACCAACACAGTCAACAGTGCCCGGCCTAGCCCCTAATCTAGCATCCCTCCCTTTCACTCCATAAAATACATCTCCAGACTTTGGTCACAGTAGTAGTGGCACAGCATGGGAGAATATTTAAGAATAGAACTGCTTCTCAAACTGCTTTCCCCTGCCCACCTTCCCTTTTAAACCCCATGCTTCCACCAACTCCTGAGCTGTGGGAGAAATCTGCAGTGTAAATCTAGAGTACTCTCAGCTTTCCCCCACTACTGGCCTCAGATTCAGCTTTCTTGGGCTGTTAGCTCATTTCCAAACTTTAATCTGCTCTCCAGTTTCATAACTTTGTTGCTATTGTCTTCTGTCTTTGCAGGTTTGTACCTTTAAAAGAAATATCCATTTGACTCTAGTTTCAATGGAGTTTTACAGAGAAGAAAAATTATATACCATCTCACCCCAGAAAACATTCAATATTTCTGACCCTTAACCCAGTTATCTTCAATCTTTAAACCTTCCTTACTTCCTCAGCCCATGTTCATGACTGTAAGAGGGATGATTAAATCAGGTTAGTTTCAGAGCTCCAGTCTTAAGGCAGGAGTAGACTATACAACACATTCCTGCAAGGGCCAACACATTTTATCCTTAAACTTCAGCACACTTGATGGTCAAGAACTACTGGCCACATGCATCTTTTTCTTCTTTGAGATTTAGCTTGCTAACATATAAAACAGCGTATATGGTGTGAGCACCAGGCTCCCCTTGCTTGGAGCCTCAAGGAATATCTATGTATTAGCAGTAAGCAGTAAATCAGAGGTGCAGGACAGAGCAGGGAATCAAGCCCTCCTTCCCACATCAGGCTTCCAGGCTGAAGCAGCCCTGAATGAGAGCTTATAAAAAACTAACATCTCTAAATCAAATTTGGAGTTTTGATTACTACATGGGAATTATCATCTGAATATACTAAATTTGCAGCTTCTCACTCAGGGTAGGGGTTCTTATAATACTTGCGGTCATGGTCTCATTGGGTCTATGGATAAAAATCCCTATTTCTGTCTCAGATGGGAAAAAAATTACATGTTTTTGATCAATGCCCACAAGAATGTAGTCTGCTTGAGAATCTATCTTACCGCTACACTTCCCCAGTGTCTAGAATCATATCCAGGATATAGTCGAGCTCAATAAACACAAGTGAATTAGTGAGGGAACAGTTAGGAGGGAGATCACCAAGGGCCTGAGAGATCATGCTAAAAAGTTTTGGGGTTTTATCTGAGACAAAATATCTATTTCTGGAATAACCAATCAAGAAGAGATGATATTTTTGGGAAATTAATGGACATGGAACAGACTGGTTCCAAATAGGAAAAGTACGTCAAGGCTGTATATTGTCACCTTGCCTATTTAACTTATACGCAGAGTACATCATGAGAAACGCTGGGCTGAAAGAAACACAAGCTGGAATCAAGATTGCTGGGAGAAATATCAATAACCTCAGATATGCAGATGACACCACCCTTATGGCAGAAAGTGAAAGAGGAACTAAAAAGCCTCTTGATGAAAGTGAAAGAGGAGAGTGAAAAAGTTGGCTTAAAGCTCAACATTCAGAAAACGAAGATCATGGCATCCGGTCCCATCACTTCATGGCAAATAGATGGGGAAACAGTGGAAACAGTGTCAGACTTTATTTTGGGGGGCTCCAAAATCACTGTAGATGGTGATTGCAGCCATGAAATTAAAAGACGCTTACTCCTTGGAAGGAAAATTATGACCAACCTAGAGAGCATATTAAAAAGCAGAGATATTACTTTGCCAACAAAGGTTTGTCTAGTCAAGGCTATGGTTTTTCCTGTGGTCATGTATGGATGTGAGAGTTGGACTGTGAAGAAGGCTGAGCGCCGAAGAATTCATGTCTTTGAACTGTGGTGTTGGAGAAGACTCTTGAGAGTCCCTTGGACTGCAAGAAGATCCAACCAGTCCATTCTGAAGGAGATCAGCCCTGGGATTTCTTTGGAAGGAATGATGCTAAAGCTGAAACTGTAGTACTTTGGCCACCTCATGCGAAGAGTTGACTCATTGGAAAAGACTCTGATGCTGGGAGGGATTGGGGGCAAGAGGAGAAGGGGACGACAGAGGATGAGATGGCTGGATGGCATCATTGACTTGATGCACATGAGTTTGGGTGAACTCCGGGAGTTGGTAATGGACAGGGAGGCCTGGCATGCTATGATTCATGGGGTCACAAAGAGTCGGACACAACTGAGTGACTGAACTGAACTGAACTGAAAGCACATTAATTTTACTCCTAAAACCACACTGGAACTACTCATAAGACTCCCCATGCAGAGATCTTTATCCGGCTCCTGAGTTGTATCCTGCTGCACAGCAATGGGATGATGTGCCAGAAAACTGGGGTTGAAAGGTTTTTAGAAAGCCAAAATCCTAACAACAGCATAGGACTCTATGAAAATATATTTCAAATGCCATGGAACATGGTTTATGCACTGCCACCCTGCAAGGTCAAAAGTTAAAGGGTCTTACAACTAAATTTCCACTCTCTGAAAATATTTAAGAAACATAAATTCACAAATAAATCTGATACACAGATGCAGAAAAAAGAATTTTAATAAGTAATTAATCCTAGAATTTTGCACATGAAAATTTATCTTGCCCTGCAATTTTGAGTTGAAGCATTTGTGCCTCTTTTCCATTTTCAGCTATGAAGACATATCTTAACATCTAGATCTGGATAGAAGAGATGTTATTTTTACTTTAAGGCTTGCAAAACAATATGCTTTGCTAGGGATGTATTCTCATTTTGTGGTGTTTTGGGTATATCCACTGGAGATCCCTGTTGACAGGCTACATCCTATTATTAACATAAAGGTTAACTTCCATGTAGTTAGAAATCACCACCACCATTTACTATCATTTAGATTCAAAATCTTGATCAGAAGTCATATATTCTTAATCCCTTCAACTACTTCATCTAATCAGCCCTTAATAACTAGAAATTCCATACTTATAAGTACTCCATTCACAACTTTACCTTCTAACTCCATGGGCCTCATTTTTCTTTGTGATTTCCTTCTCTTTTAATCCACTCTACACAATATCCTATCCTGTATGATACACCAACTTTGTGTCCATCGAAACACCAAGAATATATGTGACAGGTGAATGAACTTATGTCACAATGAATCCTCTCCAATGCCCCATCCCCCAGGTAACAGGGTAAATTTCAGGAGTTGTCATGTACTTATGGTAGTACCCAGGGTCCTGAACAAGACAAATGCAATCAATTGTGCTTCAAATTTTTCTTTTTTAATTGACTGATCACAGTGCCAGGTACTGTTCCAAGCCCTTTTCATACATTAACTCATTTAGTCTTCATAACAACTCTTTAAGAAAGCTATTGTCATCACCCCTATTTTACCAATGAAGAAGCTGGGATACACAGAGGTTATGCCCCTTGCTCATAGTTACCTACCGGTAAGCACATGGGGCCAAGTTCAAACCATGCAGGCTGGCTGCAGAGTTCATGCCCATGGCCACTACATATGCTGTCTCTTATTTATACTGTTCTTGTCCACTGTGTATGAGTGTCTCTGTGTATGTGCCTGCAAAAACTCTGCAAATCCTGCCTTAAACAGTTCATTTTTGAAGGACTGTGTAAAGCAGAGTGGAAGCAGCAGCAAGCAGGGATAAAGCTCAGGGCATATGTCTAGCTGAACAAATATAAGAACAGTGAGGATGTTGACCAGTTGGAAAGGGTGCTACACAAAGATAGCAGGCGGCATCATCCTGGTTTGGGGTCAAGAGGGTAAACTTCCTGAAGGAAGTGATGTTTACGCTAAAGCAAAAGGGGACTTCCCCAGTGCTCCAGTGGCTAAGAATCTGTGCTCCCAGTGCAGAGGGCTCAGGTTCGATCCCTGGTCAGGGAACTAGATCTCACATGCTGCAACTAAGAGCTCACAGGCTGCAGCCAAGACCTGGCTCAGCCAAATAAAAAAATAAACATTAAAAAAAATACTAATACAAAAGGATGAATAAAAGCTATCTGGGGGACACGGGGCAGGCAGTGGAGGCGGGGGAGGTGGGTCAGAGAAAGGGACTAACCCCTGAGATCGTGAGGATGACCAGAGCACATCCTGAAAATTTTCTATGACAGCCTCACTATTCCTAACCATCACACTCCAAGCTGGTCAGCTGGCTGAGATGACAAGGCTATGCCACAGCACTGCAGACCATACGTTCATCCTCTTCTCACCCAGGCCAGAAAACAACAGTGCTTTAAGGCACGGTTTCCTGAAGGCACATCCTAGAACTAAAACTGCTTCAGGGATGCCTGCAGCCATACTGAAAGGGAACACCCAGAAGGCCCAAGTAAGCATGCTGTACTGAATTTATAATGCAGAAAACATTTGTAGTTCCTTGGACATTTGCATTGCTATAAAAATTATACTTTATGGGATAATTATTAATGGTTTGAAGAGACATAAACAGTACAAACGAAATATAGCTGATACTATGAAAATGTAAACCATGTAAATCAAAATCATAAAACAATTATTCAATACTCAGAGGCCTACTTAATATATACATATGAAATTCTTACACACATATGCAATAAAAGCCCACAAAAACCATCACTCTAAAGTCATTCACTATACAAATATGAAGATAAATCTTTATCTTTAACCTCAGTTTTATCTTCAGCAAGAGGGTTGTGTGGTTTGGCTTTATGCAAATCACATTTAGTATTAAATAATCAAATGTCACATATGTCATATAAAGCAGCAAGTGGAAAAAAATAAATTATGAAAATGTATGAGGCTAAAAGTTAACAGTGAAAAATGTCTCCATATTCAATGTTCTTTTCCATGATGAAACTAAAATATTATCCAATGTATCAGGATACATAAAAGAGTGTAGCATAATTGTGATTTTAAAAGCTCTCAAAGGAAAAATTGAGCCAAGATGAGTTACTTGCACAGAACTATGCAAATGTATTGAATTAAGTCTAAGTTAAAAACATTAGATACTTTTGTTCTTACCAAAAACATTATTTAAACTTGTGAACACCTTCATGAAATCAAATGTTGGTAATAATCTTGATTCCATTGCAAGGCAACAGAAAGAGCTTTTGTTTAAACAAGATTGCTAACTGGAACTTTAAGTCTCTAATTTGGATTTTGTTGCAAAAATATTTATCCAGGTTCAAATAGTTAAAGATGATGGCTTTGTCTATCAGAGGTACCGTTGTAATCTAATCAGTTTGGGTAAGCTGGTGGTAAAACCCAGAAGCAAAGAACAAGATGATTCTTCTATATCAAAGGTACATTCTTATATATAAATTGTAAGACAAATATTGACACTCTGCTACATGGAACTGTTTTAATTCAACAAAAAGGGATGTTCTTAGATTACTTAGTACAATAAGTAAGAACTATTATTTCTGTTTTTCTCAGCAAGCTACTTGGCCTGGCCCTATGAACCAAGGTAAATTCAAGTCTCTGTCTGGGAATAACTTGATTGGTTCAGGTCACTGAAAACCAAAACCTGAATACCAGGCCTCAGTGAGCCAGCCTGGGGTCAGGCGTTGACTCTTTCAGCTCTTAAAGACATTTTGGTGGGGAAGTCTGGGAGGCAACATAGCTTCCAGCAAGCAGGACCCACCAGGCTGTGTGCAAGAGTAAGTCATCAGTCACCTCAGACAAAAGACTCCAACTTGCCTGTCCCTTAACCACAATACCCCTTCAAAAGAGATGACTTTCCAAAACCACACAGAACATTTTATTCACTGTTCATTATTTAAGAAATAGAATGCAGGGAGAGTTAGGAAATTTGCATTATATTGGAGATTATGCTTCTAAACCATGGAGAGATTCAAGCATGCATACTTTCATTTGGCAAGATGTTAAATCATTCTAAGTACTAGTGTATTTTTTTTTCAGTCAGTTCAGTTCAGTTGCTCAATCGTGTCCAACTCTTTGCGACCCCATGGACTTCAGCATGCCAGGCCTCCCTGTCCATCACCAACTCCAAGAGTTTACTCAAACTCATATCCATTGAGTCAGTGATGCCATCCAACTACCTCATCCTCTGTCATCCCCTTCTCCTCTTGCCTTCAATCTTTCCCAGCATCAGGGTCTTTTCCAATGAGTCAGCTCTTCACATCAGGTGGCCAAAGTATTGGAGTTTCAGCTTCAGCATCAGTCCTTCCAATGAATGTTCAGGACTGATTTCCCTTAGGATGGACTGGTTGGATCTACAAGGGATCCAAGGGACTCTCAAGAGTCTTCTCCAACACCACAGTTCAAAAGCATCAATTCTTCTGTGCTCAGCTTTCTTTATAGTCCAACTCTCATATCCATATATGACCCCTGGAAAAACCACAGTCTTGACTAGATGGAGCTTTGTTGGCAAAGTAAGTCTCTGCTTTTTTTTTTTTTTTTAACATTATTTTAATTTTAATAAAAAGTTAAACCAGGGATCTCTAAATTTTGGAATCCTAGTATTAATCAACTATAAATAAGTATTAGCCCCTATCACTAACGACTGAGATGTTTCTTTCTAATGAATTGACCATTACATTTCCAAGATCTGAAATGGCCAACAGACCATAGAAAGAGACTTCTTTAGGCTCCTGTTTGAAACCAACAGCTTCAGCAAACTGCTGGCCTTGATTCAGGGCCAATGTCTCTGCTTTTTAATATGCTGTCTAGGTTGGTCATAACTTTTCTCCCAAGGAGTAAGTGTCTTTTAATTTCATGGCTGCAGTCACCATCTGCAGTGATTTTGGAGCCCAAAAAAATAAAGTCTGCCACTCTTTCCACTGTTTCTCCATCTATTTGCCATGAAGTGATCGGACCAGATGCCATGATCTTTGTTTTCTGAATGCTGAGCTTTAAGCCAACTTTTTCACTCTCCTCTTTCACTTTCATCAAGAGGCTCTTTAGTTCTTCTTCACTTTCTGCCATAAGGGTGGTGTCATCTGCATATCTGAGGTTATTGATATTTCTCCCAGAAATCTTGATTTCAGCTTGTGCTTCTTCCAGCCCAGCGTTTCTCATGATGTACTCTGCATATCAGTTAAATAAGCAGGGTGACAATATACAGCCTTTTCCTATTTGGAACCAGTCTGTTGTTCCATGTCCAGTTCTAACTGTTGCTTCCTGACCTGCATACAGATTTCTCAAGAGGTAGGTCAAGTGCTCTGGTATTCCCATCTCTTTCAGAATTTTCCACAGTTTATTGTGATCTACACAGTCAAAGGCTTTGGCATTAATGAGATATAATTCACATACCATAATATTCACCATTTCAAATACACAATTTAGTGGGTTTTAGTATATTCACAAAGTTGTACAATTCCAGAACATTTTCATCATCCCCCAAAGAAACTATACCCATTAGTAGTCACTCTGTTTCTCCTTCACCAGCCCCTGGCAGTCACTTGCTGGTGTGTGCTTTTTAAGTGAAATGTGACAACTTTCCTACACATTATGCTTTCAGTAGTGTGTTGCTTTATATGTTCTCATCAGAACTTTTAACACAGAATTCAAACCATGAACTTTACAAGTATTCTGAGATTTAAAAATACCCTCTTCTATACACAAACTTTTTCTCTTGCAAAAATATTTTCATTCTTTATACATAAAAAATAGATTTTTCTGTCTCCACTGAAGTTTAAAACATTACTATTTTTCCTCTCAATTAAATTCTGTTCTTGTATAAAAAGTAAGAAGAATAAATGCTCCAATATTTAAAAAGCATGAAGGACAAGAGTCCTTATTAACTGTGGCCATCATGCTGTCCTTCCCGCTGCTATGAGCCGAGAGGGTCCAGGTCTGAAAGGCCATGCTGCCTGCTTACAGAGGAGGAAAATGGATCTATGTGGGCTGGTGACCACAAGACTAATTAACAGTGCAGCTAGGCTGGTAACCCCCATTTCCTAGTTTTCCAGTATTGAATGTTGGAAGTAAATGTTACAGGTTATCTACAAAGTCAGCAATCTTCTATAGCTTTGATCTGAGCATATGATTTTTTTTTAACCACTTTAAAAACATTTACATGCCATCTGGTAAGATTTTGTAATGACAAGACAGGTATATTTAACCAGAGGGTCCAAATCATTCATTGAAACACAGCAAAAAAAAAAAAAAAAAAAAAAGAGCCAAGGTTCTGGAGGGACCCCAGAGCACTGCTCAGATTCCACACATGGTAACTCTCCACACGACAGTGTCCACAGGATTGCACCACTCTACATAAGAAGCAAACAAGCCACATACATTCAGTTCTCTGAGAACAAAGGCTTCACGGGCTAAGGATGTTTGAGATTTAACCACTGCAACGATTCTTATCTGGGTTGACTTTTTGGAACTGGTCCCACTCAGATTGGTAATTGTCATCCTCATTTTCATCTTTTTTTTTTTTTTTACTTCTCTGGAGAGAGAAAAAGAGAGAGAAAGATTACTGAGGTATAAAACTGAACCATAAACAGAGAAATAAAATAGCACCGCTGAGCACTTACTATGTGCTACCCAGACAGCATTCTAAATCCTTTGTAGGTCCTGACTTATTCCTTGCAACAACTATGCAATTTTGTTGTGACCCACATTATATGTGAGGAAATGAAAGAAAAAAAAGTGAAGAAATTTCCCTTGGGTCATAAAGCTGGAGAAGTGGCAGGGCTGGGATTCCAACCATGCAGGTGGATTCCAGTGCCTGCATTCTGAGCACCAGACCACACACTCATGCATGCATGCACACACACACACCCAAATGCATACATACATGTGTACACACTCACATGCACACACAGGCTACTCCTGCCCTCTCTTGTGGTTTCACATGATTTATATATAGTCTGCCACACACAGCTCACTCCTTAGGACCCTGGAACATGGCTCCCATTCCCAGCTAATGCTTATGATAAAAGTCATTGCTTTATTACCATTTATGATCATGGAGATAACAGATGGTTAAAATTCAGGGGGAAAGGTCTTCCTCTTGCCTCTTCCTAATTTTCTTGCAGAATTAACTTCTAGAGGCAATATTGGACCAAAAATATCCACAATCTTAAGAAAAAGAAGTCTCCTACCCCTGGGGATGCATGGGAAATACACCCTCAGACAAGCTGAACCACAGTCTCTGGGTGAGGAGAATGTGACAGCTCGTCCCCAAGAGTTTTCACCTCCCTGCAGTGTCTGGCACTTCCCACGAAGTGGTGAAGCTTGTGCCGCTCCCCCATGGCCAGTACCTACCTGCTCTGTGACTGCTCAGACCAGTAGAAAAGCGAGGAAAGGCTGTGCTGACACTTTCAACCCAGGCATTAGTAAGGTCTAGAGACCTCCCTGGTGACCAGTGGCCAAGACTCTGTGCTCCCAGTGCAGGGGGCCTAGGTTTGATCCCTGGTCAGGGAACTAGATCCTGCTTACCACAACTAAGACTTGGCGTAGCCAAATAAATAAATACATGTTTTTTAAAAAGAGGTCTGGCTACTCTGAGCTGCAATAAAAGCAGCCCAGGGATCTTCACTGGAGAGAAGCCAGCAGAGAGGTCCCAAGGGCTGAGATGCACAGGGAGGAGTATCCTGGCAGCAGACAGGCAAACCACGTCTAAGTCCCTGTTCATCTGACTGCAAACACATGAGGGAGAGGAACTGTGGACACTCCAGTGAGATCCAGTCAACTCCAATAATTATAAAAACTAAAAAGTGGTGCTCTAGGCAACTACAGTTTGGGCAGTTTGTTACAGAGCAGTAGATGCTGATTCCTAGGACAGTGACACTATTGAAGAGGAATAGACTGTAATCCACAAATGTCATTAAAATGTTTCAGCAGCCACATCCAAAATGTAAAGAGAAATAGGTGAAATTAATTTTATTAATATATTTTAACTCAGTATTGCAAAGATATTATCATTTCATCATGTTACCAATAAAAATATCAATGAGGTATTTTACAATGTTTATACCATCTTCAAAAGCCAGTATTTATTTAATACATTCAGCACATCTCAGCTTGGATCAGCCACACGTCAGGCAGCCAATGGCTACTAAACTGGTCAGCATAGCCCAAGAAGGAGCTGATATGCGCTAATCTTTGAAAACCACTGCCCTGTGAGTAGGGGAAAAAGGAAAAGCTTGTTCTTACTCTTTAGTGTTCATAAACACTATGCTACTATTTTCACATATTCCTTATTTAATACATGCAAAGCACACCCACAAAATCCTGATGGGTAACAGATGAGCATCAGTCTACTTACTTCACAGATGAGGAAACAAAGACTCAGGAAAAGAGAGAGTTGAACCTTCTTCACAGTTCAACCCATAAACCATATCAGACTCAGTTCAGAATTTTAACCTCCAGAACTGTATGATAATACATGTTTATTGTTTAAACCACTAGGCCAATGGGGATTTGTTACAGTGACAACAGAAAATTCACCCAACTTTCCAATGCAAAATAGCAACCATTTGGTCATTAAACAAATGTCTGATTTATGCCAAGCTCTGGGACCCTCAACCAGTGAGCTTTGAAAGAGAGAGAGATAGCTGTCTTCTAAATAAATCATTAGCATGTGCCTGAAAGAAAGTTGCTAACACAAAAGCACAGCTTTTGCAGGAACACAAAGGGTGCACTACAGCCATGCTGGGGTGACGGGAAGGCAGGCTTTGTGGAGATGCAGTTTCATGGAGACTTTGCCAGTGGAGCAACCTCTTGATGGGATAGGAATTCACCTCCATTTAATGAGGGAGATCCTAGGTGTAGGAAACAGCACGCATGAGGCAAAGAGGTATAAAAGAACGTGGCCATGACAGGAAGCAAAGTTTGCTGTGTCTATAGATTATCAGTCATTTGGGAAGCAAGATAAGAGATTCAAACAAAGGTAGGTGATGCTGGGCTCTGAGGGACTATTTGCCACTTGCTAGGGAATTTGCACTCTCTGTTGTAGGTAGAACACCAATGTCGGGGTGCGAGAAAAAAAAGTATGAACTGGATTTTCACTTATAAAGATTACCCTGATTACAGGGTAAAGAATGAACTAATGTTGGAGAAACTCTGAGGCAGAAACTTAGGTGCCTCCTGAACTAACTGGGGTAGGAAATTCTCAGGCCTAAAGAAGAACAGAGAGAGAGAAAAAACATGGACAGATTCAAGAAAGATTACAGAGAGGTCACTAAGTCAATAGGGACCCAGAGCCCACTAAAGGTAGGTGATGGAGAAAGCCAGGAAGGAGTCAAGACTGATTCTGGGTGACTATGTTTTAGTGATAATGCTGGTAGTTTCTGAGAAAGGGAATGTAGAATGAGGAATAATTGTAGAGAAAAATTAACACATTAGATTTTAGATATGTTGGGGGCAGTCATGCCTATGGAATTTCCATCTGTTGGTGGGTGGGAATGTGATCATGGAATTTTTTTAAAAGATGGAGATTAAAATACAGAAAAATACAGAAATTGGAAGTCATCAGCTAGACAAAATTCTAGAAACCATGAGGGTAGAAAACAGTCAGAGAGAGAGAGAGTAAAGAGGAAGAGAGAACAGAATCTTCAGATTACCAACATTAAAGACAAGCCAGAGGTTCAGAGTAGCAAAAAGTCCCAATTTTGCCACTTAGTATTAGGTTGCTGCAAAAGTAATTGTGGTTTTTCAATGTTGAACTTTGCTGTTTTGATATTGGATACATTCTTAAATAAATGCAGCTCTGTTATACATCATTTTAATGTGCATTTCTCACTTTATGTTTTTTACTAACCACTTATTACTTGCTGTTTATTTTATATTTATTTTAGACTATAGAAATTATGTTAGACAAAAAGCAAATTCAAGTGATTTTCTTATTCGAGTTCAAAATGTGTCATAAAGCAGTGGAGACAACTTGCAACATTAACAATGCATTAACTGCTAACTAGCATACAGTGCAGTGGTGGTTCAAGAAGTTTTGCAAAGGAGTGGAGAGCCTCGAAGATGAGGAGCCCAGTGGCTAGCTGTCGGAAGCTGACAACAAATTGAGATCATCTAAGCTGATCCTCTTACAATTGCACGAGAAGTTGCCAAAGAACTCAATGTCAACCATTCTACAGTTGTCTGGCACCTGAAGCAAATTGGAAATGTGAAAAAGCTCGATAATTGGGTGCCTCATAAACTGACCGAAAATTTTAAAAAAGTCATTTTGAAGTGTCATCTTCTCTTATCCTATGCAACAATAACAAAACCATTTCTCAATCGGATTATGACATGCAACAAAAAGTGGATTTTATAATGACAACCGGTGACAACCAGCTCAGTGGTTGGACCAAGAAGAAACTTCAAAGCACTTCCCAAAGCCAAATTTGCACCCAAAAAAGGTCAAGGTCACTATTTGGTATTCTGCTGCCTGTCTGATCGACAACAGCTTTCTGAATCCTGGCGAAACCACTACATCTGAGAAATATGCTCAGTAAATTGATAAAATGCACTGAAAACTGCAATGCCTGCACCCAGCATTGGTCAACAGAATGGGCCCAATTCTTTCCCATGACAACATTCAACCGCATGTCACACAACCAACACTTCAAAAATTGAACGAATTGGGCTATGAAGTTTTACCTCATTCACCATATTCACCTGACCTCTCACTAACCAACCACCACTTCTTCAAGCATCTCAACAACTTTTTGCAGGAAAAACACTTCCACAACCAGCAGGAAGCAGAAAATGCCTTCCAAGAGTTCAGTGAATCCTGAAGCAGGATTTTTACACTACAGGAATGCGTGTGTGTTCAGTCACTCAGTCGTGTCCTGACCCTTAGTGACCCCATGGACTGTAGCCCACCAGACTTCTCTGTCCATGGGGTTTTCCAGGCAAGAATAGTGGAGTAGTCTTCCTCCTCCAGGGGATCTTCCCGACCCAGGGATCGAACCTGCATCTCTTGTGCCCCTTCTTTGTCAGGTGGATTCTTTACCATTGCACCACCTGGGAAACCCAAACTACAGGAATAAACAAACATTTCTCGTCGGCAAAAACTGTGTTGATTGTAATGGTTCCTATTTTGATTAATAAAGATGTGTTTGAACCTAGTTATAATGATTTAAAATTCACGGTCCAAAAGTAACCACAGTTACTTTTGTACAAACCTAACAGCCATGTCAGTTTGAGCAAGCTGATTAAGCAGTCTAATTTCCCATTTTCTTATGTACAGTGGGTATAATAATCACAGCATCCTCACAAGACAACTCACATCTCTCCCTTAGGCCTCTATCAGCTACATATCGTATGATTGCCTGGTCATATAGTTTCTTTTTTCTCTAATGTTAAATTACATGGTCTATCTTATATACCCCGATATACGGGGCTTTCATGCCACATACTCATAACAATGGAGACATTACTGAACCTGAATGCAAACATTAAGAGAGAAAAGTACCCATATTGTTCACCTGGCCTTCAGTTTCTTTAATCCACCAAAAATGCGAGCACGTTCCATTTTAAGAAAATCAGGAAGACACAGTTCTAAACATCTAAAGCAGGTTAAGGCTGGGAAAATTAAATTACCTCACCAAAAAATACCATATGCTTAACAATTGCATTTTAAAAGACTCACTCTTACAGACAGATTTACACCCAGTGGGGTCAACAATGGAGCTCCACTGATACCTCCTCCAGATTTTTTTTCTTTTTTTCAAATTTCAGGTCATTGATCAATTTAATGCCTGTTGAACTTGAATTTACTGCAAAATATTGAACATTTGTGGCTCCAGTGACAGCATATGTACTTACAGTGGTTAGGATAAATGTCCTATTAGCCATACAGGAAACTGCATTTCAAGGAGAAACTTTCCCTGGGATTGAGAGGTTTTCCAGGAAAAAGCAGTGTTCAGGTTGTTAAGCAAACATGTATGACTTTCCTTCCAAAATGAATTCTGTTTCAGACAGTGAAAATCTTCAACTCTTTTAGTTCAAGTTCTTTATGACATGACATGGTAGGAAGTATCTTATGAGATCTTATGAGATCTAAATCAAGAAATTAACATGTTTTCCATTATACATAAAGTTCTAAAGGCTGTAAAACTTTTAAATGGTAAAGTTACCTGTGGAAACTATATTGTTTTCATTTAAGAAAATTTGGGTACTTTGCAAGTAAATCTGATGCCACAATAATAAAGCAAATTAAAATCTTTACATGACTATTTATTTTTAATTTTCATATTTAACACATTGTTAACATAACTTAGAGGCCTCAAGTCAGGCCATAATACCACAACAACAATTTTTAAAACTCCTGGATAAATGGTTCACAGGAAGTGCTTATGTTACCAAAACACTTCTGCATAAGATGTTTTAGGTAAAGAAACGTAAGCCTGGGTGGAAGCTACACTGTAAACAGCATGGCTGCCGAGCTAACCCAATTCACCCACAGGAGCAGGTGAGGGAAGGGCATAGACAGCCTCCAGCTCTCCTATCTTTATGATATAATAAAGAGGATTGATCCTGCATTCTGGGTATGACAATGGCAATCTGGAGTCATTTAACTGTAATATGATTCCACAAGACAACTCAGCGTTAAATAGCGATTATGTTATTCAGTGGAGTCCAGGCTGTTAAACATACAGAAGCATACACCATCAGAACTAGAAAGGGCCTTAGGCACCATCTTCTTCAGCCCCTTCCCTCACTGTACAGATTCAGTTCAGTTCAGTTCAGTCGTTCAGTCGTGTCCGACTCTTTGCAACCCCATGAATTGCAGCACGCCAGGCCTCCCTGTCCATCGCCAACTCCTGGAGTTCACTCAAACTCATGTCCATTGAGTCAGTGATGTCATCCAGCCATCTCATCCTCTGTCGTCCCCTTTTCCTCCTGCCCCCAATCCCTCCAAGCATCAGAGCCTTTTCCAGTGAGTCAACTCTTCGCATGAGGTGGCCAAAGTTCAGAGATACCGAAGGAATGATGCTAAAGCTGAAACTCCAGTACTTTGGCCACCTCATGTGAAGAGTTGACTCATTGGAAAAGACTCTGATGCTGGGAGGGATTGGGGGCAAGAGGAGAAGGGGACGACAGAGGATGAGATGGCTGGATGGCATCACTGACTCAATGGACGTGAGTCTGGGTGAACTCCGGGAGTTGGTGATGGACAGGGAGGCCTGGCGTGCTGCGATTCATGGGGTCACAAAGAGTCGGACACGACTGAGCGACTGAACTGAACTGAACTGAAAAAAGACTAAGAGACTTAGTCAAAATTGCACAGGTGTTCAGGGTAGACTTTAGACTGGACTTTGAACCTCCTGACACCACACTCCTCCAACATGCTGGGCAGAAGCCAAGGGCCACCCATAGGGCCTGACCTGCAGCATCCTTTCCTGCTCAGTAGGGGCAGCAATTCAGCAACCCCAGCTTGAGGCCAAGGTAGCACTGAGCCCCTTATTCTACTAAAGTTAAGATTCTGATGAAACCAGAATCTCAGAAATAATCAGGGGAAGAACTACATGCCTAAAGTTACATTTTTGCTTTGTCAGCAACTAAAGATCATTATGCACGGATGTGAGAGTTGGACCGTAAATAAGGCTGAGTGACAAAGAATCAATGCTGTCAAATTGTAGTGCTGGATAAGACTCTTGAGAGTCCCTTGGACTGCAAGGAGATCAAACCAGTCAATCCTAAAGGAAATCAACCCTGAATATTTGATGGAAGGACTGATTCTCAAGTTCCAATACTTTGGCCTCCTGATAGGAAGAGCTGACTCACTGGAAAAGACCCTGATGCTGGGAAAGATTGAGGGCAGGAGGAGAAGGGGCTGGAAGAGGATGAGATGGTTAGATAGTACCACTGACTCAATGGACATGAATTTCAGCAAACTCTGGGAGATAGTGAAGGACAGAGGAGCCCGGAGTGCTGCAGTCCATGAGGTCACAAAGAGTCAGACACAACTTAGCAACTGAACAAAAACAAAAAGATCATTAGCCTAGATTTTGTTAATGCACATTTTTTTTATATTTAATTCTTTTAGACCAGCAAAGACTCATCTTTTCATTTGTGACAGAAAACTGTACAGAAGAAATAAATCCAACATAAAACACTGCTATTAAAAAAACAACAACACTGTTCTTTCTTAAGAATACTGCAAGGATTAAAGTATAGTTAAATCCAAATTCCTCAATGATGCAATTTTCATTCTAATCCACATCCTAAAATGTTATTTATTATTAACACCATTGCCTTAGCTTAATAATTACCTGAGTAATAATTTAAACAAAGTGCTTCCAACTGGCATGATATACAATTTGCTTTATTGAGTTTTTTCCTCCCTTTATCTTGGAAAATGTCATAATAGACAGTTATATTCATAATAGTCTCTTGTGTTTAAAATCTAGCTCCTGGAATTGATTCATACACGTCAACTATTAGCTTTGTGATGACATTTGCAGAAATGTCAACGATTTCTCAGATGCACCTGCTTTGTTTGGCAGCAAAGGTATTATATTTTGCCAGAGTCCACAGTGAACAAGCAGCACTACCAGTTTTTATAAAAACTACATTTAATTGTTTCTCCAACGACTACTGAAAGACTAGACAGTGTTTTCTGGTGCAGACTCATGTTAGGGTCAAGAACCTTGGCACATGCAACAGCTAAGTGAAAATTCTATCTTGCATCCAGTTTTCTAAATACAAGGCAAAACTTTACCAAACTCCCACTATATTCAAACCATCTTTTAGGCTGTTTTACAAAATAATGCCCCACAGATCTATAAATACACATACACACACACACCATTAAGTGAAGGCTTTGATTAGGTTTCCTGGAATGTTAGCTTTTAAAACTAATAAAAGAAAATAAAAATATTCTCCTGTTGAGTTTGGTAAAACAAATACTTAAGAAATCGGATTCAATTTTTTACTTAATAAAAAAAAAAAAAAAGGTTTGAGCCTAGTTATTCCAGGAACAACTCCTAACTAGATTTTTATTTGTATCCAAAAAAAAAAAAGACCCTACAGTACAAAATTTCGTGATTTAAGCTTCTTACTTCTAAGAGTCACCCAGGCTACCAAGTGTTCTCTACCAATAATTTGAGAGAGAGAAAAATGATAGCTTAAGGTAAGCACTCAGGAATTAAATGTCCTTCAAAAGTACATCTTCTCGTGGCCAGAAGCTAACACACTTCCCCCTTCACCCTATCATCCCTATCATCGTTTTCTATCAAGATTCAGCAGCCTATGTCACTGCTGTCCGGTCCACCATATTTCAACCTCCCCCAGGGGTTATGCACATGATCATCCATCATACTGTTCTCCTGCTTCAAACCCTTTAATGCTTCCCCCATCCCGCTCAAGTAATGTTGAAATGCTTACCCAGCTGATAAGGCCTCACTTGTATGTGGCCCCAGCCAACCTTCCAGTTTTATCTGCCACCTCTCCCCCTCACTCACAAGGCTCAAGTTACCCTGGCTGTCCCCCTATCTCCCCAGTGCTCCAAATTCCCTGCCACCTCAGGACCTTTGTACCTGCTGTCCCCACTATCTAGGTTATTCCCTGCCCCCATAACCCCCTTTACCAGGCTTTTACCTACCTTCTAGATTTTTAGGTAATCCTCTCTTGAAGTTCAGTGTTTTCTAACTCTGAAAAGCTGATATTAGGTTTTCCTATTATTAAACCTCTTGACTTACGTATTTTCCCAGCACAACTGTAACTGACAAAGTTATTTATGTGTGTTTTTGTTGAATCAGCTGGAGACAATTTCCCTTAGGAAAGGAGAACTGGGTGTGTTGTGGGGCCGGGTGTGGCTACACAGTCCAGTGTGGGAGACGGGGAGGGTGTGGTAGGTGCTCTGGAGCAGGGAAAGAGGGAAGAACCAGGTAACAGGGACAGACTACTATGAAACCTCTACCCATGAGCCCCCAAATCCATAGAGAACCTTAAAAAACCGAAACGAATGTACTTCTAGTAGAATGGGTAGTGCTGCTAAGTTTCACAATCAATATGCTATGGGGTAAAATAGAGACCCCTTTGAAGATGCAAGAGGGTGGAGGTCGAGAGATGCATAATAACCAAATCTGAAAAATTGTGGTTAGGGAATAAAACTGGCACGTAGCCAGGAATTACAAGATCTCTAGGGGGACATGTGCATTATATGAGTTTAATATCTGTCTGCCCCTGAGAGCAAAACCATGTGAGGGCAAGGACAGTCTGCTTTATTCTTTACCCTCTGCTCAGCTCACACTGAAGTGCTTTTCATGTGGTGGATACAATTAAATATGTGCTGAATGAATCTGTTCTGTATTTCATTGCCTAGTTTTTGATTCTTATTATATCAGGTTCACAGTTCTAAAGCTTAAAACAAGGAATAAGTCCAACTTAAAATAGTGAACTCAGAACTTCCTTTTAAAGTTCATGTGTATATACTACAAAGTGGTCTTTTCATGGTGGTGAGGACAGACATCAGGTCAGATGCTATATTATGAACTTCTTATTTGACCCATCTGGTTCCTTGTTTGGGTTGTTGTTCAGTTGCTCAGTCGTGTCCAACTTTTTGTGACCCCATGGGCTGCAGCACACCAGGCTTCCCTGTCCTTCACCATCTCCCAGAGTTTGCTCAAACTCATGTCCACTGAGTCAGCAATACCATCCAACCATCTCATCCTCTGTTGTCCCCTTCTCCTCCTGCCTTCAATCTTTCCCAGCAACAGAGTCTTTTCCAATGAGTCAGCTCTTCAATCAGGTGGCCAAAGTATTGGAGCTTCAGCATCAGTCTTTCCAATCAATATTGAGGGTTGATTTCTTTTAGGATTGACTGGTTTGATCTCCTTGCTATCCAAGAGACTCTCAAGAGTCTTCTCCAGCACCATAATTTGAAAGCCTCAATTCTTTAGCACTCAGTCTTCTTTATGGTCCAGCTCTCACATCTGTACATGACTACTATGGTTTATAGCTTTGACTATACGTACCTTGTTCAGGTAGGACAAGTCATAAGAGACCCACGTAGCATTCTGACACAGTGACATAATAATAACAAGAGAATAAACACTGCTCACAGTAATAATGGGGACAGAAATGGTATTCAACTTCAATACAAACACATAACCAAAAATAATTGTATACTGTTCCAACTGAGTACGAATCCTGGAGAAAAGAACAAGTTTTCCAACTCTCTTCACCTCTTCACCAAGATGATACACTGCACCATCTACTGCCCCCTGGCACAGAGATCTTCCAGAATCAAACCCATCTTTTCCAGATAGGATACCCATTATTTTTCCTTTACCTGGATTCCAGAGCAAGAAAAGAATTTCAGAAACGGGAAGAGCGAGGAGGAAGATGGGTTAATTTTGCCTCCTCTTTGTCATTGATACTCAGCAGGGGGAAAAGATCATGTGATGGTTTTATCTCTACAAGGGATTTAATTCTTGGTGCAATTACTTACCTTCATGGGGCAGAAGGGGGCCACTGGGAGTACTGCCTGTATAAGGACAAAAGACCCAACAAACAGAGTGGAGGTTTGTCAAACAACCTCTTCAGTAAAGTTAGACAACAGTGAAAGACCCCTTCCAGTTTGGACCCACTCTCTCTCTTATCACAGCCAGTTTTTCTCCAAGGTACACTGGGACACATTTTTGTCCCTCTGCTTCAGCAGCATCATGAAGATCAGCCTTGTTTCATGCCAACACAGAGGAATGCTCTCATGGGCTACATCTTACCTCAAAGAGAAGAAAAAAACTGTGCACATGTCAAACATTTCATAAGTTACCAGGATGATGATGACAACAGCTACCATTTCCAAAAGCCCTTTATGTGCCACTTGATTTATAGACAATATCTTCAAACCTCAAACTATCTGTAAAAGGAGCCAAACTTTTTCCCACTGCCAGGTGAGTTAAATAAGACCTTGTAAGGCCAGGACCAGGGTCTAAACTGACTCTATCACCCCTGCCACTGCACAAACAATACAAACTCAAGAGGCGTGCCCACAAAATTTTATTTGGCTGCAGCACCCACATAATTTTGAACAATTTTCACTCCAAATAGTGGTGATTATGAGTCAACTTCATTATTCCAGATACAAAACACACAAGAATTACCTATGATGGGGCAAAATTGGAGTTTGAAAGTTCCACATTTGCTGTTATCTGGTTTATAACAAAAGCAAAATACAAAGGCCCTAAAGGTCAACTTTCTCCTTGTGAGGAGTCAATGAGCAATCATTCAAAGCTACAGATTCTCAGGATAATGCTCCCAAATCAGCACTGCACTCCGTCCCTCAGCCCTGGCATGCACAGAGGAGCGGGCAGCACAGCGGGAAGATGTGAGAGGCGGAGTTAAGCTGGAGACCCCGCCCCTCCCACCACCTCGCGGCTCACTGGCTGTGTGAAATCAGGCAGGGGTCTTCCTGTTTCTGCCTCCATTTCCCTATGTGTAAAATTAAGGCGTCAGTAAGGGCATATTCTCCGCTCAGCAAGCGGGATGAGAACAGAGGACAACCTGACTAGAAAAATAGGTTTCTGGTGTCTGAACAAGAGAGGCAGCAGCCCTGACTGAGATGTGGGGAATGACTCTTTGTGGTGCCAAAAGGCATCCAAGTGCTCATCTACTCTGGTGCCACACCTGAGACAGCATCAAAAAATAAGCCTCAAAAGCAATGAAACTATATTCGACTTCCTTTCTCTTCAGACCATTTTCCTCCAATGGAAGGCACCAGAGTGAAGTAAAAGCAAAGGGGAGAAGGAAATGAATGGCCTCCCCCAAAACTAGATCCCCTACCCATTAATGTTTTAAGTAATTGCATTTGGTGGGGAACCACTCAAGATCTAAGGGGGTATCACATGGAAGCCATGAGTCGAACATTCACTTAAGTGAGCCAAAAGTCTGTGCGTCTAAATGACTTCCCACAGGCATACAGGTAAAATAAATCCTGGCACCTCCTCCAGGTCCTGACTCAAATGTCACCTTCTGGTGCGGCTACCCTGACCACACTGTCTTTAGCCCACTGCCTCACTATGAGGCCTGTCACCTTTCCCTCTTTTTGTTTCTATAACATTGATCACTTTCTATCATTCTATGTATTTTACTTATGTTTGCCCTGTGTTATGTCTCCCACACTGGAGCATAAGCTCCATAAGGGTAGGGCTCCTTGCTTTGTTAGTGGATATACTGCGAGCACTAGCCCAGTACATGCACAAAACAGGTATCCCAAAAATATTTTTAAAGATGTAAAAGTCAGAAAGATATCTCACATAAATATTCAAACAATAAATTATTCATGACAGGTAAGTAAATGGCCTTAATTTTATTGTAAGATTTTATAACTTGGTTGTTTTCGATCAAAGTATATTAATTATTAATTCAGAGGGTCCATTCACCACTAACATTCGACAGCTTCTCAATCCTCTGGCCTATCCCAACGATCTCACCATGAGTTTCTACCCACTTATAGTGACCATACAAATCATCCCAGTACAACTGCCTCAAATCAGAAAATTTAAGCCATGGCAAAGTTTCATCGTGATTAGTGAAAGTCAAATGCCAAGTGGCATCTAATTTTTTCTCCATAACAAATTCAAGAATTCATTTTGAATACAGTTTTCTTCCTTTTCAGACCATATGAAAGGTAATACAAATAGCTAAAAAGGTCACATCACATGTAGATGCTTATTTAGCAAATTATGGCAGTGGGGCTCCTGGTACAGGCCATGACAGCTGGTCACTCAGGGCTATTTCAACCCAGGGGCTGACCCTGTCTTCTGTGCCTCCTTTCCTTGAATATAATCTAAAGTCTTAAAATGAACCAACAGTTTCAGCAATAAAAGATTTTGCTATAAAGCTTATATATCTGTGGGTATGAGTGAGCAAGAGTTATCCATTCTCACTGGGTTCTCTGAACTCACTCGTCTATCCCAGGAAGGTCTTCTATCCCCTCGGGCAGATCCCTCTCAGCTACACACTAACGACCTTGGAGATCCTTTCTTGATAGCAAAATCTGTTTTTTTCTTAATCTTCTGCATATTCATGTTTAATCAAAGGAGCAACCAGTATTGAATCAGGAGGTCAAATTCCCCCTTCCACCCCTAACCTTTCAATAACCAAAAACAAGTGTCATACACTTTCTATGCCTCAGGTTTCTCATAAAAAGTGAGAATAGCATTATATTTCTTACTTTCTTTCTCATACAAGTTACAGAGATGAACACAACATGGGGAAAATTATGTGAAATAAAATACAATATAAAAGTCAACACACTTTCATTGTATTTACAATCATTTTAAGTCATATTTCAGTTGAACAACATGCATTATTATTGCCTGAATCTTATCATTCATTTCAACCAGTCTTTGCTTTCCTTTTTTTTTTTTAATTGGCCATATCTCAGCATTTGGGATCTTAGTTCCCCGACCAGGGATTGAACCAGCGCCCCCTGCAGTGGAAGCACAGTCTTAACCACTGGACTGCCAGGTAAGTCCCTGAACCAGTCATTTCTTACTTCTTTAGTTAAAAAGAATACTCATTCCAGTGTTTCACAGGGTATGAAACAGGACCAACTGAAGAATCTAGAGGCTAACTTGAGATCAGATAGCAATCAGTTCTCCGTTCAGCCACCTCTTCACTTAATGCCTGTTAAAAAATTACAGACAATAGATTTACTTGAAAAATTGTATTAGCCACGGGTTTTGGTTTTTTTCCCAAGAGAGTATGATGAACCATGGCTTGAACTCTAGTTTTATAGTGATTAATGACTGTTGGTAGCACACTAACTGTGGTCAAAATCATTTCCTACTTTAAAAAAAATATTTACCATGAAACCAAAGGATATGAAAGCCTCTCAGATGAAAGACACCATCTTACCAGAGCAAAAGAAAGCACAGATAGTCACCCACATATCCTTAAAATACCAAAGGTATTTCAGCGGTACCTTGGGATGTGTAAATCACCCAAATCACTACCTCAAAGAATAAAATTGAGAACATGGCTGTTATGGAATCTGGGCCTGGCACAAGCTCACACCCAGGGAGCATTTCATCTATGCTTCCAGCACATGTGGAAGCCCCTATTACACCTCCAATCACACTCCACACTCAGCCCCACTGCCCCCTTGTTTGTGAGAGGTGCTGCTCCTTCTTGGGCTGCCTGAATTTTTGCTTACTGCCAATGGGATTCTGAAATGAAGAAGTTATTTTTTTTTCCCAGAAGCTCACTTTAGTAGCGTCCTTGGCTCTGTGGGAACTTCCCCAGCTACTAAGGCAGAGGTCAATATGGCCAGATGCCCCTGGGAACCCTGCTTCTCACACCCAATTCTTTTTGATAGTCTGGATCAGTGGCTTGGAATCAAGTTCATTTTGACAAAGGAAAAAAATAGCATTCTCCAGGACAGCCTGTAACTCTCCAGTGTAACTTTTTTGCTTCTCTGTTTGATTTCTCACCTCAATCATATCTACCCATTCTTGTACATTAAGAGAGATTTTCTCACACATAACATCATACACCAGCAAAACACCATCTGCACTTCTGAAGTAAGACTTGGCAATACTTATGAATCTGGAAAACAGAAAATCTCATTATGTAACAGTTCTAATCAATCAGTTTGGTGCTGCCTCATTCTTCATCTCTTTTATGCTCACTTTTTTTTTCTCATCTTCTAAAATAAGCCCTGATTGAGAAGAATCTAATGGCAGCCTATTATTGTGAAACAGCCATCCCCAAGGCCTACAGTAACCTGGTGAAAGGGAACAGGATAAGAATCTGGGCTACTGATTTAGAAGAGCCATCATTCTCTCCACCAAATAATTCCAAGAATATATACAAACCCCAAAGCATAACTAGAACAAGGCTGAAAGCACAATTTTTAAAAAACTTTCAGCCTCAGCAACAAGCTGGAGAAGGCAATGGCACCCCACTCCAGTACTCTTGCCTGGAAAAATCCCATGGACGGAGAAGCCTGGTAGGCTGCAGTCCATGGGGTCGCTAAGAGTCAGACATGACTGAGCGACTTCACTTTCACTTTTCACTTTCATGCATTGGAGAAGGAAATGGCAACCCACTCCAGTGTTCTTGCCTGGAGAATTCCATGGACAGAGGAGCCTGGTGGGCTTCCGTCTATAGGGTCGCACAGAATCAGAGACGACTGAAGCGACTTAGCAGCAGCAGCAAGCTACCAGATCCCATATGTGGGACACAGAGAAAGATGGAATGAGATGCACATCAGAGACAGATTATTTAGGGGGTGGTGGGTAGGGAGTATTGTGGGTGGGGGGAAGAACTAACCATGTGGAAAATCACAGGGCACATGCACAGAGTATGGGATGGGGCGGGGGGCGTCACCAGAGGAAGGACATACCTCCACCCACATTTCCTAACTCTAAACCTAGTGCAGCACGTCACAGGATCTTAAACAGGGCCATGTCAACCACATGTATTTTTTTTAATTGGAGGATAATTGCTTTAGAATGTTGTGTTGGTTTCTGTCATACAACAATGTGAACCAGCCACAAGCGTGTGTGTGTGTGTGTGTGTCCCCTCCCTTTCGAACCTCCCTCCCACCCCATCATCCCACCCCTCTAGGTTGTCACAGAGCATGACATTAAGCTTCCTGCATCATATAGCAAATTTCCACTGGCTATCTGTTTTACATATGGTAATGTTTATGTTTCAATGCTACTTTCTCAGTTTGTCCTACCCTCTCCTTCCCCCACTGTGTCCACAAGTCTTTGCTCTATGTCTGCATCTCTATTACTGCCCTGCACATTGATTCATCAGTGCCACTTTTCTAGATCCCATATATATGTGTTAATACACAATATTAGTTTTTCTCTGACTTATTTTACTCTGTATAATAGGCACTAGGTTCATCCACCTCACTAAAACTGACTCCAGTTCGTTCCTGTCCATGGCTGAGTAATAGTCCATTGTGTATACGTGTACCATGATTTCTTTATCCATTCATCTGTTGATGAATATCTAGGTGGCTTCCATGTCCTAGCTATTGTAAATAGTGCTACAGTGAACATTGGGGTACATGTGTCTTTTAGAATTGCGGTTTTCTCAGGGTATATGCCAGTAATGGGACAGCTGGGTCACATGGTGGTTTTGTTCCTAGAGTTTTTAAGGAATCTCCATATTGTTCTCCATCATGGCTGCATCAATTACCTATTCCCACCAATAGTACAAGAGGTCTCTTTTTTCCACACCCTCTCCAGCATCCACTCCAGCATTTATTGTTTGTGGATTTTTTGATGATAGCCATTCTGACCGGTGGTGAGGTGATACCTCATTACAATTCTGATTTGCATGTCTCTAATAATGAGCGATGTTGAGCATCTTTTCATGTGTTTATTGGCCATCTGTATTATTTCTTTAAAGAATTGTCTGTTAGGTCTTCTGCCCAATTTTTAATTGGGTTGTTAGTTTTTCTGATATTGAGCTGCATGAGCTGCTTATATATTTTGGAGATTAATCCTTTATCACTTGCTTCATTTGAAATTATTTTCTTCCATTCTGAGAGTTCTTTTTTATCTTGTTTAGTTTCCTTTGCTGTGCAAAAGCTTTTAAGTTCAGTTAGGTCCCATGTCTTTATTTTTATTTTCATTATTCTAGGAGGTAGGTGAAAAAGGATCTTGCTGAAATTCATGTCAAAGAGTGTTCTGCCTATGCTTTCCTCTAAGAGTTTTATAGTTTCTGGCCTTACATTGGGTATTTAATCCATTTTGAGTTTTTTGTGTGTATGGTGTTAGGAAGCATCCTAATTTCAATCTTTAACACGTAGCTGTCCAGTTTTTCCAGCACCACTCATTGAAGAGACTGTTTTTTCTCCATAATGTGTTCTTGCCGCCTTTGTCAAAGATAAGATGCCCATAGGTTCATGGTCAACCACATACGTTTTTTAAATGGTTCGTCTGTCTCAACAGAACTCAAAGCATCTTGCCTATCCTGCGCAGTGGTATCCCAGCATTGCAATATGGTTCTTCTATAATAAGAGTTTTCATTTGGAAATCAGTTTCTAAAAAACTATTCCATTGGTTTTCACTTTCAAGCTCTCTTTGGATTAGACAAGGGCCAATAAGTCAAAGTTCAGTGAAGTAGAGAGGAATGAACCTGGCTTTCAAGAAGAGTGACCTTCACAAACTATATGTCAGATCACACATGTGCACACAGACACACATCTGCAGGCTGGCTGACCTAGGGAAGGAGTTAATCTACAGATAAAAGGAAAATCCATGTTCTATTTGTCCATGTTATTAGATGGACTCAGTTATATCTGTGTGTGTACATGCACATAAACATGTCTATGTGTATACATATAAATGTATATATGCAAGAATATTCTATGTATATATGTACATGTATATGATACGTATATATGCCATGCTCTCTAGCAACTGAACCAGTATCTTTTCACGAATTAAATTGAAATGAACTTTCAACTTTGGTATCTTGAAGGATATAACAGGGAACCACAAATTTACAAAAATACCCATTGTGAAGAGGGTAATCAATCTGTTCTAACATTTCTGGTTATCAAAATAAGAACTCTTTAGATGAGAAAAAATAAATGATAATTTGCATATTTTCAATGCCTTTTTCAGATTATGCAAATTTGGGAAGTCAAGACAGTACTTTTTCCTGGTTCTGAGAGGTATTACTCATATACCCTATTGTGAAGAAGTGGAAGGAACATACATGCAGCTACAGTTTTGACCATAATGGCAAACTGGGCATCAGTAAGATCACGTTACCAAGAAAAGATGACACCTGATCACAAAGTCTTTCCTTAGGCGCCCTGTGTAGAACTATACCTCTCCCAAACTTTATTTTTTTAATTTGCTTTTCATCCAATTCCCTCCTTTGGGATGTAAGTTCCTTTCAGCCTAGGATTTAGCCAACTTTGTTTATTGTGCATCCACAGTCCTACAACAGCACATGACTCACAGGAAGACTCAGGAAGTGCTGCTGCATAAGCGAATCTGTCATCTCGGGCTCTAAATTTGGTTTGGTTGATCTCACTGGGTAAATATATATCTAAGTTATTTGTCAGTCTTCCTTTCCCCAATTTAGGCCTTAGCCAGAACAGAGGAGGACTATTCTATACACACGCCCCTACTTATATACACATGTATCATACCAAGAGAAAAAGCAAGACTGGTGTATGCATGCATGCTGTGCTTAGTCCCTCAGTCATGTACAACTCTTTGTGACCCCATGGACTGTAGTCCGCCAGGCTCCTCTGTCCGTGGGATTCTCCAGGCAAGAGTACTGGAGTGGGTTGCCATGCCCTCCTCCAGGGGATCTTCCCAACCCAGGGGTCGAACCCAGGTCTCCTGCATTGCAGGTGGATTCTTTACCACCTAAGCCACCTGGGAAGCCCATGTATCATACAGAAAGAAAGAGCAAGACCTGTGTATGTGTGTATATAATCCCTATAGAAAATAGAATCAAGCTAAAGAAGGTCTTCTTCCCATTATTCACTGAAAAAGGAACCGTACCCAGGGTGGCACCTGTATTTCCTCAAAGTCATCCTTGCAAAGTCTCATGAGGAAACTTGGCTTCCCCACTGCAGCAGCCCCAGCCAGCACAATCTTGTGAGGCTTCTGTGAACCACAGCATTTGTGGTTATCATCCACCATCCGTTTAGGGAAAGAAAGCCACCATGGATGACAAAGGTAGTGTCAGCTTTCTTCCTAGTAAGTTATGTGGCTCAAAAATTAAGTGTTCATGAATACAAGTGCCTGCAAAACCAACTACCTGTGATGAAAGAGCTAAGATGAGCTTTCTTGAAGAGCTAACAGCGCTGTCTTCACTGGCAGATCCCAGGGCTTCCAACCCAGGATGGAAGCTGCACCTTCTGATCCATACATCTCTTCATCCCTTATATTCAGGAAGCTTTTTTTTTTTAATTTTTAGTCAGCTATTATAAAACAGTCTTTCATTACACATATATATCACAAAGTAAAAAGAAGAAATATATGTACCTGAATCTACAGTCAATGATGTTATGGAACAAAATGGCCCCAAAAGGAAACCTGTGAGTTTTCCCTAACTTGGTAGAGAAAAACACACTCCTGTGTTTCATATGTATAACCTTTAAAACAATGCCCATGACAGATAAAGGTCAAACAGGATGATACATGCTTTTCTACTAAAGATGGAACCTAGGTGAGCAGTGATTTAAGGGCTTATGTCTGTGTCTCAAAATCACCTTCAAAACTCTCCTGCAAACCCTGTGATCTCTGGAATCCCCTCTGGTGCTGGTACTCCACCTCTGAGTCCTACTCATTGTAGTCTCTCAGGGTAGACAGCCTACTGTCAAAGCAGTTTTTGGGCAGGGTGTCAACGTCACAATTCATCCTCTGCATGGGATCCCAGAGGGCCAGAGAGCCACAGTCCTCACCCATGCAGGGAGACAGAATGACCTGGTGACAAAGGAGAGGACCTTTGTACCTGAAGGCTGGCAATGTTGAAGACAACACAGCAGTGAAATCAGACAGCAAGGGAATCAAGAAGACTGACATTTTCATTCTTGCCAAGAGCCACAGTGTATTCCACGATTAAGCATCAGGGGAAATAAAATGCTCAGAGCAATATCAGTTCATTCTATGCAACAATCAATTAAGATAAAGACATTTAAATCAAGCAATTAATAAAATAAACTATTTTTTTAATTACTTTCTTTATTTCCTGATACAAAAAGAATTAGAATGTCCAGGACATAAATGCAATCTCAAATTGTGTAAGAAAAAGGCACACAGAACATATGAACCTTTCTCCTCTAATGTGATCAGACCATATTCTGAACAGCTATCCATTTCTGGATATTATTTCTACTGAAAAGGGATGCCGAGAACCTGGATAAGAAACTCAACTGATGACATGATACTTAAAGCCCTCAGGTCAGTGCACTGAGTTTAAATTGTAATGGTTTCTCTCTCCAAATACCTGAAGAGCTGACACAGAAAGAATACACTGCCTCAGGCTGCACAAGACAAAATAAGGGTCAACTGAACCTTTCTGGGAGTCACATCTCTAATCAACATGGTAAGAACAGCAGGCAATTAGAAATGCGGCTCTGGAATGGTTTGACATCTGAGATGAGTTTTCTGCCACTAAGTGGTGACGTGTGTGGAAGACTCCTAAGGGAGAGACTTAACAGGGAGGTGCCTCACACAGAGGCTGCAACTCCTAACTTCTAGAGTTGGGAAATTCTAACATTTTATAAGTGAGAGAGAAGTTAACATCAAAGAGGAAAAAAAAAAAAAAAAACATCAAAGAGGAGAATAAAAGAATCAAAGAAACTGCATTTTTTAAATTTACTTTTGCTTTTCCATTTGATTCCCATAATTAAGTTTATATTGAAATAAAAACAATGGCTACAACTTATTTAGTCCCCAGTACACACTGGGCACCATCCTAATCAGCTGGCATACATGACGTCATCAGAAAGAGGCGGGGTACACAGGTCTCCAGATATAATAGTAAGACATGGGTGTTATTAGAGAAGAGAGGGTAAATTAGTTCATTGGTATCTTTTCTTTTAGAATCCACACATAAGTGGTATCAAATGATATTTGTTTTTCTCTGTGTGACTTCCTTCACTTGACACGATAATCTCCAGACTCATTGACTTAGGGAATGAATTTATGGCTACCAGGGAGGGGTAAGGATGGAGGGGAGGGATAGACTGGGAGTTTCGGATTGGTATGTACATACTGCTGCATTTAAAACAGATATACAGTCCAGGTTCGATGCATGATACAGGATGCTTGGGGCTGGTGCACTGGGATGACCCAGAGGGATGGTATGGGGAGGGAGGTGGGAGGGGGTTTAGGATGGGGAACATGTGTACACCCGTGGCGGATTCATGTTGATGTATGACAAAACGAATGCAATATTGTAAAGTAATTAGCCTCCTATTAAAATAAATAAATTTATATTAAAAAAAAAGGAAATATTTTACTTCAGGAAGCTCTGGAAACAATGTTTTGATATTTTGTTTCATTTCAGTTATTCTTCCCATGGATTATTTTTATACTTATTTAATTCAGAGTCAAAGGAAAAAAAACAGATATACAAAAAGGACCTACTGTACAGCACAGAGAACTCTGCTTAATATTCTGTAATAACCTAAATGGGAAAAGAATTTGAAAAAGAACAGGTACCCATATATGTATAACTGAATCCCTGTGCTGTACACCTGAAACTAACACAACATTGTCAATCAACTATACTCCAACATAAAATACATTTTTTACAAAATAATAAAGTAAAAATAAGCTAAAAAATAAAAGAGGGTAATCTTAAATATAAGCCGTATAAATCTAAGTCAAAAGTATTTTGGTGCCATTAGCTAATGTTTAAAATTAACTAAAAGGGTAATGTAACCACCAAACTCTCTCTAAATATACTGCTCAATTTTAAAGTCTTCATCCCAGAACAGGAATTTCATATCATCTCTCAATCTACCTAGCTAACTCCATGTGTGCAAGTTTCTGTACATTTTTTCTGTTAGTCTCATCATTTATGAAACTCTCTTTCTGAAACTGATTTTAGATCAATCTGTAAGAAACCTAAGGAAGTCATTCTACTACAATATAGTACAAATTCAGCTCCATGTCATTACTAGTCAGAATTTTATTTTTTTTTAATCTATTCATATTTTTGATAGGGAATGAAGGAGAAAAAATCCTGAATTGAAAAATCAACTCTATTAATATATAGAATCTAAATTAATAATATAGCTATAGATCAGATTTTCTCAAACTCAAATTATATAAATACCCTTTTAAAAGTAAACTATTCTTATCTGCCCAAAGAGTACTTTCATTATAATTAAATGCATAAAAACATAAAATAAGTTATATTTTTGCTAGCGTTCTTAGAAAAAGCACAAAACTAAAACAAACATACAAGTTAAAACCCAGTAAGTCCACAAAAGAAATAAAATTAAACTTACAAGATGCTTTTAAGTTTTTTAAAATTTTATTGTAGCAGTGGAAATAGTGTCAGACTTTATTTTTGGGGGGGGCTCCAAAATCACTGCAGATGGTGACTGCAGCCATGAAATTAAAAGACGCTTACTCCTTGGAAGGAAAGTTATGACCAACCTAGATAGCATATTCAAAAGCAGAGACATTACTTTGACAACAAAGGTCCGTCTAGTCAAGGCTATGGTTTTTCCTGTGGTCATGTATGGATGTGAGAGTTGGACTGTGAAGAAGGCTGAGCATTGAAGAATTGATGCTTTGAACTGTGGTGTTGGAAAAGACTCTTGAGAGTCCCTTGGACTGCAAGGAGATCCAACCAGTCCATTCTGAAGGAGATCAGCCCTGGGATTTCTTTGGAAGGAATGATGCTAAAGCTGAAACTCCAGTACTTTGGCCACCTCATGCGAAGAGTTGACTCATTGGAAAAAACTCTGATGCTGGGAGGGATTGGGGGCAGGAGGAGAAGGGGACGACAGAGGATGAGATGGCTGGATGGCATCACTGACTCGACGGACGTGAGTCTGAGTGAACTCTGGGAGTTGGTGATGGACAGGGAGGCCTGGCGTGCTGTGATTCATGGGGTCACAAAGAGTTGGACATGACTGAGTGACTGAACTGAACTGAACTGATATATATTATATAAATGATAGGTATACAATATAATGACTCACAATTTTTAAAGGTTATACTTCATTTATAGTGGCTTCCTTCATAGCTCAGTTGGTAAAGAATCTGCCTGCAATGCAGGAGACCTGGGTTCGATCCCTGGGTTGGGAAGATCCCCTGGAGAAGGGAAAGGCTACCCACTCCAGTATTCTGGCCTGGAGAATTCCGTGGACTATACAGCTGCAAAGAGTTGGACACAACTGAGTGACGTTCACTTTCCATTTACAGTTATTGTAAATATTGGCTATATTCTCCATGTTGTACAATATATCCTTGTAGCTTATTTTATAACCAGCAGTTTGCACCTTTTAATCCTGCCCCTATATTGCCCCTCCTCCCTCCCCTCTCCCCATGGGTAGCCACTAGTTTGTTCTCTATATCAGTGAGTCTGCTTCTTTTTTGTTACGTCCACTAGTTTCTTGTATTTTTTGGATTTCACATATAAGTGATATCATATAGATTTTGTCTTTCTCTGTCTGACTTATTTCACTTAGCATAATGTCCTCCAAGTCCATCCATGTTACTGCAAATGGCAAAATTTCATTCTTTTTATGGGTGAGTAATTTTCCATTCTATATATATTTACATTCCCACCAATAGTATATCAGGGGTCCCTTTTCTCTAGATCCTAACATTTTTTATTTGTGGTATTTTTGATGACAGCCATTCTGACAGGTGTGAGGAGATAGCTCACTGTGGTTTTGACTTGCATTTCCCTGATGATTAGTAATGTTGAGTACCTTTTCATGTGCCGAATGGCCATCTACATTTATTCTTTGTAAAAATGTCTATTCAGTTCTTTACCCATTTTTTATCAGGTTGTTTGTTTTTTTGATGTTGAGTTAAATGAGCTGTTTATATACATTGAATATTAACCCCTTACGCATGCTAAGTCACTCCAGTGGTGCCTAACTCTCTGCAACCCTATGGACTGTAGCCTGCTAGGCTCCTCTGTCCATGGGATTCTCCAGGCAAGAATACTGGAGTGGGTTGCCATGCCCTTCTCCAGGGAATCTTTTCAACCCAGGGACTGAACCCACATCTCTTACATCTCCTGAATTGGCAGGTGGGTTCTTTACCACTAGAGCCACCCCTTATAAGTTATACCATTTCCAAATATTTTCTCTCATTCAGTAGGTTGCCTTTTTGTTTTGTGTGTGGTTTCCTTTGCTATTCAAAAGCTTTTAAGTTTGTTTCTTTAAAAAGGAAGAAGAAATCATTGGAGGCTTCCAGTTCAGTGTGGTGGATAGAACACATGAATTTGTCTTCTTTCCCTTGTGAGATCATTAATATGGAATTCCAAAGGAAATAAACCAGTAAAATTTAAAAGAATGGGAGAGGAGTCCATCAGCAGTCAAGTGACCTAACACATTGCTAGAAAAAGGAAACTGGATGGCAATGTGCTAACAAAGGGAGGAGGGCTGGGGAAAAGGAGATCCAAAAGATGTGTGTGGAAGGTTCTGCTGTAGAGCAAAGAAGAAACAAATGGTCATGTAGAACCCCAGAAAGTGAGAAGGAGTGTTGAAAATAGAGACTCAAATTGTATAGTAAGGCACACTGCCTCTCCAGCCCATACCTGCTCTTACTCTATAGAAGAGCAGATAAGCCAGAGCTGATTCCACAAGAATTGATGCTTTTAAAATGTGGTGTTGGGAGAAGATTCTTGAGAGTCCCTTGAACTGCAAGGAGATCAAACCAGTCAATCCTAAAGGAAATCAGTCCTGAATATTCATTGGAAGTACTGAAGCTGAAGCTCCAATACTTTGGCCACCTGATGTGAAGAACTGACTCATTAGAAAAGACCCTGATGCTGGGAAAGATTGAAGGCAGGAGAAGAAGGGGCCGACAGAGAATGAGATGGTTGGATGGCATCACCGACTCAATGGACATGAGTTTGAGAAGACTGAAGGCAGGAGAAGAAGGGGCCGACAGAGGATGAGATGGTTGGATGGCATCACCGACTCAATGGGCATGAGTTTGAGCAAGCACTGGGAGTTGGTGGCACACAGGGAAGCCTGGCATGCTGCAGTCCATGAGGTCACAAAGAGTCAGACATGACTGAGTGGCTGAACTGACTGATTTCAAAAGCAGCAAAACATTGTTTGTCTTTTTAAAAAATAACTGAATGATTCCCCAAAGGAAAGCTAAGGCTTCTCTTTGAACATCTATGCCCCATGCACCTAGTAATCAAGGTCACAGCTTCACGCACAGAGCTCTGAGGAAGATGATCTTTCAAGGAGACACCTTGAGCTAAACAGATCTATTTGCCTAGTTATACAGGAATCTGTATAGTACTTTACAGCCAATAAGAGGCTCTCACATGAATCATCTTTGACTCTCGCACAACCTATCAGGCAGGCAGGAAGTCTGGAACAAGCAAGAAAGCACTAATTGTGTAAAGAGAAAGACAACCCATTGCTCATTAGCTGAGGGACTTTGAACAAGTTATTAAACATGTAACTCTGTCTTCAGCTATAAAAGAGGAAAATTTGTACCTTCCTCAGGGAAAGTTTGAGAATTTTATTTTTTTTAATTATGAAAAACAGCATAATTAACTACAGTCAATAAAATGTCAATTATGGTAAGATAGAACAGTTTATTATTAATCCCTTTTTACAGATGAGACATTAACAAACAGAATGATGAAAACAACTGTCTCACATGTTACAGGCAAAAATTAGCATAGTCTTAATAAGGACTCTGGTCTTGTCACCCCTGACTCTTACTGTTAAGTGCCTATATGGTCTTCATCATATGCTGTATCAAGGCAAGAAATTCTGTGTTCTCTTGCAAACATTCTCTTAGTCTAAAGATTTGGGATGATGTTGAAATAAGTAAAAAGTGTCTAGGAGCACCAGTGACTCTAGCATAAAGCAAAGAATTGGTTCAAATTCTGTAATAAAAGCATAGTATGTATAGTCTAATGACCTCTGGAAATCAGATATAAGGTTGACATTGATAATTTTCCAAGGAGGATACTGGGAAGAATTTTTTAAAATTCCAGACGTTTAGATGGCAATAGACCACAAAATGTATTTAATTGTCAAAACTCATTCAGTATGAACACTGGAAAGAGCACTACAGATTATATTATGAACAACTGGGAAAGCAAAGTGAGGTACCCAAATTTTACAATGCCAATTTCAGGGATGATTATTTTTTAAGCACCCATTTTCGTTTTAGCTGAGATATTTCCATTAGTTATAGAGAAAATCCACATGCAGAAAGTGAATCCAGTTCTGTGCCAGAGCCAATGTGCACCAGCAAGTGACAGCCTATTTATTTTAAGCATCTCCTCCCCAACTCTACATTCAGTGATGTCAGCTTGGTAGCTTGAAATCAGAAATGGTGGAGTAATTATTCCATGGAAATTGTCAAATACTACAAATTCCTCCTTCCTTTCTCCCTCTCTGCAGAGCCTGTTGGTAAACATCTACCAGCACAGCAGAGTGAAACCAACCTACTCATCAGAAACCAAACAGAGCAAAGGCCAAAACCAATCACACTTTTGCTTTCACTTCAACAGGTTCTCTCCCACTTCTTGCTGATCAGGGATCCTCTAGATCTGGAACTTTCACAGGGAAAAGAAATATTCTTTTCATTTAATAAATATTCACTGAATACATGTACCTCGCAGTAAGCTGGGTGTAGGGCTACATGACTAGGAAAGACGGTGTCCCTGCTGTCATGAGCAGACAGTCCACTGGACACCTAGGGCCTAAGGGTAGTTGGTTGGTAAAGACAATAAAAGAAAACTGAGGTCTGATGGACAACTGTTCAAGGGTTCAGAAATATCTATTCAATTCAGTTCAGTTCAGTTCAGTCGCTCAGTCGTGTCCGACTCTTTGCGACCCCATGAATCGCAGCAAGCCAGGCCTCCCTGTCCATCACCATCTCCTGGAGTTCATTCAAACTCACGTCCATCGAGTCAGCGATGCCATCCAGCCATCTCATCCTCTAGCATCCCCTTCTCCTCCTGTCCCCAATCCCTCCCAGCATCAGAGTCTTTTCCAATGAGTCAACTCTTCGCATGAGGTGGCCAGAGTATTGAGTTTCAGCTTTAGCATCATTCCTTCCAAAGAATACCCAGGACTGATCTCCTTTAGAATGGACTGGTTGGATCTCCTTGCAGTCCAAGGGACTCTCAAGCGTCTTCTCCAGCACCACAGTGCAAAAGCATCAATTCTTTGGTGCTCAGCTTTCTTCACAGTCCAACTCTCACATCCATACATGACTACTGGAAAAACCATAGCCTTGACTAGACGGACCCTTGTTGGCAAAGTAATGTCTCTGCTTTTCAATATGCTCTCTAGGTTGGTCATAACTTTGCTTCCAAGGAGTAAGAATCTTTTAATTTCATGGATGCAATCACCATCTGCAGTGATTTTGGAGCCCAAAAAATAAAGTCTGACACTGTTTCCACTGTTTCCCCATCTATTTCCCATGAAGTGATGGAACCAGATGCCATGATCTTAGTTTTCTGAATGTTGAGCTTTAAGCCTACTTTTTCACTCTCCTCTTTCACTTTCATCAAGAGGCGTTTTAGTTCCTCTTCACTTTCTGCCATAAGGGTGGTGTCATCTGCATATCTGAGGTTATTGATATTTCTCCCAGCAATCTTGATTCCAGCTTGTGCTTCTTCCAGCCCAGCGTTTGTCGTGATGTACTCTGCATAGAAGTTAAATAAGCAGGGTGACAATATACAGCCTTGACGTACTCCTTTTCCTATTTGGAACCAGTCTGTTGTTCCATGTCCAGTTCTAACTGTTGCTTCCTGACCTGCATATAGGTTTCTATCACACCTATGCAAAAGGTAGGCTGGTACCCCAGTGTTCATTGCAGCAGTATCTATAATAGCTAGGACATGGAAGCAACCTAGATGTCCATCAACAGATGCATATATAAGCCATGGCATGTGTGTGTGTGTGTGTGTGTGTGTGTGTGTGTGTGTATATATATAAAACGGATTATTACTCAGCCATAAAAAGGAATGAATTTGAGTCAGTGCTAATGAGGTGGATGAATCTAGAACCTATTATACAGAGTGAAGTAAGTCAGAAAGTGAAAAATAAATATTGTATATTAACACATATGCATGAAATCTAGAAAGATGATACTGATGAACCTATTTGCAGGGCAGCAATGGAGATGCAGACATAGAGAACAGACTCGTAGACATGGTGCAGAAGGAGAGGGTGGGACAAATGGAGAGTATCATGGAAATATATACATTACCATATATAAAATAGATAGCCATTGAGAATTTGCTGTATGAGTTGGGGAACTCAAACTGGGGCTCTGTGACAACCTAGAAGGGTGAGATAGGGTGGGAGGGAGGTTCAAGAGGGAGGGGATATATGTTTGCTGATTCATGTTGATGTATGACAGAAACCAACACAATATTATAAAGCAATCATCCTTCAATTAAAAATAAATACTTTTTTTAAAATGGTAGTCTTCCCTTAGAAACAGAAAAAGAAATTAGAGGCCTTTAAATTTTTTTTCTTGCCAGGGAATCCAATTTGATTCTGAAATCTGATCCATCCACTGCTTCAATATGATTACATATGTTTTAGGTTGCTAATAATTCATACACACTGAAATATCCTCAGAGTCCAGCTGCCCTGTACCTACCTTTTTGAGTTTCTTTATCATCACTGTAGATATGTCAGTTCTGTTTTATACAAGTCACTGAGGGCTTCCTCAGCTTTGCATTTTTCCTGAAAGAAAAAGATTTTTTTAAATAAATTCTTCAAAACTATGTAGGTGAGAAACATATTGTGTCAAACTAAGGCTGATGCCAAGTCTCCTACAGAGATAGTTTTCCAGTCTTTCTGTTTAATGCAAAGAGAGACCAAAAAAATATCAAACTAAAATTAAAAAAAAAGAAAATTTCTTACAGTTTTCTTGAACACATTTCTTCTTTAAAACAAAATGCTGTTGATATCTTCAATTTTGACATTTCAGTGGTTAAAACCCTTTGAGAGTGTCTTGGTCTCATTCAGTGATGCCTGGGGTGTATTAATATTTTCCACAAGGTAGAAGTTTCCTGAGTTACACTTCACTGCTCATCAACTTTGCACTTCACTGCTTCCCCAGAAACCTGCAGGAAAGTTTAATTACTTTTTCATTTGATTTTCTGAAGAACCGATGGGTGATTTTCTGAAATGTTATTTTAAAAAGAAAGTAGCCAAAAATCCTATTAAGACCTGACTTTTTCACATTATACCAGGATCAGTTGCCCTGAAAACTAGTCCACTTTTAAGCTCCCAGAGCTACACCTCACTAAAACAGCACACAATCTTCAGATTTGCAAACACTATGTCCTGAAGTAATCTGACCTCAAACCTTAGGAAAGCTAAGAAAAGAAAAGTCAGTCTTGGGCTTCCCAGGTGGCTCAGTGGTAAAAAGAAAAATCCACCTGCCAATGCAGGAGACATTGGTTTGCTCCCTGGTCCAGGAAGATCCCACATGCTGTGGAGCAACTAAGCCCACGCACCCATGTGCTCTAGAGCCTGGGAGCCACAACCACTGAACCCACATGCCACACCCTAGAGCCCGAGCTCCTCAACAAAAGAAGTCACCACAATGAGAAGCCTGTGCGTTGCAACAAAGAGTAGCTCCCCCTCTCCGCAACTAGAGAAAAGCCTGCACAGCAATGAAGACCCAGCTATTGATTAATGAAATTATTTTTTTAAGTCAGTCTTAATTGATTCATCACTTAATTCACTGGTTCATCAGATAAGGAAAAGGCAATTTCAATCAACTGTGTATTTACATTTATCTCAGTTTACATTTTTCATCCCAATCCTTTATTCTTCCGTGGTTTCCAGTTCTGGTTCCCTGAGGTATGAGTTGCCCTCTCTCACCTGTGTGGATAACATCCTTCTGGGGCAGTACAACTAGTTTAAAAGCTACTAATCAAAACAGAAATAAATGCAGAATGGTTTCTTTAAAAGCAAGTGGTGCTAAAGAAGGAGCTGTAATAAAGTTAGTACAGTAATCTTGAATGGACAAGGAGAACCCACAAAGTGGTAGTATCTGTTTCCCTCCATGTACAGTTTCTGTAGCATTTTCTCAAGACTCAGAAAAAAAAAAAAAAAGCATTAAAAATAATTTCAGTGACCAACCATTGCACTGAGGGCCCAAGACACAGAAGCAAGCCCGAATCTTGCCAGACTCTTGTGGCTTCATATCAGCATAATACTATGCCCACTCTTGGCCAGACAACTACTTCTCACATGTATCAGTGATACTATAAATCCATGTTTCGTGTTGACCTTTTGAAATGGCATGATTTCTATAAAGGTAATTTAGAACTACAGTGTCTACTTTGGTGAACTTTCAAAATGAACAAAAGAGGGAAAGGAGTTAAAATATACATCAAAATGGAAAAGGAATAAAATGGTTAAAAATAATAATAATGATTTCAAAATGACGGCAGTACTCCAGTCATCTGAAATTCATGTATTTGGTACCATGAAGAATCCAAAAGCAGACTGAAAATCAAGAAAGAATGAACAGCAGCCTGTGAGATATCCCTCCTTGGCACAGGAATAACAGGGATTAAAATACAATTCTAGTATACCTGATCATTTTGCTTTCTGAGTTTTCAGGTACCCAGGAAGGAAAGAAGGATTGACCATCATAAATTGTAACACAGTAGCCTGACAGCAAGAACACAAATGAAAATGCACACAAGAACTCAAAAAGCCAAGCTGAACTACCATCCCCACAAATCCTGGGGATATCACTATACCACAGCCCAGGATGAAACTCAGCTTCATAATGATGACCCTAAGTATACAAGGAAAGCTGAAGTTATTTTAACAGTTATTAAAAGCAAGGCATCGAGTGACTCCATATGTTTACCAAAAGATGTATGATGGACTGCCCATGGCAGCACTATATGCGACAACCACAAAGTACCAAGTACCCAAATGGCCATGAACAGTAAAATGGATAAATGAATTGTGGTATCTTCACCCAATGAATATCTATAGCAATGGAAATGAAAGATCTACAAAAGTTCACAAGCAACAGTTTTGAATGCTAGAAGCCAAACCCATGTAGTAAGAAAAAGAACAGGCAAGAGCTTGTGCACGGGGACAGAGAAGGGCTATAGTGATGGGAAGGGAGCATGGGGGCTTCTAGTAACATGCTGTTTCCTGATCTGGGTGCTGAGTATGCAAGTATGCAAATCTTTCCATCTGGAAAGACTAGGCAAGCTGTACACCAACTCTCTGTCCTTTTCTCTATGTGCATTTGTCTCTGAAGAACACATTCACAAAATATTACACAATATACTTGGAAATATAAACTTCTTATCTTCATGGTAAATCCAATCATGAATACAGATTTCAAGTAACCAGAGGCAACCCTCTGCAAAATCTGAAGTGCATGATTTATCTTTCCTACCTCAGTTCCACATTCTCTTTCTAGGGCTTTTCTACCTTTTGAAAAGCAACTCCCAACCAAGTGTGGTCACATACCACACCCTCATTTCTCATTTCCTCAGGAGAGTTTAACACACAAATCTCCAAAGATGCTTCAGTAGGTCTGTGGCAGGACCTAAAGCCTGCATGCCTAGAAAAGCTCCCTGCTGTTGCTGCTGCTGCTGCTGCTGCTAAGTTGCTTCAGTCGTGTCCGACTCTGTGCGACCCCATAGACGGCAGCCCACTGGGCTCCCCCATCCCTGGGATGCTCCAGGCAAGAACACTGGAGTGGGTTGCCATTTCCTTCTCCATGCATGAAAGTGAAAAGTGAAAGTGAAGTCGCTCAGTCGTATCCGACTCTTAGCGACCCCATGGACTTCAGCCTACCAGGCTCCTCCGTCCATGGGATTTTCCAGGCAAGGGTTCTGGAGTGGGTTGCCATTGCCTTCTCCCAGAAAAGCTCCCAGGGGTGGCTAATACTACTGGTCTTCAGAGCCTGACAAAAGATGCAACTTAAAACCAGTGTCTGCCAAGCTCCTGGGACCTGAGGAATGCCCCATCCCAGGAATCTGAGCATAGACATTTTAGGACTCATATCTGTTACAGCATTCTGGGCATCCCTATGCCTCTCTAACTGCATCCCTGTTCAGTCAGTTCACTTCAGCTGCTCAGTCATGTCCAACTCTTTGCGACCCCATGGACTGCAGCACACCAGGCTTCCCTGTCCTTCAACCATCTCCTGGAGCTAGCTCAAACTCAGTCAATAAAGTGGGTGATGCCACCCAACCATCTCATCTTCTGTCATCCCCTACTCCTGCCTTCAATCCTTCCCAGCATCAGGGTCTTTTCCAATGAGTCAGTTCTTCACATCAGATGGCCAAAGTATGGGAGTTTCAGCTTCAACATTAGTCCTTCCAATGAATCTTCAGGACTGATTTCCTTTAGGATGTACTGGTTTGATCTCCTTGCTGTCCAAGGGATTCTCAAGAATCTTCTCCAACACCACACTTCAAAAGCATCAATTCTTCAGCACTCAACTTTCTTTATGGTCCAACTCTCACATCCATACATGACCGCTGGAAAAACCACAGCTTTGACTAGAACCTTTGTTGGCAAAATAATGTCTCTGCTTTTTAATATGCTATCCAGATTGGTCATAGCTTTTCCAAGGAGCAAGCGTCTTTTAATTCCATGGCTGCAGTCACCATCTGCAGTGATTTTGGAGACCAAGAAAATAAAGTTTCTCACTGTTTCCCCATCTATTTGCCATGAAGTTATGGGACCAGCTGCCACGAGCTTAAGTTTTCTGAATGTTGATTTTAAGCCAGCTTTTTCACTCTCCTCTTTCACTTTCATCAAGAGACTCTTTAGTTCCTCTTCACTTTCTGCCATAAGGGTGGTGTCATCTGCATATCTGAGGTTATTGATATTACTCCCAGTAATCTGAATTCCAGCTTGTGCTTCATCCAGCCTGGCATTTCACATGATGTACTCTGCATATAAGTTAAATAAGCAAGGTGACAATATACAACCTTGTCGTACTCCTTTCCCAATTTGGAACCAGTCCATTTTTCCATGTCTGGTTCTAACTGTTGCTTCTTGACCCCTGCATCCCTGTCAGCATCCACCAACTCAAGGACAAAAATGAGCAGTTGGGGACAGTAAAGTAAGAACTAGTTCCTTCTGGAGGGAGTTTTGTACTATTTCTCATTAAAACGTCACCTTTGGACTTGTTAGATAGTGTCTTTTCCACAGTATTTGCAGAAGGAAGGATGGAGAAGGAGGGAAAAGAAATGAGCAAGCAAGCAGTTAGTCTGCCTGGGAAAGTGCAGCAAAGAAAAGTGCTGGCATGACTTGCCAGATGGCTGAGGCTTCTTAAATCTAAGATGTCTCTCCTGTGAGGGGGCTCAGTTTGAAGTTAAGGATATGTGATAAGTGAGATTGTAGAGTGAGAATGGAGGGGTAGACACCAAGATGAGTAAGCCCTCTTTTCCCAGGGTGGCATCTCAAAGTCATGAACACAGGTAGGCCAAGACTTTTCTTGACAGATAGAAAAATGTTAATAACTTTACAACCACCCCAGAAACTTGGTATGTGGTTCTGAAGTGTTTAGGCATTTGGAAGGGGTGCCAGGGGAATATAACATATGTACAGGGATTTTTCCCAGATTCAAATAAATATTTGAAAATTTTCTGGTGCATGTTTTATCAGATGGAAGCAATTTTTAAAAAATGCTTTCTGATCTCTCCAAAACTGATTCCTATAACATAGGAAATCTTAAAAACAGAGTATCTGAAAAACATTTTTTAGCAGCTGCAAAGGTTAATTTTATGTGCCACTTTAGCTAGGCTGCAATGCTTAAAATATTTGGTCATCCATGTCTAGATGGTGCATGAGACTAATAGATTGTACATGAAATTTATAGATTTTGAGTAAAGTAGATTACCCTCCATAATGTGGGTAGGCCTCTTCCAACGAGTGGAAGACCTTTAAATGAAGACTGACCACCCACAACAGCAGGAATTCTGCCAGTCCACTGCCTTTGGACTCAAACTGCTATTATCAACTCTTCCCAGGGTCTCCAGTCTGCCGACCCACCCTGCAGATTTCAAACTTGCCAGCCTCCACAATCATGTGAGTCAATTTCTTAAAATAAATCCAGCCCCCGCCTCTATATACTCACACCCATTCACATCTTATTAGTTGTTTCTCTGGATAACCCTAACTAATATAATTAGTTATATATCATTGTACTTTCACTGGAGTTAATTACATAAACAAATGTACCAGCTTCACAGTGAATATATGTTAGCACTGCTTAAAAGAGTTGAGTAAGATTATTCAGCTTACTTACAGTTGAATAAGTTGAATTCAATAAGAACTGAATTCTTACTTGGCTGCTGAATAAGAATTTTAATTTTAAATATCATTCAACAGAATAGGTCACTTTTTAAGGGCCCAAATGCTCACCTATAACATAACATTTTAATTCTTGCCAGGGTTCATTAGGATTGTAACAGCCTGTCTAATAGCTATAAAGACTTTTGTGGACAGGTTTTATTAGCCTGAAGACAGCTTATTCTCTGTAATCTTTTAGGAGAGAGGCAATGCACTATCTATTCAGACCAATATAAATCCTCCAGATCTGTACACACAGAATTAATCTAACTCTCATTTCTGGCTTGATGCCATGCTTTAGCCTCCCATGAATTTGGACTGAAGAGTAGGACTGCTCAGACACAGTGCATGTTCCTACAGCATCAATTAGCTTGTCCCCTAGGTCAACAGGTGAATGATGCAGGAGTGGAAGTTGCATTTCCCAGCATTTCAATGCTCTGGGCCCAAGTAACAGCCACCCAATACAAGCCCATTACTACAGCTGAATGCAGTCAGCTGAAAGTGAACACACAGTGCTGAGCTCAATGCCCACTCCCTGGGCACTTCCTCCTGGCACAGACTGTCCACAAGCTTTGTCTTTGGGCATGCCGTCCTTTTCCCAATGACTCGGTGGTCACAGTCCATATACCTCCATCCATCAAATTACCTTCACTTTAAAAAAGAACCCACAAAATCCAATATTTTTGCTGTTTAAAACATCAACAGTTGAGGCTCAAACAAGATGGCTGAGGAGTAGGTAGACAAATACATCTCTCTCCAAGGATACATCAGGAACACACCTTCAGATATAGAAATGCAGGCAGAACACCAGCTGAGAGCAGACCAGAGTACCTGAGCAGCGGAAAAGAATATACAGAACCACACAAAACTTGGTAGGACAAAGGAACTGGGGGAAAAACAGGAGTGTTAGTAGGACTGGACCTTCCCTGGGAGGCTGGGGGAAACTGAAGCAGGGGTCTGATCCCCACATTGGGGCAATTGTCTGAGTCAGAGGAGAAACATTCAAGGCTGAGAGTGAAACAGCTGATCTGTGGAAGCTTAAATGGAATGAGAATCAGACAGTCCTTGCTGCAGCCATACATTTGCCAGACAGGAATGCTAGTCTCCTGGAAGGCGCAACAGCTGGGAGCTGGAGTTTAGGGATTGTGGAGCAATCCCAGGGCAAGCGCTGCTGTTGACTGTGGACAGACAAATTGAGGGGATGCGAGGGAGGAGATCCTGGTGGGAAATGCCAGTGGAGGAAATCAGGCAGCCATGGAAGCAAGGCGATACCGCTGAGTCATGCATAGGGGATACAGCCATCACCATAGCCTCTCACTCCCCCCACACACCAACATCAGCAGCTGAACAATAGAGAGGCTGGCCCATCAAATGCCGGATGCACTGAACTACAGAGTAGGACCCCACCCAAGGTGCTCCTTTAAGAGATTGATGCGCCACCCCAGGGGCCCCCATCTAGGTACCTGACACGCCAAACAACAGAAGGACCCCAGGCGAGGGAGCCCGCTAAATGCCTGAATGGGAGGAGCTACGGAAAAAGACTAGCCAAAGAGGCCTTCTGATAGCCAGCTACAAGAGGCTCAAAAAAAAGACTCTGATAGGGCCATAACTCCTGCAGTAGCAGTCCATGTCCCTGCACACTTGGTGCTGCCAGGGTCCCCACAAACCAAGCAGCTGTGCCACCTTCATGCTCAACTCTCACTGGGGCAGAGCTGCACAGGCAAAAAAAGTCTTGCATCTATGTGCACAAGGTTGCTTCAGTCATGTCCAACTCTTTGCAACCCAGTAGACTGTGGCCTGCCAGGTTTCTCTGTCAGGGAAGGGAGTTCTCCAGGCAAGAACACTGGAGCGTATTGGCCAATACTGGTTGCTATACTCTTCTAGAGCACTATATATCCTGCTGCCCTAGCCACCAACTCCCCTGAGTACCTGGTGCTTCCAGAACCCCTGTGACCCAAGAAGCTGCACCACCTCCACACCTGGCCCTCACAGGGGCAAATCCAAGTCCTGCAGGGCAGCCTCAGGAGCAAACCCCAGTGGACAAACCACATGTAGTGGTGGAAATAAAACCACAGTTGAAACTCAGGGGAAGTATGGCTAAGGAAGAAAATGCAAAACCTTCCCACCAGCTGTATTAGCTGCAGATTAAATCCACACAATCAACTAGGCAGACTCTGTGTCTATGGAAGATATAAAAGGTCACTGAGAGCTCCCACGAAAGAAAACACAGTAGTTTAGATAGCTGTGGACATTGGAGGCAAGAACGCATAGGAATAGGATGAGATTAGAATCTGAGTTGCCCCCACAGCAGGTCCAGAGATAGCACAGTGTTAGAGGGCAACCTAGGGAAGTAAGGTGGGCTGTGACTCCCAATGAGGGAAAGGACTCTGACAGCAGTGACTCAAGAAAAACTTTTATTACTCTTATTTTTTGACTGTTCTATAGATTCTTTTGGATTTTCCCTTTTTTCCCCACTCTGTTGTCGTTCTCCATTTTATAGGACTATAAAATCCAATTAAGCCTTTGAGTTGTTTTGGTTTTTTTTTCACAGTCACATTTTTTATTATTGTTATAAACCTCTGCCCCTGTGCTGGGCATTGGCAGTTCTGTGGAGTTTTCCTTTTTTATTTTCTTTTCTCTTTTTTTTAATTTTAATTTTTAATTTATCTATTATTATTTTATCTACATGTATTTCTGTTAGTTTTCCTACTATTCTTATCCCCTTGCAATTAATCTTTAACATATATATCTTCTTTATCTACCTCTATTTAACTTTGCATATCTATTCTTTCTTTTCTTTCTTTCCTTCACCTCAAAATATTTGTTAGTTTTATTTTCATTGCTTTATTCCCCAACTGGCACTTTGCTTTAGTTTTGCTTTCCTGTTTCTGCTTTAATTAGTTTTGCTCTGGTAGATATAATTTTTGGTTTCCTTTGTTTGCCAGGTCAATCTATTGTACTTTATTTTTGTTGCACTATTTTGATTTTGATTATGGGTGTATATGTATACGTGTATATTCAGTCACACTTTTTATTGTTTCCTCTGTCTCTACGTTGGGCTATTGCAATTCTGTGGAGTTTTCCTTTTCTTTTCCTTTTTCTTTCTTCTTCTGTTGTTTTTTTTTTCCTCTCTTTCTTTTTTTTATAATTTTAACTTTTTAATTTTTTAAAACCTATTATATTTTTTCTACATTTATTCCTTTGTTTGCCTTTCCTACTGTTCTTTTCCCCTTGCAGTTAATCTTTAATGTATATAAATCTTTTTCATCTACTTTTATTTAACTTCACATATCTATTCTTTCTTTTCTTTCTTTCCTTCCCTCTCAACATATTTGTTAGTTTTTATTCCATTTCTCTATTCCCCATCTGGCACCTTGCTTTAGTTTTGTCTTCCAGTTTGTGCTTAACTTAGTTTTGTTCTTAACTCATAAATATAATTTTTTATTTCATTAGTTTGCTGGGTCAATCTACTGTACTTTATTTTTGTTGGACTATTTTGACTTTGTTCATGGATGTGTAAGTATATATGTATATTCCATTATTTTAATAATTATTCATCTGATATTGTAATTGCCATTTGTCTGGGGTTCATCTTTGGTATCTTGATTTTGGATATCTGTTTTAATCTCACTTAATGCCATAACAAACCACTTGTGGAATCTTCATTCCTGACCAGAGATCAAGCCCTAGGCCTTTGGAGTGGGAGCACTGACTCCAAGATCCTAGACTACCAGAGAACTAACCCTAGGGAGTATCAAATAGTGAGAACTCACACAAAAGAAACCACTGGAATGCAAGACCCTGCATCACCCAACCACCAGTAGCACCCTGTGCAGGATGCCTCATCTAAACAACAAAAATACAAACCAAATCATCAACAGACAGGATTACCACCTCACTTAGCCTTTCCCATCAGAGGAAAAACAAACAAACAAACAAAAACCTATATGAAGCTTACACAAACCACTGGATCAACCTTACAAAAAAACAAAGACAAAAAAGTCTCTCAGTCATGTCCAACTCTTTGCAACCCCATGGACTGTAGCCTACCAGGCTTCTCCATCCATGGGATTCTCCAGGCAAGAATACTGGAGTGGGTTACCATTTCCTTCTCCAGGGGATCTTCCCGACCCAGGGATTGAACCTGGGTCTCCCACATTGGAGGCAGACGCTTTAACCTCTGAGCCACCAAGGACGAACCTTAGGAGGGCAGAAACCAAAAGGAAGAAAGAATTCAACCTCCTTTAAGGAAAGAATTCACCTCTCCCTGAAGCCTGGGAAAAGGAGACCTCAAACACAATAACTTCTTTAAAAAAAAATAAGGAAAAGGCAGAGAAATACTATGTAAATGAAGGAACAAACTAGAAACACAGAAGTCCAAATAAATGAAGAGGAAATAGGCAAGCTCCCTGAAGAAGAATGAAGAATAATGATAGTATAGATGATCAAAAACCTTGACAACAAAATGGAGAAAATGTAAGAATCAATTAACAAAGACCTAGAAGAATTAAAGAATAAACATACAGAGACAAACAACACAATTACTGAAATTAAAAATGCTCTAGAAGGAATCAATAGCAGACTATCTGAAACAGAAGAACAAATCAGTGAGCTGGAAGATAAAATGGTGGAAATAACTTCTGCAGAGCAGAATAAAGTAAGAAGAATGAAAAGAATTGAGGAAAGTCTCAGAGAATCTGGCACAATATCAAACACACCAACATTTGAATTATAGGGGTCCCAGAAGAAGTAGAGAAAAAGAAAGGATATGAGAAAATTTTTGAAGAGATTAGAGCTGAAAATTTCCTCAACATGGAAAAGGAAATAGTCAATCAAGTACAAGATGCACAAAGAGTCCAATACAGGATACACCCAAGGAGAAACATGCCAAGACACACACTAATCAAACTAACAAAGATTAAACACAAAGAAAGAATATTAAAAGCAGCAAGGGAGAAGCAACAAGTAACATACAAGGGAAACCACATATGCTTAACAGCTGATCTTTCAGCAGAAACTCTGCAGGCCAGAAGGGAATGGCAGGATATATTTAAAGTATTGAAAGGGAAAAATCTACAGCTAAGATTACTGTACCCAGCAAGGATCTCATTCAAAACTGATGCAAGAATAAAAAGCTTTTCAAACAAGCAAAACTCAAGAGAATTCAGTACCACCAAACCAGCTTTACAACAAATGTTAAAGGGACTCATATGGTCAAGAAATAAAACAGAAGAAAAAAGATCTACAAAATCAACCCCAAACAATTAAGAAAATGGCAATAGGAAAATATATATCAATAATTACTTTAAATGTAAATGGATTAAATGCTCCAACCAAAAGACACAGACTGACTGAATGGATACAAAAACAAGACCCATATATTTGCTGTCTACAAGAAACCCACTTCAGACCTAAAGACACATATGACTGAAAGCGAGAGGATGGAAAAATATATTCCATGCAAATGGGAAGCAAAAGAAATCTGGAGTAGCAATCCTCATATCAGACAAAATAGACCTTAAAATAAAGAATATTCCAAGAGATAAGGAAGGACACTACATAACAATCAAGGGATCAATCCAAGAGGAAGAACACAATTGTAAATATCTATGCACCCAAAATAGGAGCACCTCAATACATAACACAAACACTAATAGACATAAAAGGAGAAATTGACAGTAACACAATAATAGTAGGAGACTTGAACACCTCAATCACACCAATGGAGAGATCATCAAGACAGAAAATTAATTAGGAAACACAAGTCATAAATGAAACATTAGATGAGATGGATCTCATTGTATCTTTAGGACATTCCATCCAAATGCAGAACACACCTTCTCAGGTGCACATGGAACATTCTCCAGGATAGACCACATCTTGGGTCACAAATCAAACCTCAGTAAATTTAAGAAAATTGAAATCATATCAAGCATCTTCTTTGACCACAATGCTATGAGGCTAGATATCAATTGCAAGAAAAAAACTGTAAGAAACTTAAACACATGGAGACTAAACAACACATTTCTGAATAACCAACAGGTTACTGAAGAAATCAGAAGGGAAATCAAAAAGTATCCAGAAACAAATGAAAATGAAAACATGACAACTCAAAACCTATGAGCTACAGCAAAAGCATTTCTAAGAGGGAAGTTTATAGCAATACAATCCTACCTCAAGAAACAAGAAAAATATCGAAAAGACAACTTAACTTTACACCTAAAACAACTGGAAAAAGAACAACAACAACAAATAAAAATTAATAGAAATAAATCATAAAGATCTGAGCAGAAATAAAGGAAAATGAAATGAAAGAAACAATAGTAAACATTCATAAAATAAAAGCTGGTTCTTTGAGAAGATAAACAAAATTGATAAAACTTTACCAAACTCATCAAGTAAACAAAAGAGAAAAATCAAATCAACAAAATTAGAAATTAAAAAGGAGAGTTTACAACAGACAATGCAGAAATACAAAGTATTATAAGAGACAATTATGAAAAACTATATGGCAATAAAATAGATAACCTGGAAGAAATGGACAGATTCTTAGAAAAGTTCAGTCTTCCAAGACTGAACTAGGAAGAAATAGAAATTAGGAACACCCAATTACAAGCACTGAGATTGAAGCGGTGCTCAAGAATCTCCCAAAAAAACAAAAGCCCAGGACCACATGGCTTCACAGGAGAATTCTATCAAACACTTAGAGTAGAGCTAATGCCTATCCTTCTAAAACTCTTTCAAAAAATTGCAGAGGAAGGAACACTTCCAAACTCATTCTACAAGCTCACCATTACCCTGATACCAAAACCAGACAAAGACAACACAAAAAAAGAAAACTACACACCAATATCACTGATGAACATAGATGCAAAAATCCTCAACAAAATTTTAGCTAACAGAATTCAGCAACACATCAAAAAGCTCATACACCATGATCAAGTTGGATTTATTCCAGGGTTTCAAAGATTCTTCAATATACACAAATCAATCAATGTGATACACCATATTAACAAATTGAAAGACAAAAACCATATGAAAATCTCAATAGATGCAGAAAAAGCCTTTGACAAAATTCAGCACCCATTTACGGTTAAAACTTTTCCAAAAATGGGCATAGAAGAAACCTACCTCAACATACTAAAGGCCATATATGATAAGTCTATAGCAAACATTATTCTCAATGGTGAAAAACTGAAAGCATTCCCCCTAAGATCAGGAACAAGACAAGTGGGTCCACTTTCACCACTATTATTCAACATAGTTCTGGTTCTAGCTACAGCAATCAGAGAAGAAAAAGGAAAAGAAATAAAAGGATTGGAAAAGAAGAAGTTAAGCTCTCGCTGTTTGCAGATGACATGATACTATACATAGAAAACCCTAAAGATGGTATCAGAAAATTACTAGAGCTAATCAGTAAATTTAGCAAAGTTGCAGGATACTAAAGCAATACACAGAAATCAATTTCATTTCTATATACTAATAATGAAAAATCAGAATGAGAAATTAAGGAAGCAATCCCATTCACCACTGCAACAAAAAGAATTAAACATCTAAGAATAAACTTACCTAAGGAGGCAAAAGAACTGCACACAGAAAATTATAAGATACTAATGAAAGAAATCAAAGATGACATAAACAGATGGAGAGATATTCCATGTTCCTGGGTAGAAAGAATCAATATTGTGAAAATGACTGTACTACCAATCTACTGATTCAATGCGATCCCTATCAAATTACCAATGGCATTTTTCACAGAACTAGAACAAAAAATTTCACAGTTCATATGGAAACACAAAATACCCTGAATAGCCAAAGCAGTCTTGAGAAAGAAGAATGGAGCTGGAGGAATTAACCTTCCTGACTTCATATTATACTACAAAGCTACAGTCATCAAGACAGTATGGTACTGACACAAAAATAGAAATATATACCAATGGAACAAGATAGAAAGCCCAGAAATAAACCCACGCACCTACAGGGCCCTTATTTTTGACAAAGGAGGCAAGAATATACCATGGGACAAAGACAGCCTCTTCAATAAATGGTGCTGGGAAAACTGGACAGCTACATGTAAAAGAATGAAATTAGAACACTTCCTAACACCATACACAAAGATAAATTCAAAATGGATTAAAGACCTAAATGTAAGACCAGAAACTATAAAACTCTTAGAGGAAAACATAGGCAGAACACTCAATGACATAAATCAAAGCAAGATCCTCTATGACCCACCTCCTAGAGTAATGGGAATAAAAACAAAAGTAAACAAGGGGGACCTGATTGAACTTAAAAGGCTTTTTCACAGCAAGGGAACTACAAGCAAGGTGAAAAGACAACTGTCAGAATGGAAGAAAATAATAGCAAATCAAACAACTGACAAAGGGTTAATTTCCAAAATATACAAGCAGCTCGTACAACTCAATACCAGAAAAAAAAATAATAATAATAACCAATCAAGAACTGGGAAAAAGACCTAAACAGACATTTCTCCAAAGAAGACATACAAATATCTAACAAACACATGAAAAGATGCTCAATATCACTCATCATTAGAAAATGCAAATCAAAATTACAATGGCATATCACCTCACACCAGTCAGAATGGCCCTCATCAAAAAGTCTATAATAAATGCTGGTAGGGTGTGCAGAAAAGGGAACACTATTGCACTGTTGGTGGGAATATAAATGGATACAGCCACTATGGAAGACAGTATGGAGATTCCTTAAAAATCTAGGAATAAAATCATCATATGACCCAGCAATCCCACTCCTAGGCATATACCCTAGGGAAACCAAAATTGAAAAATACACATGTATCCCATTGTTCATTGCAGCACTATTTACAATAGCTAGAACATGGAAGCAACCTAGATGTCCATCAACAGATGAATGGATAAAGAAGTTATGGTACATATACACAATGGAATATTACTCAGCCATAAAAAGAAATGCATTTGGGTGAGTTCTAATGAGGAGGATGAACCTAGAACCTATTACATAGAGTGAAGTAAGTCAGAAAGAGATAAATATCGTATTCTAATGGATCAAGACCATTCCCATGGAATAGAAATGCAAAAAACCAAAATGGCTGTCTGGGGAGGCCTTACAAATAGCTGTGAAAAGAAGAGAAGCGAAAAGCAAAGGAGAAAAGGAAAGATATAAACATCTGAATGCAGAGTTCCAAAGAATAACAAGAAGAGATAAGAAAGCCTTCTTCAGTGATCAATGCAAACAAATAGAGGAAAACAACAGAATGGGAAAGACTAGGGATCTCTTCAAGAAAATCAGAGATACCAAAGAAACATTTCATGCAAAGATGAGCTCGATAAAGGACAGAAATGGTATGGACCTAACAGAAGCAGAAGATATTAAGAAGAGATGGCAAGAATACACAGAAGAACTGTACAAAAAAGATCTTCATGACCCAGATAATCACCATGGTGTGATCACTCACCTAGAGCCAGACATCCTGGAATGTGAAGTCAAGTGGGCCTTAGAAAGCATCACTACAAACAAAGCTAGTGGAGGTGATGGAATTCCAGTTGAACTATTCCAAATCCTGAAAGATGATGCTGTGAAAGTGTTGCACTCAATATGCCAGCAAATTTGGAAAACTCAGCAGTGGCCACAGGACTGGAAAAGGTCAGTTTTCATTCCAATCCCAAAGAAAGGCAATGCCAAAGAATGCTCAAACTACCACACAATTGCACTCATCTCACATGCTAGTAAAGTAATGCTCAAAATTCTCCAAGCCAGGCTTCAGCAATATGTGAACCGTGAACTTCCTGATGTTCAAGCTGGTTTTAGAAAAGGCAGAAGAATCAGAGATCAAAGTGCCAACATCCGCTGGATCATGGAAAAAGCAAGAGAGTTCCAGAAAAACATCTATTTCTGCTTTATTGACTATGCCAAAGCCTTTGACTGTGTGGATCACAATAAACTGTGGAAAATTCTGGAAGAGATGGGAATACCAGACCACCTGATCTGCCTCTTGAGAAATTTGTATGCAGGTCAGGAAGCAACAGTTAGAACTGGACATGGAACAACAGACTGGTTCCAAATAGAAAAAGGAGTACGTCAAGGCTGTATATTGTCACCCTGTTTATTTAACTTATATGCAGAGTACATCATGAGAAACGCTGGACTGGAAGAAACACAAACTGGAATCAAGATTGCTGGGAGAAATATCAATAACCTCAGATATGCAGATGACACCACCCTTATGGCAGAAAGTGAAGAGGAACTAAAAAGCCTCCTGATGAAAGTGAAAGAGGAGAGTGAAAACAGTTGGCTTAAATCTCAACCTTCAGAAAACGAAGATCATGGCATCCGGTCCCACCACTTCATGGGAAATAGATGGGGAAACAGTGGAAACAGTGTCAGACTTTATTTTTCTGGGCTCCAAAATCACTACAGATGGTGACTGCAGCCATGAAATTAAAAGACACTTAGTCCTTGGAAGGAAAGTTATGACCAACCTAGATAGCATATTCAAAAGTAGAGACATTGCCAACAAAGGTTCGTCTAGTCAAGGCTATGGTTTTTCCTGTGGTCATGTATGGATGTGAGAGTTGGACTGAGTGAAGCTCAGTGAAGAAGGCTGAGCGTGGAAGAATTGATGCTTTTGAAGTGTGGTGTTGGAAAAGACTCTTGAGAGTCCCTTGGACTGCAAGGAGATCCAACCAGTCCATTCTGAAGGAGATCAGCCCTGGGATTTCTTTGGAAGGAATGGTGCTGAAGCTGAAACTCCAGTACTTTGGCCACCTCATGGGAAGAGTTGACTCATTGGAAAAGACTCTGATGCTGGGAGGGATTGAGGGTAGGAGGAGAAGGGGACGACAGAGGATGAGAAGGCTGGATGGCATCGCTGACTCAATGGACGTGAGTCTCAGTGAACTCCGGGAGTTGGTAATGGACAGGGAGGCCTGGCATGCTGCGATTCATGGGGTCACAAAGAGTCGGACACGACTGAGCGACTGATCTGATCTGATCTGATCTGAATGCATATATACAGATCTAGAAAAATGGTACTGAAGAATTTATTTGCAGGGCAACAGTGCAGAAACAGACATACAGAATAGACTTATGCTCATGAGGAGAGGGGAGGAGAGGGTGAGATGTATAGAAAGAGTAACATGCAAACTTACATTACCATATGTAAAATAGATAGCCAATGGGAATTTGCTATATGGCTCAGCAAACTTAAACAGGGGCTCTGTATCAACCTAGAGGGGTGGGATGGGGAGGAGATGAGAGGGAGTTTCAAAAGGGAGCAGATATATGTATACCTATGGCTGATTCATGTTGAGGTTTGACAGAAAACAACAAAATTCTGTAAAGCAATTATCCTTCAATTAAAAATAAATTTTTTAAAAAATCAACAGTTTATTCTGCACTGGTATTCTGGATTGTTTTATGTCTCTATTAAGAATGTAACATGGGACTTTTTATTGTGCTAACATCTTATTAGGATGGTTACTATTTTTTGAGTATTCTGGTTGCAAAGCTATACAGATATGGAGAGACTGGCCCCATTCCTACTTTTTTCCCCCATTTGTCCTATGTGTGTTTGCAGAATATTAGGTTTTTCTGGAATGCATATACTATGTTAGAGCAGAAATTCATGTACTGTAATACATTCATTAACATCCCCAAGCTAACCATATCTGCCAAACTGAAGTACATGCTATGCCAACAGATCCCAAGAAGGAAAAGAAAAACTGTTTGCATCACAAAGGCTAACACTAGTTTATGGCATGTTTGTCTGAAAACATGACCTATGAACATCCTAAAACATGGATTTTTCTAAGCAAATGTTAGTTGACTCCTCACAAATTCTTATACCTCAGCCAGAGTAGACTGTAACTCTATTTTACAGGAACGAGAATTATGAGGTGACTGTCACATGAAGGGATGAACTGTAAAGCCGCCACACCTAAGGGACTGGCAACAAGCCAGCCCATGCTGCCACAACCTCCTGACCCTCCACCTGGGGACCCTCCACCTGGGGATCAAGGAGGCTGCTGGCAGGGGAGACTTCTACCACTGCATTCAGGTTTCAGAATGAATAACTCACTTGCACTTTTTTGTTTTCTGGTCAGACATAATACTCTAGGTCAGAGATACCATTATGATAAAAAGGCCACTTAGGTAGGCTCCATAACTGTGTAGTTATAAATGATGACAAGCAGGTACCATGGCTCATATGTATGTATGTGCTAAGCCACTCAGTCACGTCCAACTCTTTGCAGCCCCATGGACTGTAGGCCACCAGGCTCCTCTGCCCACAAAATTTTCCAGGCAAGAATACTGAAAGGAGTGTCATCTCCTTCTCCAGGTGATGTCCCCAACCCAGGGATCAAACCTGTGTCTCTTGCATCTCCTGCCTTGGCATGTAGATTCTTTACCACTGCACCAACTGGGGTACCCATGCCTCAAAGGAAAACACACACACACACACACACAGGTGTGAGTATCTTTGAAGGGCAACCCTTGGGACTTCTCTGGTGGTTCAGTAGTTAAGACTGTTCTTCCAATCTGGGGGGCCCAGGTTCAATCCCTGGTCAGGGAACTAAGACCCCACACGCTACACAGTGAGACCTGAGAAAACAAAGGGGCAACCCTTGGTGGAGCCTGTATTTGGTACTGACCCAAAAAGATACAAGACACAGATCTTTTGTGGCTATCCAAATTTCTTATCTCTATAAAAAAGAAATTTCATATTTCCATAATGTTTGCTTTTCTTGTGTTTAAGAAATATATAATGTGATACCTACCTTCTTAACAAACTTGCAAATATACAGAAACATATAATGTGATACCTACCTTCTTAACAAACTTGCAAGTATAAGGTATTGTCACGTGCACCATATCACATGGCAAACCTCTAGAGCTTGTTCATGTTAAACAACTGAAACTATAAACTGCTGAACAGCAACTCTTCATTTCCCAATCCCCTTGCCTCTGGCAACCATCATTATACTTTCTAAGAGCTGGCTACTTTAGATATGTCATATAAGTGGAATTACACATGATTGGCCTTCCTGTGACTGGTTTATTTCACTTAGTATAATGTTCTCAAGGTCCACGCATGTTGTCGCATACTGAGTGATATTCTATTGTATGTGTACATCCCATTTTCTTTCTTCACTCGTCTGTCAATGAATGCTTGAAATGTTTCCACCTCTTGGCTACTGTGACTAGTGCTGCAAATACCACAGGTATACAGATGTCTCTTCAAGATGCTGATTTCAATCCTTTAGCTCTATGCATGCAGAAGTGAGATTGCTGAATCATATAGTAGTTCTATTTCTAATTTTTCTGAGGAATCTCCATATTGTTTTCCATAGTGCCCACACTTTTCATTCCCAGCAACAGTGTACAAAGGTCCCAATTTCTTGACATTCTCACTAGCACTTACTACTTTCTGTGTTTTGGTAACAGCCATCATGGCAGATATGAAATTATATTTCACTGCAATTTGAGCTATACTTCTCTGATGACTAGTGATGTTGAGCATCTTTTCATCCCCTAAAAGTTTTTTTTTTTTTTTTCACCTGAAGGACAAAATATCCCAACAATGAAAGGAAATACCACTGTGGTACCACAAAACATAACTCTCATCACTAAATTTCCTTATTTTTAATCAGAAATAATGCCATTCCAATTGATTTTTTAACATGTTTAAAAATGTGACAGATAAGTACTTTTAGCTTTAAATAAAGATAAGGAAAGACAGTGGGGTATAAGGTGTTCTGGTCATCTCAAAGCTTTCAGAGCTCGGCCTTCCTCCCACAAGAATACACCTAATAGAGCAGCATAATCTGGAGGCAGAAAATACTGTACAGCAACACATGTTGAGCCTGAACAAGCTAAATCTAAAAAGTACAAGAACATCCAAGAGTGAAAAAGAGAGTAAAGACAGACTACCTTTGGGTCAAAATACTATCCCACAAAATTGGAAGGGGAACAAGTAACATGATTAAAGTTCTAAGTTCTAGTTCTAGTTCAGTCTCTCTGTCGTGTCCGACTCTTTGTGACCCCATGAATCGCAGCATGCCAGGCCTCCCTGTCCATCACCAACTCCCGGAGTTCACTCAGACTCATGTCCATCGAGTCAGTGATGCCATCCAGCCATCTCATCCTCTGTCGTCCCCTTTTCCTCCTGTCCCCAATCCCTCCCAGCATCAGTCTTTTCCAATGAGTCAACTCTTCCCATGAGGTGGCCAAAATACTGGAGTTTCAGCTTTAGCATCATTCCTTCCAAAGAACACCCAGGACTGATCTCCTTTAGAATGGACTGGTTGGATCTCCTTGCAGTCCAAGGGACATGCAAGAGTCTTCTCCAGCACCACAGTTCAAAAGCATCAATTCTTTGGTGCTCAGCTTTCTTCACAGTCCAACTCTCACATCCATACATGACCACAGGAAAAACCATAGCTTTGACTAGATGGACCTTTGTTGGCAAAGTAATGTCTCTGCTTTTGAATATGCTCTCTAGGTTGGTGGTAACTTTCCTTCCAAGGAGTAAACGTCTTTTAATTTCATGGCTGCAATCACCATCTGCAGTGATTTTGGAGCCCAGAAAAATACAGTCTGACACTGTTTCCACTGTTTCCCCCATCTATTTCTAAGTTAGGGCACCATTGAACCACAGGTCTTCAAAGCAAGTTCACAACTGACACTTGAATTTACCAGGGCATGTTCACATGTAGGAAACAGGGACTTCAAACTGGAAACAGTATCTTTTCCACCTCACAAAATATGCAAAATTGGAAATTTATATGGAAAGGTTGGATATTTCACCATGCTTCATAAGTTGACATTGCTGGCAACACTGGGCATACATCCTGCGTGGCAGCATCTGTCCCTGCCCCCAGCAGATAAAGCAGAGATTGGCACTGTGCCCCAACTCCACTCTAACAAGTCAATGTTTCCCGAATGACCCAGAGGTTTTGAGTCCCCCACTTCGTGACATCACACAACCCACGAGATGGTGAAGATGGGCGGGGGGCGGTACCAGGAGATAATCCGACCAGGGCCTAGAGTCTCTCTTACTAAACTATAACACCACCACACAAGATAAATGAAGATAATTTCCCTACTGAAGAGAGGAAGAAACCCCCTGAATTTAGCTGGTCTGCTTGATTTCTGACCTCTAGTGAGAGCTCAACCCAGACTATCTACCTTGTGATTCCCATTCATTACACTCAATGGTGCCATCACCTCTGGAAAGAGAGTAACTGACCAAGAAACTTTGATTTTTGACTGGATACAATTTAAAGCACACAATTCTTAGTGCAGCCCTAGGCACAAGTAGATTAAAAAAAAAAAAAAAAACAACGTTTTTTAGATGAAGGAATTGAAGGAAGCCCTTTAAAAAAAACTATTACATATTATATACATATGTAACTATACAGTCCATGGAATTCTCCAGGCCAGAATACTGGAGTGGGGTAGCCTTTCCATGCTCCAGGGGATCTTCCCAAACCAGGGATCGAACATGAATGACAGAGGGAAAAGGCAAGAGGAGTTTCTTCTGTGGGCAAAAGACAAAGATGATCCTTAAGACTAGGACCAATTTAAGATGAACTTCTTTAACAATATCATGCCCTCAATTTAAATGACAGACAAGATCAATAAGCAGGAAAAATGGAGAAAATAATGTTTTCAATCTTTTACAGTTCTCAAGGAGTTCAAGTTCCTTTAGAACAGTATTTTTCACACTTGAGTAACATACAGACCTTATTAAAGAAAATATTTCCCAGGGACTCTATAAATGATGTAAACATTGTTTGTAGCATGCTACTTAACTATGAACAAACATAAGCCAGATGTAAGCTCCTTACGGGCTTCCCTTGTGGCTCAGCTGGTAAAGAATCCACCTGCAATGAGGGAGACCTGGGTTCGATCCCTGGTTTGGGAAGATCCCCTTTCAGAAAATTCTGAAAGAGATGAGAATACCAGACCACCTGATCTGCCTCTTGAGAAACCTACATGCAGGTCAGGAAGCAACAGTTAGAACTGGACCTGGAACAACAGACTGGTTCCAAATAGGAAAAGGAGTACATCAAGGCTGTATATTGTCCCCCTGCTTATTTAACTTCTATGCAGAGTACATCATGAGAAAAGCTGGGCTGGAAGAAGCACAAGCTGGAATCAAGATTGCCGGGAGAAATATCAATAACCTCAGATATGCAGATGACACCACTCTTATGGCAGAGAGTGAAGAGGAACTAAAAAGCCTCGATGAAAGTGAAAGAGGAGAGTGAAAAAGTTGGCTTAAAACTCAACATTCAGAAAACGAAGATCATGGCATCTGGTCCCATCATTTCATGGGAAATAGATGCTGAAACAGTGGAAACAGTGTCAGACTTTATATTTCTGGGCTCCAAAATCACTCCAGATGGTGACTGCAGCCATGAAATTAAAAGATGCTTACTCCTTGGAAGGAAAGTTATGACCAACCTAGACAGCATATTGAAAAGCAGAGACATTACTTTGCCAACAAAGGTCCATCTAGTCAAGTTTTTTTTTTTTTCCAGTGGTCATGTATGGATGTGAGAGTTGGACTGTGAAGAAAGCTGAGTGCTGAAGAATTGATGCTTTTGAACTGTGATGTTGGAGAAGACTCTTGAGAGTCCCTTGGACTGCAAGAAGATCCAACCAGTCCATTCTGAAGGAGATCAGCCCTGGGATTTCTTTGGAAGGAATGACGCTAAAGCTGAAACTCCAGTAGTTTGGCCACCTCATGGGAAGAGTTGACTCATTGGAAAAGACTCTGATGCTGGGAGGGATTGGGGGCCGGAGGAGAAGGGGATGACAGAGGATGAGATGGCTGGATCACTGACTCGATGGATGTGAGTCTGAGTGAACTCCGGGAGTTGGTGATGGACAGGGAGGCCTGGCATGCTGCGATTCATGGGGTCGCAAAGAGTCAGACATGACTGAGCCACTGAACTGAACTGAAAATGAAAACAAAAATATTTAATCTTTTAAGACTCCCATGCATACAAGTAAAGACCCGAAGGACCCCTGACTTAGAAGCATTGTTGACATAGTCTGAGGATGTGCCCAGAGGTATTTTTCCATTTATTATATAGCATCCTAGGTCCTTCAAGTGTCAGAAACTCCTAGTTATTTAAAAAGATGAGACAATAAGTTTCTGAAAGGTCAGTGTCATTCTAGTGCCTGGGACATCAGCAGGCACATGAATACTGAGGGAGTTAGAGAAATAATTATAGAAAGATGCTTGAGCTACTGTATCTATACATCTTTATATTAGGAAATACAGACTAAGGTCTTAAGATTTAAAATTCACTTTTTGCTTTTTGTAATTTGACAAAAGCAATTACAAATTTGGAAGACCCCAAATATTCACCAGCTAAAGCAATGAAACTGTCCTTTTGAGGAACTGATTTCAAAGAAATCATACGTATTATTCCACCATTACAACTTTCCTCAGCTGAAACAGTGCTTACTTCCCATCTCACAATGTGGCATAAGACTAATACAGCCAGATGGAAGCAGCCTGAATACCATGATAAATAATCTCTTCCCATTTCTTCCTCCAACGACATACCACAGTCAGATGCCACTTAAGCTTTAACAAGCTACACATGAAGCAAGAAAGTATATTGTATATACTCTCTCAGGAGAAAAAAGTAGACATTTGAATCACTACAGCAACTTAACCTCTCCTAGCATCTAAAAGGTCTCTCCGCCATCAGCCACCACGCTTCCATTCAAAGCAGATTAGCCTGATTCAGCTACTTCCATTTTACAAATGAAATAAGATCATGTAATCTGGGAAGAAATGGAGAAACAGGAGAAGATGTTTATGTGCTCAAAGTGACAGGAGTAGTATGACTATAAATTTGAACAGTGATTCAAGATAGGAGTAAATGAAAACTTCAGGCTAAAAAACAAGTCAGAAAAGAGTCTGTGGTTCTTGGAACACAGTCTTCCAGTGACACCCCATTTTAAACATTTCTCTTTTTGCCCACACCGTAAGGCAGAGTAAACAATCTCTCATCAAAACCTGACAGCAAACTCGGAAAAATCAGTGAGGTCTGAGCATCAGAGCCAGCCATTGTCCCAACGGCCAACATTGACAGTCCTCTAAGGATGGGAAAGCCAGCATACCTTTCTGGGGCCAAGAGGCCAAAAAGAAATTACTATCTTGAGATGTAACTCAAATATTAGAACCAGAAAGGGTCACCATCAGCAAGCAGAGCTCATAAAAACTAAGCCACACACAGACTCCTGCTGGGTCCAGGAGCAAGGTTTGAAAGCTTCAAGATAGAGCTGTTGTCTTAACAGACAGGTTTCTCCCACTCAGGAGTAGGGTAATATAGTAATTGTGATAGAGGATATACTGAAGAGAGAAAACAAAAAGCAACATACCAGCAACCGTTAGAAAATAAAGATACATAGAGAGATATACAGATAAAGATATAGAGATAAAGGTATTCATTTACCTATATATCTATCTCTATATACCTCCAGTTCTGAATGCATAAAAGGCAGAGACTAACTGGAAAACTCCTGGCTAGAACACTGCTGGGGTCCAAAGCCAGTGCCAAAGGAAAGCGTCACACACAGTCAAAAACACCCCTGAACTTCTTCCAGGACTGAGGGTCAACCCACCATTATGTCTCAAGGCTGGAACAAATCTTTTATCTCCTTGGATGAGCATCAGACACTACTGGCCATATGAGTAAAAGAAATGGGTTTTTATCTTCAAACACTATAAACACACTCCAAAGCACCCAGATGCTCACATTTGGAAGATACTCAAGAGCTGAGATCAACCAGAGAAGAGCCGATTTAACTCTCACATCAAAAGCTGCCTCAGGGCCATAACCTCATTGAGCAGGAAGAGAGGGGAAACTGAGGCCTCACTCCGTGTCTCCAACCCTCTCTCTGTGTTTGTTTCTCTTGGCATCCACCTCTCTTCTCTCCCTTTCCCATCTTGCAAAGCACCATATCATGTAGGCGAAGTGGGGAAAGCCCTAACGTGGAACCCAAGAAAGGGAAATGTAAAGGAAACCATGACCAGTGCTGAAACTATGCCTCTGCCCACTTGTAGCTGTGTGTGTGTTTTTAAAATCTCCTAGTGAAGTGGGTCTGGCCCTGTGGAACCTGTTGCTCTTTTCCTCTCTATTTTAGTCATCATCTTTATAGTTATTTGTCAGGCTGAAATAAAACATTTGACAACCCATATTCGGGTCGCACATGGGTAGTTTCGGTTCTTCCCAACTAAATTTCCTGATTCTAAATTATTCAGAAGACTCTTCAACACTGTACATGCAGAAAGGATACAAATCATGTGAAACAGCTGACCACACAGGTTCAATTTTAGTGCCTGAACAAATCCCACCCTAGCCCTGTCTGGCAGGTCACCAAATCACACTAACTGCTATTACACTGGAAGCACCCACTCTGAGTGTGGTCTGGTTATGGGGGAAAAAATCAGTGCCCATTCACAAATGCACTGAGGTTCCAGTGCTGCTGGAACCCTGTGTTTCTGCTTCTGAGGATGTGGGATTCTAACTTAATTTATTGATGTGAATCAGTCCACAAATGACATTATCACTACAAATGTAAAGGAGAAAAGTCTGGAAAGTGTTGGCTCTGACACTGAGAGATGAATTCCTGCCATGCACCTGCCTCAGTCAAATGCTCAATATGCACGTGTGTGTAAGTGCACACACATGCACCCATATGCACGCGGACACACACCCTATATCCTCTCCTTGCCAATCTCAGAACATACCAGCTCTCACTAGGAACTGGAAAGTACAGGGATGCATGCTTCATTGCTCAGTTGTGTCTGACTCTTTGCAACCCTCTGGACTGTAGCCCTCCAGGCTCCTCTGACCATGGGATTTCCCAGGCAAGAATGCTGGAGTGGGTTGCCATTTCCTTTTCCCAAAGTATAGAGAGGGAACCAACAAAATAAAATTAGAAAAAAAAAAAAGAAAATACATGGAACCAACAAAAGAAATGAAGAGAAAGCAGGCAGCATGAGCTGCAGTCTCAGTATATGAAGCAAGGAATCAAAGAACACAGGTTTATTTGATTCATTCAGCAAATACTGAGTACATTTACTAAGTACCTACTAGGTACAAACCCCACTTTCACCAAGATAATGCCCCTGGCACCAGAAACTGGCTAGGCCAGGTTATTACAGGTCTGCTCTGTTTCGGAGAAGGCAATGGCACCCCACTCCAGTACTCTTGCCTGGAAAATCCCATGGACAGAGGAGCCTGGTAGGCTGCAGTCCATGGGGTTGCTAAGAGTCGGACATGACTGAGCGACTTCGCTTTCACTTTTCACTTTCACACGTTGGAGAGGGAAATGGCAACCCACTCCAGTGTTCTTGCCTGGAGAATCCCAGGGACGGGGGAGCCTGGTGGGCTTCCGTCTATGGGGTCGCACAGAGTCGGACACGACTGTAGTGACTTAGCAGCAGCAGCAGCTCTCTGTTTCTCCCCAGACATTCTCCAACCACTTCATATGCTTTTTTGGCCTAATACAATCCTCCTTCCAGAGTTCTCTTACATAACTACATTGCCTTGCCCATTCTGGTTTCACCTGTCGGTTGACCTTGTTCCAGCTTACTAGGAAATGGTGACAGCCTAGGCTGACACTCTTAACCATTTACACTGGCCCAGCCCAGGTCAATAGATTACATGGCTGCTCAAGACACTCCCCTCCTTGGCCTTTAAGGAAAAGAGTCCCTCAGTTTTCTAAGAGGAAATGAACTTAAGAATGTATTAACAACATCCCAGAGACCATTTTTATTCTTTTCCAATGCAATATTATTTTCTAATTATCACCATTATTGATGACTGAGGAATTTAACCCACATTTGCTTAATATTTTGATCTAAGAGCTTGAATTTATCTTTGAAATGGAAATCACCACTACATTTTGCCTCTACAGGAACCAAACATTCTCATATTCTCCTCAAAGTGTACATGAACACCTCCCAGGATAGGCATGAGACAGGGTGACCTGGGGGGAGATGGAATGCCAGGTGGAAACTAAGCCACCAGATGAAATGGCACACCTTCCCAGAGAGACAATTTTCCCCTTGGAAGAAAATATAACATTTTAAGTTAAAACAAGCCCCAATATAGAGTAAAATGAACAAATACAGTACATGATTTTTTAAGATAAGAACTCAAGAAGGCTTCAAAGAAAGTTCCTGTTCTCAGTCTGTTGGTCAGGCTATGCCCACAATATAAGGAGCTTCCTGCAAATAACTCTCCTGCCTTTACAAGCTCTTCAAGGAAATTTGTGAGAAATTTTTCACTCACACTATGAAATTCTTGAGAGCACAAATCAAAATGGAGCAGGACGCTATGGTCCTTGCCCCTGAATGCCTCTTTTATCTTTGGAAAAGCTTTAGTCAAAGAATAAGTTTAATCAGAGAAATGAAAACTTGCAGAAATTAAAACAGTCCAAGGAGACCAAATAATAATGTACTCATTAAGCAAAGTCAATGGCCTTTAGTTCCTTCTCAAGGACTATAGATAATACTCTGAGCCATATCCTGTGAGCTGTCTTGTAGAGACCGAAACCCCCACCAGGTGGAAGAAATTAACTACCTGATAACCAGACTGTAGCCATGAAATAAGCTGCCACAATTCTGAAATTTGGCCTCAAAGAAATGGAAAGAAATTGACCCTGGTATTGAAGATTAACTGTACCTAAAACAACCAAGACGACACTGGTCAGACCACTGATGACCAATATGAAGACAATTATGAGAGATGACTTTTTTTGCATGGTGCCCCTCCCTCTGTCTATAAAAGCTCTTACCTCTGCTTCTGGGGAGGGGGTGGGGGGGTGCAGTGGGACTCGGCCTTTGGACAGATGTCCAACCCCCCACACCCATTGTCAGCATCTGAAATAAAGCAAACTTTCCACCAACCTGGCCTCTTTATTGGCTTTTAAACAGCAAGCAGCCAGACCCCTTTTTTGGTAACAAAACTACATATCCTCTCCCTCTTTGTCTCATAGGGACCTAGGACAGTGTGTAAGACAGTGCCTGGCACAAAACCGGCGCTCTAATGTGTGCAGAATAATTTGGCTGAAATAATGGCAATAACAGTCAATGACAAAAGTTTTTCTTTTTTTAAATCACATTTGAATGGGAGGAAGGGAAGGTGAACAGCTGTATGAGAACATGGAATAGAAGCAACCCAATTTACCCAAGCAGCTAATGGCTGCCAAGTAAACAATCAGATGAAGCAATTCAGTTCAGTTCTTCTTTACTTGAACAAGTACAGTAAGGCAAATGTTGTGCTTGTTAATCTCACAGAAAATAGTCATAGGGCTTAGGACACAAGTCTACCAAATGACACTGGTGACGTTAAATTTAATAACTTATGAAGAGTTGGAAGAGCATTGTGATAATAATAATGTCACCAATGATATTAAGTCCTGGTTTAACAATGACCTTAAGAAGGTTATTTTGATCATTTGAAAGTTGTGTCAAATATTTCCTACTGAGACTTGACAACTCTGAAAAGTAATTCAGTGTGTGTATGTATAAAATATGGTGTGGGCTCACCTCTCCTTATTCCTAATATTGTTACCTTTTTCAGCCAGCTGGACCCAAACCAAGTTACAGATGAAAGATGATTCAAAGTATATGACTTACAGCAAAATTTAAATTTTTCTACTTCCCTGGTGAAAGCACTGCATTTTCACTCATTTGTAAATAATAGAAAAGATGGGTATCACACACATACACATTGTCTACACAAGCCATCTTATACTGCAATGAGTCACCTTCCACGCCCAGTATACTCCAAACCTTCCAAACTGGAGGGAGAAGCTGGGCAGAGGGGGAATTGAGGACCCCCAGCCCTCAGGTCCGGAGAAGGCAATGGCACCCCACTCCAGTACTCTTGCCTGGAAAACCCCATGGATGGAGGAGCCTGGTGGGCTACAGTCCATGGGGTCGCTAAGAGTCGGACACGACTGAGCGACTTCACTTTCACTTTTCCCTTTGATGCATTGGAGAAGGAAATGGCAACCCACTCCAGTGTTCTTGCCTGGAGAATCCCAGGGACGGGGGAGCCTGGTGGGCTGCCATCTCTGGGGTTGCACAGAGTCGGACACGACTGAAGCGACTTAGCAGCAGCAGCCCTCAGGTCTAAGCTGCGAATGGTGAGCCAGGCCACTGCTGCCTTCTGCAGCTATTTCTTTTGCTAAGTCTTATGCCTCAAATACAGGAACTGTCAACCAAAATCATACCTTTCAGATCTTCCTAACAATGGCAGCCAGAGATCCATAAAATATCAACAGGAATCCAGAGAGCAGAAAAACATTTTCTAGTATTAACATGTTTGTAGCTCCTGAGGAAGAAGTGAAAATAGCTCAAGACCTACCATGACTCCAGGCAGAGACAGATACAAATTAATCTCAATAAAACCTGACTATATGTCCCTCAAGTAACTTGATGTTACGTTATTTCTGTAGGAGCCACAGGAGTAGAGTGTCTATTTTTCACGATTTTATCATTTTATTTTTGGTTTAGAAGTGACAGCTTTTTGGTTTACAACATCTGAGGATCAAATGCTCTTTTATTGACTGGACAAGTCCCTTAACATTTTTAGGTCTAAAATTCTTCATCGATCAGAAATAAAAAAAGTGTATGACCCCATCTAATTATGAAAATTAGATGAATGAACTTGTAAAATAGGTATCGATGAATATCTGTGTCTAGCAATATAAATGCACGATAATGTCTTGTTCTCTACACGCCAGCAGGAAAACAACAAATACAAAAACTACTACAGAATGCCAAACTGGCTAACAGCGGGGCCACAGGACTGACCCTCAGGTGCAGCCTAGAGGCCTAGAGTAGAAGGTGACATAACCAAGTCGCTGAGAAGCTGGGTCTCCTAAAGCAAGTCAGGGAAGAATCTCCAAACGCTGTGTAACTACACTCTATCTACAGAGTGCCCTTTTCAGGGCCCAGATTCAAGCAAGTATAACTTTCTCCCCAAATTCAAGCTCTGAACTTGCCCTCGCCCCTGAAGCATGCCTGGAAGTCCTGTCAGGCCTGCTGGGGCTCACCAGGTCCCAGGGGCAGCCAGAGCCGCCGCCTCATCCTCGTCACCCTCCTCCTCCTTGCTTTCCTCGGGGTCGGACCCACCTGGTTCTTGGCAGAGAGCAATATTTAAACAAGGACCGAGGTAGCTTTTGTTTTCCCTTTTAACAAACCTTACGGGAATTATATATGCAGATGCGTGTTAACTTTTGATCTTAAACCCTTATTTCAACAGTGTTATTGTTTCTTTAATACTGGCTACTTAATGGGTATAAGATCTTCAAAAGTGAAAAGGAGAGTGAAAAAGTTGGCTTAAAGCTCAACATTCAGAAAACTAAGATCATGGCATCTGGTCCCATCACTTCATGGCAGATAGATGGGGAAACAGTGGAAACAGTGGCTGACTTTATTATTTTGGGGGGCTCAAAAATCACTGCAGATGGTGACTGTAGCTATGAAATTGAAAGATGCTTACTCCTTGGAAGGAAAGTTATGACCAACCTAGATAGCATATTGAAAAGCAGAGACATTACTTTGCCAACAAAGGTCCATCTAGTCAAAGCTATGGTTTTTCCAATAGTCATGTATGGATGTGAGAGTTAGACTATAAAGAAAGCTGAGCCCCGAAGAATTGATACCTTTGAACTGTGGTGTTGGAGAAGACTCTTGAGTCCCTTGGACTGCAAGGAAATCCAACCAGTCCATTCTAAAGGAGATCAGTTCTGAGTGTTCATTGGAGGGACTGATGTTGAAGCTGAAACTCCAATACTCTGGCCACCTGATGCAAAGAGCTGACTCATTTGAAAAGACCCTGATGCTGGGAAAGATTGAGGGCAGGAGAAGGGGACGACAGAGGATGAGATGGTTGGATGGCATCATTGATTCAATGGACATGAGTTTGGGTAGACTCCAGGAGTTGGTGATGGACAGGGAGGCCTGGCGTGTTGCAGTCCATGGGGTTGCAAAGAGTCGGACACGACTGAGCGACTGAACTGAATTGAACTGATCCTTTTATTAATTTTGTCTTATTTTCAAGAGACCATCACTCTGTCATATGGCTTATGTAATGTTCCTTTGGTGACTCTCATACCTTGTGAATATGCATTTGGGTTGTTTTATTTTATTCACATCAATTCCCTCCACTTTTTAAACTTTTTATTTCCATTTCTTTTAGTTATGACTGTATCACATTTATTCTCATTCTGGATTCTCTTTATTGCTTACTACTTTGCTTTTAATATAATAAAAATAGACGATTTGACTGACACATTTCTTCAAGTTGGTGTTCTTAAACAGAAAGCTAAATGCTAAACATCTGAAGAACTCTTTCTTCTTGCATAGTAAAAATAAGGTCAACACTCATAGCATCTGTCAAGCTGTAAATGCCACTGATACTTGCCATCTGTAAATTTAAATGGTAAATTATGAGAGGTGTTCTATTAAGAAGCTCCTGTCTTAGCAATCTAATTGCTAAGTGAATATAATTCTGTACAAGTAGAGAGCTAATACATTGAAATGAATTTTATTATTAGTGCAATATAAATTGTTATTGATTTTGAGTTTATGTGCTTTCCTGTTTATTCTAAAGATTGATTTTTCCACATAAAGTAAAAAGTAGCTACCTCGGTAATGCCTTTAAAGCTTTACAAACATACTTATTAAACTGAATCTTTGAAACATTATCATTATTCTGTTAGCAATTAATAAGTATCTGTATTTTTCAAAATAGATGAGTTAATATTTTTAACTGTTTAGGCAGAAATGTTCTTTTCTTTTTTTTTCAGAAATGTTTTCTTGAATACTGCTCGTCCAATTTCCTTCCTTAACACACACTGACCTTTATACTCAGTTTTAAATTCTTATATTGTTTTGACCTTCTTTGTCCTTTAAATAAGCCCCTTCACTGAAGAGTCATCAAGAAACACGGATTATTCCAAATGTCTTATGTACACACCTTCTCATTTCCACTGATTTTAATCTACTTCAGACATATTACAACAGTTTCTATCACTTCATAACAACACAGCAAAGTAATTTAAAACAGCAACCATTTTATTTGCATAATTTCATTGCCATCAACCTGGGTAGGGCTCAGGTAGGTGGTTTTTCTGGTGGCTTGCCTGGGATCATGCAGTCATGGTAGCTTTATTGTGGCTTCATGGTCTTAAAGCGCCTCACTCATCATTTGGAAGTTGGTGCTGGCTGTTAGGGGGACGTGTGTCTTCAGAAGGCTCACACTGGCTTTGTCACATAGTGGCAGTGTTTCGAGAGGTTTAGTAGCAGTGCACAAATGCTTTTCGAGCCTCAGCATCTATCATATTTGTTAATATTCCATTGATCAAAGCAAGTCACATGGCCAAGCCCTAAGTCAATGGGGAGGGGATTATACAAGGTCATGAACACAGGGAGATGTACTTTATTGGAGGCCCTTACTATAACAATATACCATGGTTGTTGTTTAGTCACTAAGTTGTGTCTGACTCTTTTGTGACCCCATGGACTGTAGCCCACCAGGATCCTCTGTCCATGGGATTACCCAGGCAAAAATACTGGAGTGGGTTGCCATTTCCTTCTCCTAAGGATTGAACCCACATCTCTTGCATTGGCAAGCAGATTCTTTACCATGGAACCACCTAGGAAGCCCAATAATATACCATACCTAGCCTCTTAATACATTCTCTCAGGCTCCTGTCCTAAGAAACTCCAGTTTATTCTATACAACCACAGCTGGACAGTCCTTCTTACACACTAATTATTCTATCATTTTGGAGCTTAGTGTTTCTCAACCAGTGGTAATTTTGTTCCCCAGGAGACATTTGGCAATAACAATTTTTAGTTGTCACAATCTGAAAAATGGGAGATGCCACTACCATCCATTAGAGGCCAGGGGTGCTGCTAAACATCCTATGTTACACGGGCCCAGCCACCCATAACGAAACAATCTGGTCAAAAATGTCAGTCATGAGATTGAGAACACCTTCACCCTAGCTCATCAACCCCTGGAGATGCCCCAATAAAAAAGAAAATGAAGGGTAAACTCTGTCCGGACATCCAAAATCTGCAATCTGATCTCACCTTATACATACAAACATTTCTCCCTTTGGTCTCAATCAGGGTTCCTGCTGCTGCTGCTGCTGCTGTTTAAGTCGCTTCAGTCGTGTCTGACTCTGTGCAACCCCATAGACAGCAGCCCACCAGGCTCCCCCATCCCTGGGATTCTCCAGGCAAGAACACTGGAGTGGGTTGCCATTTCCCTCTCCAATGCATGAAAGTGAAAAGTGAAAGTGAAGTCACTCAGTCGTGTCAGACTCTTAGCAACCCCATGGACTGTAACCCATCAGGCTCCTCTATCCATGGGATTTTCCAGGCAAGAGTACTGGAGTGGGGTGCCATTGCCTTCTCCGAATCAGGGTTCCTACTGTTCTCCAAATATGCCATATTTGATTGCATGACTAACTTGATAGCTTGTCACTGTGACAAAATGTAAATACCAAACATCCTTTAGCTTTTTTCCCTTCTGCCTAACCAAATCTTTTCCCAGCCTCAGGGGAAGAGTTGGATCCCGCTTGTCCTACCAAAGTTTCCACAATTTCACTGTGACCTTACAAGGACATTGCGTAGCATGTACTATGTCAGCTCAGGCCACAGAATGCTTTTTTATTTCTAGTCTTTTTCACAGTTTTATTTGTCATTTTAAAGCTCTGATTCATCTGGAATTTATTTTGGGTCAGGTGTGAGCTGACAGATTCAGCTTTATTTTGTCCCAAATTTCTACCTAGTTATCTCAACATCATTTATGTAACAATCTCTTCCCCTCGGATTTAAATACCACCTTTAGCATGTACTAAATCCTCGTATATATTTCAGTTTATTTCTGGACTTTCTAGTCTGTTCTATTGAGGAATTACTCACATTTTGAAAGGATTCTTCAGCTTATAAAAAAGATTCCTAGAGGAATCCTATTGGACTGTCTTTTGTATTTTTAACTGTTTAAAGTACTTCACAAGGTCCTAAGGAATGCTTTTGAATATTCCCAGCAATATTCTCAGGGGAATGCCAAGGTTACGTAATCTGTCTGTTATATTTTGAATAATTAGAGAAAAGAGAGGAGGAAAAAAGAAACAAGAGGCATTTCTTTTCTATTTTAGCATCCAGAAACAGCTAAAAGCAGTGCATAACTACCTCCTTGGCGTGAAATATACTCTACTGTGACTTAAGTCTAAGGGTGTGGCATGGTCTGCAATTTGTGAAAAGACCCTATGGAATACATGGGCTACGTAGAAGCCACTGCAGTGCCCTGACACAGGTCCTGCTGAAATCAACACATCCGACATTGTTGTAGTACACAGAAACCCAGAGTATATACAATTAAATATCTGAATTAAAAGAGAGAAAATATTCCTTCCAGAGTGATCCAACTTACTCTTCTCTCATAATAAGTGACTGAAGAAAAGTAGATTGCAATGTACCATAGTAATGTCAAGTAAAAATTAAAATGCACTACAAACAAATGATAAAAACAAGGAAATATAAATACTTAAAACATACTTTTTTTACTTTATCATTATTTAGAGGGGTAGATGGGGCAGAGATGGATGCAAAATGCATTGTTTTTGTATGAGATGCCAAAATTTCATATGCAATTACCCCTTGATTATCTCCATCTAAATTTGAAAAGAATTTATGTCTTACTTTAATAGGGAAATTTTTAAATAGGCTTATTTAAGTATATTTTCAAAGTCTTTGTTGCTAGAAATTCTATTTTCCTGAAAACATGAGCAGATAAGGGCAGACGTGTGAAATACTATGACTCTTTTGTAAGGTTCTTTTATTTTGCACAGGTCAGAAGTGATAGTACAGCCACAAAAACAGACAATCTTCAATATAAAAAAGGAAAGACAAGGCCATAGATTTGTGGCAGAGATACAGTTCAGCCTAGATTCTAAGCATGATAAATGCATGAAAAGTCTTTAAAGTAACCTTGACTTGTACTTTAGGTTTTTCAAAGGAGAGAGATGCCATCAAACTTGAGAATAACAGATACAGTTTTTAAATCTGTCACATAAGTGAAGGAATAGTGAGAATGTCTGAAGTTAAAGACCAGCTATGTTCCAAAGGAAAGGGTATTAGGCCCTGCTGTGTGAAAGAATCACTGTCCATAGATAAAGTTTTTTTGGAACACAGTCACACCCATTCACTTTCACGCTATAGAAACACAGCTGAGCAGCTGCAACAGACACATATGACCTGCATAACCTAAAATATTTGTTCCCTGTCCCTTTACAGAGATAGTTTGCTAACACTGCTATATATGAAGAAATGCATTGGCAAAAAATTTTCTTAATTTCAAACCATTATACCCTGAAGGTAGTATCAGTGCTTCTAAAAATTCTTCAAACCCAATAAAAACAGAATAATTCAACTTACAGGAGAATTAAAGTCATCACAAGGAAATGGTGATAGGATAAAAGAATAATGCAGAAATTCTATTAATGATACTTTAATTAACATTTTTTAAAATAAGAAAATACCAACTAACCAGAATCTTGTGCAATTTTGTCTGGTTGCTAAGTTTTTCTGTTCCTCAGCAATACAGAAGAACGATAAATTGTGCTTGCTGCTGCTGCTGCTGCTAAGTCGCTTCAGTTGTGTACAACTCTGTGCAACCCCAGAGACGGCAGCCCACCAGGCTCCCCTGTCCCTGGGATTCTCCAGGCAAGAACACTGGAGTGGGTTGCCATTTCCTTCTCCAATGCATGAAAGTGAAAAGTGAAAGTGAAGTCGTTCAGTCGTGTCTGACTCCTACAGACCCCACGGACTGCAGCCTGCCAGGCTCCTCCATCCATGCGATTTTTCAGGCAAGAGTACTGGAGTGGGGTGTCATTGCCTATGTATTAATTTTCCCTTTAATGAAGAATTGCCAAGCCTCCTATTAGAAGGCAAAAGGGACCATGGTTTCATGGTATAATATTTCCCATCTTGTTTCCCTGCCAGTGGTTTCAAACTGAAACCACTGTAAATGTAAATTACATTTAGTGCTAAAATGCAGGACTTAAAAAATTGAGTTTGACCTCAATTCCATTGCTGCTCTTTCTCTAGTTGGTTTCTGATGAAAAACATTCTTAGTTTAATTTTGAATTGTTCAGCTGTATATGTGCGTGTGTGTGTGTGCGTGTAACAATAAAATGTCTCAAAGCCTTTTTGAAAGCAGGCAGTATTTATAAATTATAAATAATTGTAAACAACTATTAGATGGTTATGTTCATTTTAATATTGGTAAATTTGGAATGATAATTATGTCAATATTTCCTTGTTAGCAAATTCCTATTTATTTTAGAACTGGTCAGGACACATACAACTTTTTCCCAAACTTGTATTCTAACAATAGGCAGATCATGTTCTAAGAACACAATGAATTTTTTCCTAGGGAAGCCTATATTTTATCTCAAAACTCAAAAATGACTTTTAGCTCTAGAGAATGCAATGTGTGCATTGTTAGATCAGAGATACATTTATATTCACCTAAAATAATGGAGAAATGTACATTTCTGTGTGACATGAAAGTTGTTCCCAATTCTATAATATGAAAAGATGTTAAAATATTAATCCCATTTTTTAGACCAAAAAAGATTAAAGCTCCTATTCCCAGAAGTACAAAATGAGACAAACTATATCAGTCAGAAAGAGATCTATAAAATTCTAAAATCATCCCTATTCCTTTGGAAAGGATTATATCATTCAGAATACAAAGGCTGAGGTATTCAAATAAGGTTCTTTTCACCAAAACCCAAGAGCCTCAGCTTAGCAATGAACTAAGACACTCATTTTTTTTTTTTTAACTAATACAGTAACTGGAAATACAGAATCAGGATTTCTAATGTTGTTCTCGTATTCCTTAATTTGCAACTCTTTAATGTTATAGAAGATGAGAGAATAACATGAAAGTTAACTTTAAAAAGAAAGTAACAGGTCACATTTGCACCATACAATGAGATATAATTCTTGCCCACCAATGCATTTATTGATAATGCAATACCTTTGAAGATGATTTTTTAAAACAATGTAGATTTCAGTATGTCTTTTATGCTCCCAATTCATGTCTCCCAGTAATAAACAAATTATTAATCTTTATATTTACAGTTGGAAAAAGGAATTTCCTCAAACTATTTCAAATTTTGTTTTGAAACCTAAAAAGTTCCAGGGCCCATATACAAACATTTGTTCTGTGTATTCCACAGTTTTTCTATGGATCCCCCCATTTCATAATCTAATAATCTAAGATTATTATAAACCTTAGATTTCATTCAAAGAACTCAGATTTCACAAAGTGGACTAGACCTAATAAAATAACTTTTGAAATATAGAGACTCTTGAAATGGGTAACTTCATCTCTGATAACTCCTAAATGTTTATCTTTCCTTAGCTTGTATAATTCTAGTAAATGGTGTTCTAAGGACAGAGGCCAAAATAACTGAAAGGCATTTCATTAAAGTTTTCCAAATTTTTTTTTTCTGAACTTTTTAATGAATTCCTAAGTACATTTGAGATGTCATGAAGACTTCCTTTAGTCTTTTTTTTTTTCTTTTTTTTTTTTCCTTTCCTCTTTAGGGCCTACATACATTTATTTGTTGACAAAATTTACTGACCCCAACCCCATCCCAGCACTGGGTTTCTCCTGAGCAGCTGTAGGCCTGTGCATATGACATGAGTAGCCCAGGAAGGAAGCCAATAGGAGCTGGGACCAAAGGAGAGAAGGCGATAGCAGTCTGCTACAAGTCACCTTGGTTTAGCCTTAAATGAAGTTACCAGAAGCTATTTTCTGGGAAATATTTAATGATTGCCAGAATTCTCTGAATAAAATGGCAACGATGGCAAGGATTTATAAGGAAGCACAAATCAACGCACAGCTAACAGCAAGCTTCCTCTTCACTTCATGATGTCATTTAGGGCTGAAAGAGATATGGGTGGACAACATCAACATTCTCTTACTGTCTACAATTTTTCCAAAGTTTTTTTAACCACATCCAGGATGACATTCTTGCAGGAACTGAGTTTACACATTCCAAACTAATATGACAATAATTATTCAAAGACCAAACTGTGGAAAAGAGAAAGAGGACAAAAGAGGACTATCTAATAATAGTTTATTAGAGTAGATTGTGAAATGTACTTTTTATGAAGTTTACAAAAATTCAACCCTCAAATTTACCTTACCCCTGAAAGTCAAAGTCGCTCAGTTGTGTCCAACTCTTCGTGACCCCCTGCACTATGGAGTCCATGGAATTCTCCAGGCCAGAATACTAGAGTGGGTAGCCTTTCCCCTCTCCAGGGGATCTTCCCAACACAGGGATCGAACCCAGGTGTCCCACATTGCAGGCAGATTCTTTACCAGCTGAGCCACAAAGAAAGCCCAAGAATACTAGAGTGGGTAGCCTATCCCTTCCTCTCCGGGGGATCTTCCCGACCCTGGAATTGAATCAGGGTCTCCTGCATTGCAGGCGGATTCTTCACCAATTGAGCTATGAGGGAAGCCCCTACATATCCACTAACCCCACCACCCCATCCCTCCTCACCTTCTGGTCCTGCCCTTCCAAACAGACAGAGGCTACAAATGGAACGTTCGGAAACACACACAATGACCACACCTAATACAATTTCTAGACCATAAAAATCAAGTTAAAAAGTAAAAAATTATAGGGGCAAAGATCTAAAGATGTCAAAGTTTCATTTTAGGATGCTTAGAAAAACAGTGATAGTAGATAAGTCAGGATAATTGTTAGTGTTTTCATTTTCATGTGTGCTTAATAATAATGAGGTTTCTACTGAGTGTTTTCATGAGCACACGAATGGTGTTTCATATTTTCATGAAAACAAATTCACTTATGTGAGAAATGCAACGTAAGGACAGGTTTTACATTTCTCTAACATGTTTTTCTCAAATCATTCAACCACCATCGGAAGTTCCCATCATTATCGCTTTGAGAATAGAACTTTTTTTTTTCCTCATAATTGAATAAATCCTAAAATTAGCCAGGCTCTCCTCAATAGATACCATTGTTCAAAGAATTGTAGTAAGAGAAGAAGATGGCAGAGGACTAGGAGGACATTGAGTACATCTCTCTCCATGGATACATCAGGAAGACATCACTTCAGACACAGAAGTGCGCACAGAACACCAACTGAGAGCAGACAGGAGTACCTGACCAGTGGAGAAGAATATATAGAACCACGCAAAACTCAGTAGGATGAAGGAACTAGGGGGAAAAACAGGAGTGTTAGTAGGACTGGACCTGCCCTCAGCAGGTGGGGGAACTGAAGCAGGGGTCTGATACCCACAGCAGGGCAATTGTCTGAGTCAGAGGAGAAACATTTAAGGCTGAGAGTGAAACAGCTGATCTGTGGAAGCCTAAATGGAATGAGAATCAGACAGTCCTTGCCACAGTCACACATACCCTGGACAGGAATGCTGGTCTCCTGGAAGGGGCAGCAGCTGGGAGCTGGAGTTTAGGGATTGTGGAGCAATCCCAGGGCAAGCGCTGCTGTTGACTGCGGAGAGAGGGATTGAGGGGATGTGAGGGAGGAGATTCTAGTGGGAAATGCAGGTGGAGGAAAGCCAGGCAGCCATGGAAGCAAGGAGATACTGCTTAGTCATGCACAGGGGATTGAGCCATCACCGTAGCCTCTTGCTCCCCACACACTCCAGCATCCACAGCTGAGCAGTAGAGAGGCTGGCCCATCAAATGCCGGATGCACTGAACTACAGAGTAGGACCACACCCAGGGAGCTCCTTTAAGAGACTGATGCACCAAACAATAGAGAAGGACCCCAGGCAAAGGAGCCCTCTAAATGCCTGAACGGGCAGAGTTAAGGAGAAAGACTGGCCAAAGGGGCCTTCTGATCACCAGCTACAAGAAGCTCAAAAAAAGACTCTGATAGGGCCATAACTCCTGTGACAAAGGCAGTCTGAGTCCCCGCACACTTGGCGCCACCAGGGTCCCCACAAGCCAAGCAGATGCGCCACCTTCACATTCAACTCTCACTGGAACAGAGCTGCCACAGGCAAAAAGTCTTGCCTCTATGCACTCAGGGTCACTTTGGTCGTGTCTGACTCTTGACCCTGTAGACTGTGTCTTTCCAGGCTTCTCTACAAGAGAGGGGGTTCTCCAGGCAAGAATACTGGAGCGTTTTCTTTTGTGGGAACTCTCAATGACCTTTTGTATATTCCATAGACACAGAGTCTGCTTAGTTGATCGTGTAGTTTTAATCTGCAGCTAATACAGCTGGGGGGAAGGTTTTGGGTCTTCTTCCTTAGCCACACTGCCCCTGGGTTTCAATTGTGGTTTTATTCCACATCTACATGTGGGTCGTCCACTGGGGTTTAGCTCCTGAGGCTGCCCTGGAGGGCTTGGGTTTGCCTCTGTGAGGGCCAGGTGTGGAGGTGGTGCAACTGCCTGGGTCGTAGGGGTTCTGGCAGCACCAGGTATTCAGGGGAGTTGGTGGCTAGGGCAGCAGCGTATTCATTGCTTTATTCCCCACTTGGCACCTGGCTTTAGTTTGGTTTTCCAGATTGTGCTTAAGTTAGTTTTGTTCTTAACTCGTAAATATAATTTTTTATTTTCTTTGTTCGCCAGGTCAATCTACTGTACTTTACTTTTGTTGGAATGCTTTCACTTTTCTCATGGGTGTATATGTATATGTGTGTATTCCATTATTTTAATTACTATTTGCCTGATTTCTCTCGGGTTCATCTTTGGTTTCTCATTTTTAGAAATTTGTTTTAATCTTGGTGATGGACAGGGAGGCCTGGTGTGCTGTGATTCATGGGGTCGCAAAGAGTCAGACACGACTGACAGACTAATCTGATCTGATCTGAATACCACAAAAAACCACTTGTGGAATCTTCGTTCCTGACCAGAGATCAAGCCCCGAGCCTTTGGAGTAGGAGAACTGACTCCAGAGAACTAACCCTAGGGAGTATCAATAGTGAGAACTCACACACACAAAAAAACCATTTGAATACAAGACCCTGCATGACCCAATCAAAAGTAGCACCCTGTGCAGGACATCTCATCTAAACAACAAACAAAACAAAAATACAAACCCAATCATCATCAGATAGGATTACCACCTCACTCAGCCTTGCCCATCAAAGGAAAAACAAACAAAAACTCAGTGCAAATCTCACTCTATATGAAGCTCACACAAACCACTGGACCAATCTTAGGATGGCAGAAACCAAAAGGAAGAAAGAATTCAACCTTCTTTAAGGAAAGAATTCAACCTTCTTTAAGGATTCAACTTACCTTGAAGCCTGGGAAAAGGAGACCTCAAACACAATAACTTTAAAAAATAATAATGAAAGGTAGAGAAATACTACACAAATGAAGGAACAAACTAGAAACACAGAAGTCCAAAGAAATGAAAAGGAAATAGGCAAATTCCCTGAAAAATAATTAAAAATTATAATAGGAAAGATGATAAAAAACCTTGAAAACAAATTGAAGAAAATGCAAGAATCAGTTAACAAGGACCTAGAAGAATTAAAGAATAAACATACAGAGACAAACAACACAATTACTGAAATTAAAAATGCTCTAGAAGGAACCAATAGCGGAATATCTGAAACAGAAGAACAAACCAGTGAGCTGGAAGATAAAATGGCGGAAATAACTTCTGCAGAGCAGAATAAAGTAAGAAGAATGAAAAGAACTGAGGATAGTTTCAGAGACCTCTGGCACAATATTGAACGCACCAACATTCGAATTATAGGGGTCCCAGAAGAAGAAGAGAAAAAGAAAGGATATGAGAAAATTTTTGAAGAGATTAGAGCTGAAAATTTCCCCAACATGGAAAAGGAAATAGTCAAGTCTAAGAGGCACAAAGAGTCCAATACAGGCTACACAAGTCCAAGAGGCACAAAGAGTCCATACAGGATACACCCAAGGAGAAACATGCCAAGAAACACACTAATCAAACTAACAAAGACTAAACACAAAGAAAGGATATTAAAAGCAGCAAGGGAGAGGCAACAAGTAACATACAAGGGAAATCCCATATGCTTAACAGCTGATCTTTCAGCAGAAACTCTGCAGGCCAGAAGGGAATGGCAGGATATATTTAAAGTACTGAAGGGGAAAAATCTACAACCAATATTACTGTACCTGGCAAGGATTGCATTCAAAATTGATGGAGAAATAAAAAGCTTTTCAGACAAGTAAAACTTAAGAGAATTCAGTACCACCAAACCAGCTTTACAAAAAATGTTAAAGGGACTCATATAGTCAAGAAACAAAACAGAAGAAAAAAGATCTACAACATCAACCCCAAACAATTAAGAAAATGGCAATAGGAAAATATATATCAATAATTACTTTAAATGTAAATGGATTAAACTGACTGAATGGATACACAGCAAGACCCATACATATGCTGTCTACAAAAAACCCACGTCAGACCTAAAGACACATATAGACCGAGAGTGAGCGGATGAAAAAAATACATTCCATGCAAATGGGAAGCAAAAGAAAGCTCGAGTAGCAGTCCTCATATCAGACAAAATAGACCTTAAAATAAAGATTCCAAGATATAAGGAAGGATGCTACATAATGATCAGGTGATCAAACCAAGAGGAAGACATAACAATTGTAAATATCTATGCACCCAACATAGGAGCACCTCAATACATAACACAAACACTAACAGACATAAAAGGAGAAACTGAGAGTAACAAAATAATAGTAGGAGACTTTAACACCCCACTCACATCAATGGACAGATCATCAAGACAGAAAATTAATTAGGAAACACAAGTCATAAATGATACATTAGATGAGACAGATCTCACTGATATCTTCAGGACATTCCATCCAAATGCAGAACACACCTTCCTCAGGTGCACATGGAATATTCTCCAGGATAGACCACATCTTGGGTCACAAATCAAACCTCAGTAAATTTAAGAAAATTGAAATCATATTAAGCATCTTCTCTGACCACAATGCTATGAGGCTAGATATCAATTACAAGGAAAAAAACTGTAAGAGACATAAACAAATGGAGACTAAACAACACATTTCTAAATAACCAACAGGTTACTGAAGAAATCAGAAGGGAAATCAAAAAATTTCTAGAAACAAACGACAAAGAAAACATGACAACTCAAAGCCTATGGCATGCAGCAAAAGCAGTTTTAAGAGGGAAGTTTATAGCAATACAATCTTACCTCAAGAAACAAGAAAAACATCAAAAAGACAATTTAACTTTACACCTAAAACAACTGGAAAAAGAACAACAACAATTAAAAAAATTAAGAGAAGGAAAGAACTCATAAAGATCTGGGCAGAAATAAAAGAAAAACAAATGAAAGAAACAATAGTAAACATTCATAAAAATAAAAGCTGGTTCTTTGAGAAGATAAACAAAATTGACAAAACTTTACTAAACTCATCAAGAAAGAAAGAGAAAAATCAAATCAACAAACTTAGAAATGAAAAAGGAGAGGTTACAACAGACAATGCAGAAATACAAAGGATTGTAAGAGACCATTAAAAAACTATATCACAATAAAATAGATGACCTAAAAGAAATGGACAGATTCTTAGAAAAGTTCAATCTTCCAAGACTGAACCAGGAAGAAATCGAAATTAGGAACAAGGGAACATTTCAAGCAAAGATGGGCTCGATAAAGGACAGAAATGGTATGGACCTAACAGAAGCAGAAGATATTAAGAAGAGATGGCAAGAATACACAGAAGAACTGTACAAAAAAGATCTTCACAACCCAGATAATCACGATGGTGTGATCACTCACCTAGAACCAGACAACCTGGAATGTGAAGTCAAGTGGGCCTTAGAAAGCATCACTACAAACAAAGCTAGTGGAGGTGATGGAATTCCAGTTGAACTATTCCAAATCCTGAAAGATGATGCTGTGAAAGTGCTGCACTCAATATGCCAGCAAATTTGGAAAACTCAGCAGTGGCCACAGGACTGGAAAAGGTCAGTTTTCATTCCAATCCGAAAGAAAGGCAGTGCCAAAATACTCAAACTACCACACAATTGCACGCATCTCACACACTAGTAAAGTAATGCTCAAAATTCTCCAAGCCAGGCTTCAGCAATATGTGAACCGTGAACTTCCTGATGTTCAAGCTGGTTTTAGAAAAGGCAGAGGAACCAGAGACCAAATTGCCAACATCTGCTGGATCATCAAAAAAGCAAGAGAGTTCCAGAAAAACATCTATTTCTGCTTTATTGACTATGCCAAAGCCTTTGACTGTGTGGATCACAATACACTGTGGAAAATTCTGGAAGAGATGGGGATACCAGACCACCTGATCTGCCTCTTGAGAAATTTGCATGCAGGTCAGGAAGCAACAGTTAGAACTGGACATGGAACAACAGACTGGTTCCAAATAGGAAAAGGAGTACGTCAAGGCTGTATATTGTCACCCTGCTTATTTACCTTATGTGCAGAGTACATCATGAGAAAAGCTGGGCTGGAAGAAGCACAAGCTGGAATCAAGATTGCCGGGAGAAATATCAATAACCTCAGATATGCAGATGACACCACCCTTATGGCAGAAAGTGAAGAGGAACTAAAAAGCCTCCTGATGAAAGTGAAAGAGGAGAGTGAAAAAGTTGGCTTAAAGCTCAACATTCAGAAAATGAAGATCATGGCATCTGGTCCCATCACTTCATGGGAAATGGATGGGGAAACAGTGGAAACAGTGTCAGACTTTATTTTGGGGGGCTCCAAAATCACTGTAGATGGTGATTGCAGCCATGAAATTAAAAGACGCTTACTCCTTGGAAGGAAAGTTATGACCAATCTAGATAGCATATTGAAAAGCAGAGACATTACTTTGCCAACAAAGGTCCGTCTAGTCAAGGCTATGGTTTTTCCTGTGGTCATGTATGGATGTGAGAGTTGGACTGTGAAGAAGGCTGAACACAAGAACTGATGTTTTTGAACTGTGGTGTTGGAGAAGACTCTTGAGAGTCCCTTGGACTGCAAGGAGATCCAACCAGTCCATTCTGAAGGAGATCAGCCCTGGGATTTCTTTGGAAGGAATGACGCTAAAGCTGAAACTCCAGTACTTTGGCCACCTCATGGGAAGAGTTGACTCAAGAAAAGACTCTGATGCTGGGAGGGATTGGGGGCAGGAGGAGAAGGGGACAACAGAGGATGAGATGGCTGGATGGCACATCACTGACTCGATGGACGTGAGTCTGAGTGAACTCTGGGAGTTGGTGATGGACAGGAGGCCTGGCATGCTGTGATTCATGGGGTCACAAAGAGTCGGACACAACTGAGCAACTGAACTGAACTGAACTGAATGTGCTAATTAGTGCTCCGATTATAAGCACTGAAATTGAAGCTGTGCTCAAAAATCTCCCAAAAAACAAAAGCCCAGGACCAGATGGCTTCACAGGAGAATTCTATCAAACATTTAAAGAAGAGCTAATCCCTATCCTTCTAAAACTCTTTCAAAAAATTACAGAGGAACACTTCCAAACTCATTCTATAAGGCCACCATCACCCTGATTCCAAAACCAGACAAAGACAACACAAAAAAAGAAAACTACATGCCAATATCACTGATGAACACAGATGCAAAAATCCTCAACAAAATTTTAGCTAACAGAATTCAGCAACACATCAAAAAGCTCATACAACATGATCAAGTTGGCTTTATTCCAGGGATGCAAGGATTCTTCAATATACACAAATAAATCAATGTGATATACCATATTAACATTAAAAGATAAAAACCATATGATAATCTCAATAGATACAGAAAAAGCCTTTGACAAAATTCAGCACCCATTTATGGTTAAAACTCTTCAAAAAATGGGCATAGGAAAAACCTACCTCAACATAATGAAGGCCATATATGATAAGCCTACAGCAAACATTATTCTCAATGGTGAAAATTTTAATGCATTCCCCCTAAGAAAATTATAAGACACTAATGAAAGAAATCAAAGATGACATAAACAGATGGAGAGATATTCCATGTTCCTGGGTCGGAGGAATCAATACTGTGAAAATGACATACCCATAGGTGCATGGGTTTATTTCTGGGCTTTCTATCTTTTTCCATTGGTCTCTCTTTCTGTTTTTGTGCCAGTACCATATCGTCTTGATGACTATAGCTTTGTAGTGTAATATGAAGTAAGGAAGGTTAATTCCTCCAGCTCCATTCTTCTTTCTCAAGACTGCTTTGGCTATTCGGGGTCTTTTGTGTTTCCATATGAACTGTAAAATTTTTTGTTCTAGTTCTGTGAAAAATGCCACGGGTAATTTGATAGGGATCGCATTGAATCTGTAGATTGTGTTTGGTAGTATAGTCATTTGCACAGTATTCATTCTTCCTACCCAGGAACATGGAATATCTCTCCATCTGCTTATGTCATCTTTGATTTCTTTCATTCAATTCAGTTCAGTCTCTCAGTCGTGTCCGACTTTGCGACCCCATGAATCGCAGCACACCAGGCCTCCCTGTCCATCACCAACCCCCAGAGTTCATTCAGACTCACGTCCATCGAGTGAGTGATGCCATCCAGCCATCTCATCCTCTGTCGTCCCCTTCTCCTCCTAACCCCAATCCCTCCCAGCATCAGAGTCTTTTCCAATGAGTCAACTCTTCACATGAGGTGGCCAAAGTACTGGAGTTTCAGCTTCAGCATCATTCCTTCCAAAGAAATCCCAGGGCTGATCTCCTTCAGAAAGGACTGGTTGGATCTCCTTGCAGTCCAAGGGACTCTCAAGAGTCTTCTCCAACACCACAGTTCAAAAGCATCAATTCTTCAGCGCTCAGCTTTCTTCACAGTCCAACTCTCACATCCATACATGACCACTGGAAAAATCATAGCCTTGACTAGATGGACCTTTGTTGGCAAAGTAATGTCTCTGCTTTTCAATATGCTATCTAGGTCGGTCACAACTTTCCTTCCAAGGAGTAAGCGTCTTTTAATTTCATGGCTGCAATCACCATCTACAGTGATTTTGGAGCCCCCCAAAATAAAGTCTGACACTGTTTCCACTGTTTCCCCATCCATTTCCCATGAAGTGATGGGACCAGATGCCATGATCTTCATTTTCTGAATGTTGAGCTTTAAGCCAACTTTTTCACTCTCCTCTTTCACTTTCATCAGGAGGCTTTTTAGTTCCTCTTCACTTTCTGCCATAAGGGTGGTGTCATCTGCATATCTGAGGTTATTGATATTTCTCCTGGCAATTTTGATTCCAGCTTGTGCTTTTGCCAGCCCAGCGTTTCTCATGATGTACTCTGCACATAAGGTAAATAAGCAGGGTGACAATATACAGCCTTGACGTACTCCTTTTCCTATTTGGAACCAGTCTGTTGTTCCATGTCCAGTTCTAACTGTTGCTTCCTGACCTGCATGCAAATTTCTCAAGAGGCAGATCAGGTGGTCTGGTATCCCCATCTCTTCCAGAATTTTCCACAGTGTATTGTGATCCACACAGTCAAAGGCTTTGGCATAGTCAATAAAGCAGAAATAGATGTTTTTCTGGAACTCTCTTGCTTTTTTGATGATCCAGCAGATGTTGGCAATTTGGTCTCTGGTTCCTCTGCCTTTTCTAAAACCAGCTTGAACATCAGGAAGTTCACGGTTCACGTATTGCTGAAGCCTGGCTTGGAGATGTTTGAGCATTACTTTACTAGTGTGTTAGATCAGTGAAATTGTGTAGTAGTTTGAGTATTCTTTGGCATTGCCTCTCTTTGAGATTGGAATGAAAACTAACCTTTTCCAGTCCTGTGGCCACTGCTGAGTTTTCCAAATTTGCTGGCATATTGAGTGCAGCACTTTCACAGCATCATCTTTCAGGATTTGAAATAGCTCAACTGGAATTCCATCACCTTCACTAGCTTTGTTCACAGTGATGCTTTCTAAGGCCCACTTGACTTCACATTCCAGGATATCTGGCTCTAGGTGAGTGATCACACCATGGTGATTATCTGGGTCGTGAAGATCTTTTTTGTACAGTTCTGTGTATTCTTGCCACCTCTTCTTAATATCTTCTGCTTCTGTTAGGTCCATACCATTTCTGTCCTTTATCAAGCCCATCTTTGCATGAAATGTTCCCTTGGTATCTCTAATCTTCTTGAAGAGATCTCTAGTCTTTCCCATTCTGTTGTGTTCCTCTATTTCTTTGCATTCATCGCTGAAGAAGGCTTTCTTATCTCTTCTTGCTATTCTTTGGAACTCTGCATTCAGATGTGTATATCTTTCCTTTTCTCCTTTGCTTTTCGCTTCTCTTTTCACAGCTATTTGTAAGCCCTCCCCAGACAGCCATTTTGCTTTTTTGCATTTCTTTTCCATGGGGATGGTCTTGATCCCTGTCTCCTGTACAATGTCACGAACCTCCATCCATAGTTCATCAGGCACTCTATCTATCAGATCTAGTCCCTTAAATCTATTTCTCACTACCACTGTATAATCATAAGGTATTTGATTTAGGTCATACCTGAATGGTCTTGTGGTTTTCCCTACTTTCTTCAATTTCAGTCTGAATTTGGCAATAAGGAGTTCATGATCTGAGCCACAGTCAGCTCCCAGTCTTGTTTTTGTTGACTGTATAGAGCTTCTCTATCTTTGGCTGCAAAGAATATAATCAGTCTGATTTCGGTGTTGACCATCTGGTGATGTCCCTGTGTAGAGTCTTCTCTTGTGTTGTTGGAAGAGAGTGTTTGCTATGACCAGTGCATTTTCTTGGCAGAACTCTAGTAGTCTTTGCCGTGCTTCATTCCATATTCCAAGGCCAAATTTGCCTGTTACTCCAGGTGTTACTTGACTTCCTACTTTTGCATTGCAGTCCCCTATAATGAAAAGGACATCTTTTTTGGGTGTTAGTTCTAAAAGGCCTTATAGGTCTCCATAGAACCATTCAACTTCAGCTTCTTCAGCATTAGTGGTTGGGGAATAGACTTGGATTACTGTGATATTGAATGGTTTGCCTCGGAAACGAACAGAGATCATTCTGTCTTTTTTGAGATTGCATCCAAGTACTGCATTTTGAACTCTTTTGTTGGCCATGATGGCTATTCCATTTTTTTGAGGGATTCCTTCCTGCAGTAGTAGATATAATGGTCATCTGAGTTAAATTCACCCATTCCAGTCCATTTTAGTTCACTGATTCTTAGAATGTCAACGTTCACTCTTGCCATCTACTGTTTGACCACTTCCAATTTGCCTTGATTCATGGACCTGACATTCCACGTTCCTATGCAATATTGCTCTTTACAGCATTGGACCTTGCTTCTATCACCAGTCACATCCACAAATGGGCATTGTTTTTGCTTTGGCTCCATCCCTTCATTCTTTCTGGAGTTATTTCTCCACTGATCTCCAGTAGCATATCGGGCACCTACTGACCTGGGGAGTTCCTCTTTAAGTAGCCTATCATTTTGCCTTTTCATACTGTTCATGGGGTTCTCAAGGCAAGAATACTGAAATGGTTTGCCATTCCTTTCTCCAATGGACTACATTCTGTCAGACCTCTCTACCATGACCCGCCCGTCTTGGGTGGCCCCACGGGCATGGCTTAGTTTCATTGAGTTAGACAAGGCTGTGGTCCTAGTGTAATTAGATTGACTAGTTTTCTGTGAGTATGGTTTCAGTGTGTCTGCCCTCTGATGCCCTCTTGCAACACCTACCATCTTACTTGGGTTTCTCTTACCTTGGACGTGGGGTATTTCTTCATGGCTGCTCCAGCAAAGTGCAGCCACTGCTCCTTACCTTGGACAAGGGGTATCTCCTCACCACCGCCCCTTCTGACCTTGAACGTGGAATAACTCCTCTAAGCCCTCCTGCACCCGCGCAGCCACCGCTCCTTGGAGGTGGGGTAGCTCCTCTCGGCTGCAGCCCCTGGCTTCCGACGTGGGGTAGCTCCTCCTGGCCGCCACCCCTGACCTCGGATGTGGGGTAGCTCCTCTCCACCGTTCCTGCACTGTCACAACCTGGCACTCTCGGCCGCTGCCCCTGACCTCGGTCGTGGGGTAACTCCTCTTGGCCGCCTCCCCTCGGGCATGGGGTCCTCCCGGCTTCTGCGCCTGACCTCGGACATGGGGTAGCTCCTCTCAGCCACGCTAAATGCGCCAGTCACAGCGCATGATTTCTTTCATTAGTGACTTCTAATTTTCTGTGTACAGTTCTTTTGCCTCCTTAGGTAAGTTTATTCCTAGATATTTAATTCTTTTTGTTGCAGTGGTGAATGGGATTGCTTCCTTAATTTCTCTTTCTGATTTTTCATTATTCAGTTCAGTTCAGTACAGTTCAGTTGCTCAGTCGTGTCCAACTCTTTGCGATCCCATGAATTGCAGCACGCCAGGCCTCTCTGTCCATCACCAACTCCCAGAGTTCACTCAGACTCATGTCCATCGAGTCAGTGATGCCATCTAGCCATCTCATCCTCTGTTGTCCCCTTCTCCTCCTGCCCCCAATCCCTCCCAGCATCAGAGTCTTTTCCAATGAGTCAACTCTTCGCATCAGGTGGCCAAAGTACTGGAGTTTCAGCTTTAGCGTCACTCCTTCCAAAGAAATCCCAGGGCTGATCTGCTTCAGAATGGACTGAATGCAATTGATTTCTGTGTATTGATTTTATATCCTGCAACTTTGTTAAATTCACTGATTAGCTCTAGTAATTTTCTGATACCATCTTTAGGGTTTTTTATGTACATCTGCAAACAGTGAGAGCTTTATTTCTTCTTTTCTGATCCTTTTATTTCATTTTCTTCTCTTATTGCTGTAGCTAGAACTACCAGAACTATGTTGAATAATAGTGGCAAAAGTGGACCCCCTTGTCTTGTTCCTGATTTTAGAGGGAATATTACTCAGCCACAAAAAGGAACGCATTTGAGTCAGTTCTAATGAGGTGGATGAACCTAGAACCTATTATACAGAGTGAAGTGAGTCAGAAAAAGAAAGATAAATACCATATTCTAATGCACTGAACTGTGGTGTTGGAGAAGACTCTTGAGAGTCCCTTGGACTGCAAGGAGATCCAACCAGTCCATCCTAAAGCAGATCAGTCCTGGGTGTTCATTGGAAGGACTGATGATTAAGCTGAAACTCCAACACTTTGGCCACCTGATGCAAAGAGCTGACTCATTTGAAAAGCCCCTGATGCTGGGAAAGATTGAGGGCAGGAGGAGAAGGGGACCACAGAGGATAAGATGGTTGGATGGCATCACCGACTCAATGGACATGCGTTTGGGTAGACTCTGGCAGTTGGTGATGGACAGAGAGGCCTGGCATGCTGCAGTTCATAGGGTCACAAAGAGTCGGACACGACTGAGCAACTGAACTGAACTGAACTGAATGCATATATACGGAATCTAGAAAAATGGTACTGAAGAATTTATTTACAGGGCAACAATGAGAAACAGACATAGAAAATAGACTTATGCACATGGGGAGAGGGGAGGAGATGGTGAGATGTATGGAAAGAGTAACATGGAAACTTACATCACCATATGTAAAATAGATAGCCAATGGGAATTTTCTGTATGGCTCAGGAAACTCAAACAGGGGCTCTGTATCAACCTAGAGGGGTGGGATGGGGAGGGAGATGGGAGGGAGTTTCAAAAGGGCGGGGATATATGCATACCTATGGCTGATTCATGTTGAGGTTTGACAGAAAACAAATTTCTGTAAAGCAATTATCCTTCAATAAAAATACATTTGAAAAAAAAAAAGAATTGTAGTAAAACAATGACACACCAGGGTGTTCACAGGCCTGTCAGATATTTACCTGTTTGATCACCTTTCTATATATTAAACTATTGAAGTACTGACTAGGTACAATAAATAATGCAATGTAACTGGTTTTGAATTCACATTTGAATTGACTGAATAGTTTATTTAAGACATGGAAGTAAAATATAAATGGAAGATATCAAGTAGGACTGAAGCAGATAATCCTCTAAGAAAGTGCCAGGAGAGCCAAGGAAAATGGAGATGTTGCCATAGGTACCAGGAAACACAGTACTAGAATCTCAGTGTCAGAAAGAAATTGAAAATGCAGCAAAATAAGCTCAATTCAGTGGTCATTTCTGCCTCTGTACTTTAACTAATGTGATCTTGGCCTTTGGAAACAACCCAGAATAGGGGGGGGGGGGGGGGCAAAGGTGGGGAGTGTCTTAAATTCTTCCTATTGACAACAATCTATTCTTATGAAGCTCTCTCTCTCTGGAGCCTCTATTACAAATCAGTGTAATCAGAGACACAACCTCCTTCTAAAATGATCTCCTGATTAAGGAATTGATCTGACCTGTCTATCATTCAACACCATCAGTAACCTAGGAAAACTGAGGTTCTAGTAGAATCGCCCTTTTGTCAGTTCTATATCACCCATGGGAGCTTTTTTGTCTCATAGACAAAGTCAGTAGTAAAAATCTAATAGTTGCTTATCATTAGCCCCAGCATACCCTATATTCACTTTTTTCTTCATTTTATTTTAGTAAGACTTATAAATGAAATCCAAATATTTATAGCAAGCTGATCAAAGGGACCATAATCACAATATTCACAGATGAAAAACACAAAGAAAGGCAGAGAGAGGGAGAGAATTTCTATCTGTAACAGGGCTTACACATAATAACAAACTAGGCCTAAAGTAAAATTGGGCTAGGGACTTTCCTGGTGGTCCAGTGATTAAGAATCCACCTTCCAATGCAGGAGTCATAGGTTTGATCCCTGGTGTGGGAACTAAGATCCCACAACCTGTGGGGCAACTAAGCCCACATGGCGCAACCACTGAGTCTGCACTCTGCAACAGGAGAAGCCCACAGGAGAAGTCCGTGCCCCACAGGGAAGAGGTTATGCATCTCAACAAAGACCCAGAAGAAGTCCACAAGAGAAGTCCATGCCCCACAGGGAAGAGGCTATGCACCTCCACAAAGACCCAGGAGAGCTCAGTTCAAAAAAAAGAAAGTTGGGTATTATGAAGTAAATTTATTATGTCTTCCTATTAACTGATTTTTCTCATATAAAAGTTTGTAGGACTCAGAAGTCTACTCGGTCTACCAACTGCTACATAAATGATGGAGATTATAGATAGAAGTATAATTAGAAAGAGGGACATCTGTGAAGTAACAAACAGGAAGGGAAGCATGCTAATGTTGGAAATCTAACAGAAGTCGGTGAGCCCAGTGATCTGTAAGTATAGCACTGTGTATCTGTGGTAAATGAGTGAAAAATACTTGAGTAGCTTGAATTCATGTCTATTCAATATCACCTGACTTTTTTCCATTCAGATCCATTTCTGGACCTTGTATCTCATATATGCAAAGTTCCACAGGAAGAAATTGAGTACAACCACTTTCTTCTAGAACATCAATAGGTCATGACTTAAATGCCATCTGAGAGCAGATGAGTTCCATAAAGAGCTTTGTGTGTGACTCTCCAGAATTGGTAAATGATTGTCTCATATATTATCTTTAATCAGAGATTTTCAAGTGTAAGAACTTTATATGCTTATCATTTTAAGTCATATATATTTTGTACATAATATGTACTCAGTATATCAAGAAAACTCAAGAGAATTAACTGAAAAACTTCATAAATTATATACTTGGATTAATTTGTACAAAATATTTTAAAGACTAAGCATTAGTATTATAATATCTCTAAAGAATATGTACAAATCTATGAAATAAGATGTATGCTTAAATAGTAAAAGGAGGGGAAAAATCCACACATAAACACGCATGCACATAAGAAACCAAAAAATGCAAAATGCCATTAAGAATATTTTTAAAAATTAATGTCAAAAATCATCAAAGGACTTCCCTGGTCACCCAATGGATGGGAATCTGCCTTGCCATGCCAGAGACCCAGGTTCAATCCCTGGTCCAGGAGGCTACCACATGCACAGAGCAGCTAAGCCCATGCACCACAACTACTGAGCCTGTACTGAAGCCCGCCAGCCCTAGAGCCCATATGCTGCAGCTACTGAGCCTGCGTGCCTAAGAGCACGTGCTCCACAACAAAAGAAGCCACTGCAGTGAGAAGCCTGGGCATTGCGGCAAAGAGCATCCCCCACTCGCCACAACTAGAGAAAGCCCACATAAAGCAATGAAGAACCAGTGCAGCCAAAAATAAATAAATAAATATAAGTAATCATCAGGAAACAAATTAAAATAAGATACCCTCTACATAATATTGGCTATATGGTTAACAGAGCACTGAAGTTTCCAATGGTGTGGCAAAATAAGCATTTCCATACATCACTATAAGGAGAATAAATTATACAGTCTTATTGAGGACAGTTTAACAATTTTTATTTGAAATCTTTAAAAATGTTCATTTTGTAACTTTTGAGCCAGTAATTCCTTTCTATGGCTTCATTCCAATTAAACAATAAAAAATGTAAACATTTGAGCGCAAGAACATTTTTTACTGTCATATTTCTCATGAGTGAAATTAGAAGCAATCTGTGTGTTCTGTAGGTTCAACATAGAGTAATATTTAAATAAATTATATAAAATTTCTATAATGGAATAGCAAGCAAGCATCTAAACAATGTTTTTTTTAAAAAATGGATAAAAAGAACATAGTACAAATTTAGATGGAAAACAGACAGATACAAAACTATATTTACAGGATGATTCACACTGAAGTATGTTATAATAATGCCACATCTTATTTTCATTTTAATAAACTAAAAATGTTTCATTTGATCATAAAGATCCTAAGTCAGTGATCAACACGCTTTTTCTTAAAGGTAAGATCACAAATACTGATAGTTTAGGCATTGCAGGATTTAATTTGTATTTTATTTTGTATCTGATCACAGGCTAAGAGGCAAAATCAAAGATATAATAGAGGTTACCATATAACCATTAAAATACAACAAATTAAAGTTGTAAAATCATTTTCAGGTTGTAGGCATTTTAAAAATAACAGGCAGCTGACTGCAATTTTCCAACCCCCTATCCTATATTGACAAACTTAGTAAGTTCTCAAGTCATTTTCTGGTTTAAAATGTCCTATTCAACAGATGTGAATATTAATACCTGCCCTGGGCACCTCATGGATTTTAATAAGAAGCTGACATGTAAGGAAGCTTTGGGCAAATATAAAATTTTTTTAAAATCACAATATGGAAGAATCTGCTCTCACCTGGAGTTCCTTTTTCCTTTTTCTGCCCACCTAAATCCTACCAGTCCTTCAAGGACTGTCTGAGATTAAACCCTATTCCAAGAGGCCACTCCCACTCCTAAAGCTCCACCATCTCTTTCTTCTTCAGACGGTGAGAATACCATTTAGATTTCTGCATGTGGTGGCGCTAGTGGTGAAGAAACTGCCTGCCAATGCAGGAGACATGAGAGATGTAAGTACGACACCTGGGTCGAGAAGATCCCCTGCAGGAGGGCACAGCAACCCACTCCAGTATTCTTGCCTGGAGAATCCCACGGTTAGAGGAGCCTAGCAGGCTACAGTCCATGGGGTCACAAAGAGTCGGAAACGACTGAGTGACTAACACTTTAACTTTCATGTGTAAGTGATATTACTTTTTTCTCAAATTAGATGATATGTATCTTGAGAAAAAACTTGTCTTGGACATTATTTTCTATCTCTCACTACAAATAACTAACCATAATCATTTTAATGTATTATACATTTAAAATGGGCTTCCCTGATGCCTCATCAGGTTAAAAAAGATCCACTTGCAATGAAGGATATGCAGGAGATGTGGGTTCGATCCCAGGGTCAGGAATATCCCCTGGAGGAGGAAATAACAACCCGCTCCAGTATTCATGCCTAAAAAATTCCATGGACAGAGGAGCCTGGTGGGCTACAGTCCATGAGGTCACAAAGAGTCAGACATGACTGAGCAACAGAGCACACACACATGTACATTTAAAATATACCAATTAAATTAAATGACAGGAATTGTACTATTGCATCTATTCCAGAAATACTCAAGTTTGTGATACCAGGGAATAAGACTTAACTACAAAGCAGTCTTTTATTTTAAAATTTTAAAAGAAATGTCCCAATAAAAACAAACAGGTACAAAAACATCATTTAACTTTCCAGGGAAGCCAACTGCTTCCAGTAAACCACAGCTACCACCATGACCTCCCACTTTACTGCAAACTGAAAACGATAACAGTTCATGATCAAATACCTAGGACTGCAGAGTCCATTTACTTCCAATAATCATAGGGAATTGATTGTCTATATATTAGGTTATTCTAAGCTATTCTCATTTACAAATATAAAATCTCATTTTTTATGACATGAAATTATTATGTGTCCAATCAAAAAGAAGCTGCAAAACTTCAAATACTGATTAATAATGTGCATGTGGTGACCCTACACACTGCACATATTCTATACCAATATCCCCTCAGTGTTTTTTATTTCATTACTTTTATCTTAAAAATTTTTTTCAGGTATCTTTGGCAAGCTATGACAAACCTAGACAGCATATTAAAAAGCAAAGACATCACTCTGCCGACAAAGGTCCATATAGTCAAAGCTATGATTTTTCCAGTAATCATGTACAGATGTGAGAATTGAACCATAAAAAAGTTTGAGCACTGACAAATTGATGCTTTCAAATTGTGGTGCTGGAGAAGACTCTTGAAGGTCCCTTGGACTGCAAGGAGATTAAACAAGTCCTAAAGGAAATCAACCCTGAATATTCATTGGAAGGACTGATACTAAAGCTGAGGCTACAATACTTTGGCCACCTGATATGAAGAGCTGACTCACTGGGAAAGACCCTGATGCTTGGAAAGACTGAAGGCAAAAGGAGAGGAGGGCAGCAGAGGAAATGGTTAGATAGCATCACCGACTCAGTGGGCATGAACGTGAGCAAACACTGGGAGATAGTAGAGGACAGGGAAGCCTGGTGTGTTGCAATCCATTGGGTCGCAAAGGGATGGATATGACTTAGCAACTGAACAACAAATCTTTGGCAAAGATACTTTAAGCAACGACGTATTATTTGGAGCTTATCCCTGAATGACCTAATTGTATACTAAATCTGCTAGGAGTTATGAAGAATGTGAAGAAGTACAATTAACCTCATAAAATCACAGTAGACTGTGCTGTAAGGCCAGGGAAGAGTCATTCTCGTTATACCGTTTCTCGGCTTTCTAGAAGTGAGATAGATTTTACACAAAACAAAAGAAACTCCAGGAGATAGTAAAATCAAAAGAGATTCCCTCAAGGCCATCATTAAAAGGTCTCAATTCAGGTCAGTCCCTCAGTCATGTGCGACTCTTTGTGACCCCATGAATTGTAGCACGCCAGGCCTCCCTGTCCATCACCAACTCCTGGAGTTCACTCAGACTCACGTCCATCGAGTCAGTGATGCCATCCAGCCATCTCATCCTCTGTCATCCCCTTCCCCTCCTGCCCCCAATCCCTCTCAGCATCCAAGTCTTTTCCAATGAGTCAACTCTTCACATGAGGTGGCCAAAGTACTGAAGTTTCAGCTTCAGCATCATTCCCTCCAAAGAAATCCCGGGGCTGATCTCCTTCAGAATGGACTGGTTGGATCTCCTTGCAGTCCAAGGGACTCTCAAGAGTCTTGTCCAACACCACAGTTCAAAAACATCAATTCTTCGGTACTCAGCTTTCTTCACAGTCCAACTCTCACATCAATACATGACCACTGGAAAAACCATAGCCTTGACTAGACGGACCTTTGTTGGCAAAGTAATGTCTCTGCTTTTCAATATGCTATCTAGGTTGGTCATAACTTTCCTTCCAAGGAGTAAGCATCTTTTAATTTCATGGCTGCAATCACCACCTGCAGTGATTTTGGAGCCCCCCAAAATAAAGTCTGACACTGTTTCCACTGTTTCCCCATCTATTTCCCATGAAGTGATGTGACCAGATGCCATGATCTTCGTTTTCTGAATGTTGAGCTTTAAGCCAACATTTTCACTCTCCACTTTCACTTTCATCAGGAGGCTTTTTAGTTCCTCTTCACTTTCTGCCATAAGGGTGGTGTCATCTGCATATCTGAGGTTATTGATATTTCTCCCATCTATCTTGATTCCAGCTTGTGCTTCTTCCAGCCCAGTTTCTCATGATGTATTCTGCATATAAGTTAAATAAGCAGGGTGACAAGCAGCCTTGAAGTACTCCTTTTCCTATTTGGAACCAGTCTGTTGTTCCATGTCCAGTTCTTTTTTTTTTCCATGTCCAGTTCTAACTGTTGCTTCCTGACCTGCATACAGATTTCTCAAGAGGCAGGTCAGGTGGTCTGGTATTCCCATCTCTTTCAGAATTTTCCACAGTTTACTGTGATCCACACAGTCAAAGGCTTTGGCATAGTCAATAAAGCAGAAATAGATGTTTTTCTGGAACTCTCTTGATTTTTCCGTGATCCAGCAGATGTTGTCAATTTGATCTCTGGTTCCTCTGCTTTTTCTAAAACCAGCTTGAATATCTGGAAGTTCACGGTTCACGTATTGCTGAAGCCTGGCTTTTTTGAGCATTACTTTACTAGCGTGTGAGATGAGTGCAATTGTGCAGTAGTTTGAGCATTCTTTGGCATTGCCTTTCTTTGGGGTTGCAATGAGAACTGACCTTTTCCAGTCCTGTGGCCACTGCTGAGTTTTCCAAATTTGCTGGCATATTGAGTGCAACACTTTCACAGCATCATCTTTCAGGATTTGAAATAGCTCAACTGGAATTCCATCACCTTCACTAGCTTTGTTCATAGTGATGCTTTCTAAGGCCCACTTGACTTCACATTCCAGTATGTCTGGCACTAGGTGAGTGATCACACCATCGTGATTATCTTGGTCGTGAAGATCTTTTTTGTACAGTTCTGTGTATTCTTGCCACCTCTTCTTAATATCTTCTGCTTCTGTTAGGTCCATATCATTTCTGTCTTTTATCGAGCCCATCTTTGCATGAAATGTTCCCTTGGTATCTCTAATTTTCTTGAAGAGATCTCTAGTTTTTCCCATTCTGTTGTTTTCCTCTATTTCTTTGCATTGATCGCTGAGGAAGGCTTTCTTATCTCTTCTTGCTATTCTTTGGAACTCTGCATTCAGATGTGTATATCTTTCCTTTTCTCCTTTGCTTTTCGCTTCTCTTCTTTTCACAGCTATTTGTAAGGCCTCTTCAGACAGCCATTTTCCTTTTTTGCATTTCTTTTCCATGGGGATGGTGAAAGGTTGTTGTTGAATCACGCGAAGACACTGGGATTCTTGGCCCCCAGAGGAGAAGAATTCAATCCAGGGCCAGAGACGAGGTTTGATTGCTAAGAGCTTTTGTGTAATAAAGTTTTATTAACGTATAAAGGAGATAGAGAAAGCGTCTAACATAGGCATCAGAAGGGGGCAGAAAGAGTACCCCCTTGCTAGTGTTAGCAATGAAGTTATATACTCTCCAATGAATCCAAAGAATGTCTGGAGGTTGTAAAGATCTCACCAGACCTACTCCCATAATTTATATTTTAAGATAACAGAATTAGCCAGAAGGTTTAATCCGGAGACTGTCCTCAGGCAGGATACATTATTGTTATATAATCCTAAGGAATGTAGAGAAGGAGAAAAAGTTTGTCCTTTCTTCTTCCTTGAGAATTCCAGACCCCTCTCTCCTTGAGGACCCCTAGACTCCTTATCAAGCTGCCTAGGAAATGACTCTCTCAATGGTCTTGATCCCTGTCTCCTGTACAATGTCACGAACCTCCATCCATAGTTCATCAGGCACTCTATCAGATCTAGTCCCTTAAATCTATTTCTCATTTCCACTGTATAATCATAAGGGATTTGATTTAGGTCATACCTGAATGGTCTTGTGGTTTTCCCTACTTTCTTCAATTTCAGTCTGAATTTGGCAATAAGGAGTTCATGATCTGAGCCACAGTCAGCTCCCAATCTTGTTTTTGCTGACTGAATAGAGCTTCTCCATCTTTGGCTGCAAAGAATATAATCAATCTGATTTCGGTGTTGACCATCTGGTGATGCCCATGTGTAGAGTCTTCTCTTGTGTTATTGGAAGAGGGTGTTTGCTATGACCAGTGCATTTTCTTGGCAAAACTCTATTAGTCTTTGCCGTGCTTCATTCCATATTCCAAGGCCAAATTTGCCTGTTACTCCAGGTGTTTCTTGACTTCCTACTTTTGCATTGCAATCCCCTATAATGAAAAGGACATCTTTTTTGGGTGTTAGTTCTAAAAGGTCTTGTAGATCTTCATAGAACCATTCAACTTCAGCTTCTTCAGCATTACTGGTTGGGGCATAGACTTGGATTACTGTGATATTGAATGGTTTGCCTTGGAAACGAACAGAGATCATTCTGTCGTTTCTGAGATTGCATCCAAGTACTGCATTTCAGACTCTTTTGTTGACCATGATGGCTACTCCATTTCTTCTAAGGGATTCCTGCCCGCAGTAGTAGATATAATGGTTATCTGAGTTAAATTCACCCATTCAAGTACATTTTAGTTCACTGATTCCTAGAATGTCAATGTTCACTCTTGCCATCTCCTGTTTGACCACTTCCAATTTGCCTTGATTCATGGACCTGACATTCCAGGTTCCTATGCAATATTGCTCTTAAAAGGTCTACAAATAAAGAATTCTGGAAAGGGCATGGAGAAAAAGGAACCCTCCTATATACTGCTGGTATGTAAACTGGCATAGCCACTGTGGAGAACAGTTTGGAGGTTCCCTAAAAAACTGAAATCAGAACTACCATATGACCTTGCAATCCCACTCCTGGGCATATACCCGGAGAAAACCATACTTCAAAAAGATACACGTGCCCCAGTGTTTATAAGAGCACTATTTACAATAGCCAAGACAGGGAAGTAACCTAAAAGTCCATCGACTGAAGAATGTATAAAGATGTGGTGTGTGTGTGTGTGTGAATGCAGGGGAGGGTCAGCAAAGCCCCAGATGTCAAAATATCAGAATAAAAAGACATGTGTAATACACATCCCCAAAGGCCACTCTCCTCTGGCTATGCGCACACTCTTCAGTGGGTCCACAGGTGCCATAAGACCAAAAGAAGGGAGCTTCTGCCCAGAGCAGTTGAAGTCAAATACCCAAGGAATAGCTTTTTACATAGCATAGTCACATCTACTACAAAGTGTAAAATGACTTAAATATTTATGAGACCCAGGTTGGAAACCCACTGCCCCTGAGAATGTCATTTAACCACTCAAAACCTCTTTTTTTTTTTTAATCTGCTCAATACTGGTGATAATATAATATATCAAATTTTTGTGATAATCTAATGAAGGCAGGCTAGAACTATAAAGCACTATGTAAGTTTTAGCATTTGTAGTTATTTTAACAGCATAAAAATAGATCGACAGGAGTGAATACTAAAGTGTTTATGGTTGAAATAATAAATGCAGAATTTTCTTTAAGTGATCCCAGAAAACAAACAAGAAAGTGGAGATTGATGACAGAAGATTGAAAAAAAAAATAGTAATTATTGAAGCTGAGTGATGTACATGGGAATTCATTACACAGTTCTTTTTGTGTATTCATGAATATTTTCATAGTAAAAAATTTTAATGTAATTTGAGAGATAAAGAAGCATTAACAATCATTGGAGTACTGCTATTTTATTCAAACCCAAACTCTACTGTACAATATTTATTTTTGCTATCATGAATCAAAAGCTAATGTTCTTTCTATAGACTCCTGGATTACTAAGATTACTTGATCTTTTTTCAATGGCTCCAAATATCTCCAGGCTAAAATTGACTTAGGTTAATCAAATTCTTATTATAATCCAGTTGTGTTAAGCAATGGAATTCCTAATGGTAAAACTATAATCAACATGTTATGACTGTTTCATGATGAAAGGTCCTATCCAATTAGGGAATTTCCCTTATCAAAGGCCCTTCACCCTCAAGAGACCTTCGCTGAATAGCAATGGAGGTTGCTTAATTAGTGAGGTTAAAACATCCTTCAGAAACAAGGTCAAGATGACATTTCTATCTGTGCCAAGTAGATGAAAGAATCCTCCAAACACAGCACTCAGAAATCTTGGTGTGAAAATTTCTTTAAGACTTAACCAACAGAAGGAAAGGTAAAATACATTGATCTTAATGGTATCAACAAATTTTTCTAGCACATTCTAGGTATTAGAATTACATAAGTATTTCCATAAAGTTTCCATAAAGTGACCAACTTTTGCTTGAGAAAACTTTTCCCCAAATTCATTGTTTTTAAGAAACAAGAATCTTTTAAAAACAAACAACCATGAAACATAATTCCGTAACTATAAAACAATCAACAGAGGAAATTTAAAAAGAAGCAATTCTCTGAAAACCTTCTTTTCATGATATCTATAAAGCCTCTTAAAGAGACTGCAGGAAATATTGAGTTAGTCTGTGATTATCTCTCAGGAGATGAACAATATAAAAGACCCTTTAATCAAAATACTGTATTCAACAATACAGCACTTGATAATCAGTGTCTGTTAAAGGAAAAGAGGATGCATCTACACAAATATACTTGGTGGTGTCAGATCATTCAAACTGCAAAGAATCATTTCCTTTTTCTTCCCACAAAAAAAAATCTCAATGACAAACCCCCCATAATTCTTTGCTACATCTGACCAAACAATTCTCCATTTTCTAAATGATTAAATTATTGGTAGCATCAACTGTCAAAATTCTCATTTAATTTTGTATACTTTAATAAGCTTTGTGTACTTTAATACAGTTACAATGATATAAATACGTAAGATGCTACGTTTCAACACTTCATGCCCTTTCTACCTCTTTTTGCTACTTCAAAGGCCAAATTGAGCTTCACATTACTAGCTAAGTGTTCAGGATAGCTGCCACTGTCACCCAATCTTAAAGAGTCACAAAGCTAAATGAGAGAATACAGATTCATGCATTGAGGAACACTGTTGAGGTTTGACAGAAAACAACAAAATTCTGTAAAGCAATTCAGTTCAGTTCAGTCGCTCAGTCTGTCCGACTCTGCGACCCCATGAACCACAGCATGCCAGCTCTCCCTGTCCATCACCAACTCCCAGAGTTTACCCAAACTCATGTCCATTGAGTCAGTGATGCCATCTAACCACCTCATCCTCTGTTGTCCCCTTCTCCGCCTGCCTTCAATCTTTCCCAACATCAGGGGCTTTTCAAATAAGTCAGCTCTTTGCATCAGGTGGCCAAAATATTGAAGTTTCAGCTTCAACATCAGTCCTTACAATGAACACCCAGGACTGATCTCCTTTAGGATGGACTGGTTGGATCTCCTTGCAGTCCAAGGGATTCTCAAGAGTCTTCTCCAACACCACAGTTCAAAAGCATCAATTCTTCTGCGCTCAGCTTTCTTTATAGTCCAACTCTCACATCCATATATTCAAAAAAATTTTAAGTGAAGAAAATGAAGAATAGAGAGAAGTCATCATCAAGTCTAGAAAACAGCATGAAGACCCAGCTGCTGTAAGTTGGTTTCAACTTCATCCATTCAGAGGCACTGAAAATTGACAAAGGGAACACCTTGCCTTTCACTACCCCCCACCTTATTTTTTAAATATTAACCCCCTTCAATGTGTTTTTTGTTTCTACTTGACAAACCAATTAGTCTAATGGAAATTATTAACCCAAAATAAAATTCTCTTTTCTCAGCCTTAACTGTGAAAAAGCCATAAGAGAAAAGCTTTGTTTTTATGAAGACAAAGTAAAATGCATAGTATTATATGGGGTCATGTGCTTGACTCAAAGTACCTTGAAAATTGTTCTAAAAGCTGTTAACTCTATGGAAGTGTATGACTGCATTACTATAGATGCCAGCCAAATTATCACAAGCAACTATGATAGTAGGATACAAAAGCTGACCAGAATCATAGCCAGGAATTTGGGTTATAAAGTTGAATGCTCCAGCTGCAGGGTTGCAGCATAGAAGAACAGCACCGAAGGCCAAGTGACTGCAGAAATTGAAGCTGCTCGGACCAACATCTTTTAAGAGAAGTCTTAGAAGTCCATTACCCACGGCCCCCTCTTTTAAAAGAGATTAACTGTAAGCCTACTTTGCATGTTCTCCAGGAATACCCAAAGAATGCATCTCTGGCCATCCATTCTCTCCTCCATTCGCATCCCTTCTGCTTGGTACTTTGGGATCCTTGACCCTTCCCATCTATGTCCTATGCATTCTAAACACTGAATTGAGCACTGCTCGTAAAAGCATTATTTGCAATATGCCAAAATTGGACAGCCTCAATGTCCAAAAGTAATAGACCTGATAAATACAAAAAGTGTGACATATCAATGATTTGGGATACTATACATTAATTAAATTAATGCACCATAACCATATGCCTTAACACCAGTGTAATATTAAACAAAAGAAGCAAATCACAAAGTAAGGTAAACAGAATGATTCCAGTCATGAAGATTTTTTAAAGAGGCAAAATTAAGCAATTTTTTAAGATGCATACATATGTGGTAAAACTGTAAATAAAAACAGGATGATGGTTATCACAAGGGTCAGGCCATTTATGGTCTCTATTTTAGAAACAGGATAATGTACTGAATGGATTTTTATTCATTGGAAAATATTTTATTTCTTAAGATAATTGATAGTTATACAAGTGATTTCCAGTTAGTCTCTATGCTTTATAATTATCTTTCAAATTGTCTATATGCTATAAATACCATTTACACATAAGAAATTTTTCAAATACACAGAATTTTTAAAAATATAAAACTAAAAAAGACTTTTGTACTGAAAATGTTATTTGTGAAACATCTGAAAACAGGGCTTTGGAATTATAGAGAAGGGTAGGAAGGCTATAATGGGCAAAAGTGCTATATAAACTGTTACTACTAATTTAGGCTGTGGAAGAACTGATGCTAAAGCTGAAATTCCAATACTTTGGCCACCTCATGCGAAGAGTTGACTCATTGGAAAAGACTCTGACGCTGGGAGGGATTGGGGGCAGGAGGAGAAGGGGATGACAGAGGATGAGATGGCTGGATGGCATCACCGACTCGATGCACATGAGTTTGGGTGAACTCCAGGAGTTGGTGATGGACAGGGAGGCCTGGCATGCTGCAATTCATGGGGTCACAAAGAGTCGGACACGACTGAGGGACTAAACTGAACTGTTATAAAATATGGGATAAGTCATTGGAATCATTGTGTAAATGAAGTCCCCAAATAAGTAGTATGTGTGTGTGAGTTGGGGCTCAGCAAAGAGGTAACACACACATGAACGTGAACTGTTATGAAAAACAGTTCCTAGAGAGATTGTGGGCAAGCTGAAGTAAGAGATGAAAATCAACAAAATCAGATGTTTTCATAAAAATATCTGTCTGTTGGAGGAAGGTCAAGTTGCCACGAAGTAATAACCTGCTTAACAAAACAGCACTGGAAGATGGGATGGACCTAAGTCCACGTGAAGATGGTAGGCCCCAAAATGTGTTATCAATCTAAGAGCAAATGGTATGTCAACATTTACTGCATAAAAGTAGAGGTAGTTAGGTAGAATCATGAGAACTAAGCAGGTAACTATTATGACACAGAGAGTGCAGGCCTTTCTTAAGAAAAATCTACTGTAAACCTAGTAGAGGAAAACCTTGAAAGTCTAGACATAGGAATGGTGGAAAATACATGTTGCTCCAGCAGGAACCCACATTAGTAAGTTCCCATGGCTACAAAAAATTCAGGGGCAGAAGCAATCCAGAGCTGGATAATAATCTGGATAGGTATCCAGAGCTACCATCATTCATCTAATTTCATAAGGAGAACTCCTAGGAATCATCCTTGGTATCTTCTGTTCTTCATGTACTATTCCAGTTTCTCCAGAATTTCTAACCCATTTTAACTCATCAATATCTTATTTCTGAGTTTGTATTATCACTGCCCGCGGATACCATCATCTCTGGTCTAAACCATATCAATAATGATTACTAGATGAGAGTCCTGCTACTCAAAGTTTGTTTAACATGCAAGCAGCATCAGTGCTCTGTAGGGACTGGCCAGATACACAGATTCTCAGGCTACACCAGGACCAGCTGACTCATAATCTGCATCTTAACAAAACCCCCAGGTGGTTTGCATGCACATTAAAATCTGAGAAGCACCGGATTAAAGGGCATTAGACACTTCCTTAGGATTCTATGGACAAATGGCAGTATTAAACCAAATTAGTTCCCACCAATCTGAGGGTAAAGAGAAAGAAGAGCCTTCGCTCCTTAATAATATGTCTAGACCTTTACTCTCTCCAATGACAAAGAATACTCAGTTTCAATTTGTTGATGTAATCTGTTATTTGTAGCAGCTCTTGAATTGCAATTTCTGTTTTTGTGGTTTAACTCCAAGTGGTAGGAGGGTGGAGATAGGAATTCTCCTGCATTTTCTTGTGGCCCTTAGTCCAGTGACACAAGCACCAAAAGGACCAAGAAAATCTTGCTATTTAAGCAAGAAGGGTCTTCAGGAATAACAATATTATAAATTAACCAGGACATCTAAACAAAAAGTCTGTGTATTCAAAAACAGATGAATCTCAAAACATTATGTTGAGTAAAAGAAGCCAAACACACATACACAAAAACACATTGCTCTACAATCTCATGTAAATGAAGCTCAAGGAAAGATAAAATTGGAGAAGGAAATGGCAACCTACTCCAGTACTCTTGCCTAGAAAATCCCATGGACGGAGGAGCCTGGCACAGCCTACTGTCCATGGGGTCGCAAAGAGTCGGACACCACTGAGCGACTTCACTTTCACTTTCACTAATGTCAAGTGGTTAAGACTCCACACATCCATTGCAGGGGGCACAGATTTGATCCTTGCTCAGGGAATTAATAATCCCACATGCATGCGGCGCAGTCAAATTTTTTTTTAAGAGAAAAGGTAAAGCTAAGTTATGATGATAGAAGAAAGAAGAATGGTTATTTCTGGGGGAGGGAGAAGATTATGACTAAAGAGGAATATAAGAGACATTTCTGAATTGATGGAAATATTCTATATCTTGATGTGGGTGGTGGCTACATGGGTATTTACACATGCAAAAATTCACTAAGCTGTACATTTAAGAATTGTTCATTTTATTCCATGTAAATTATACTTCAGTAAGAAAAAAACAAAATTAAGTAAATAAAATTCATATGTTAAGTATGATTTTTTAAAACAATTATAGTTAATGTACAATGCTGTGTTGTTAGTTTCATGTGTACAGCAAAGTAAATATAATTCATATAAAAGTGAAAACTTGAATGTACTTCAGCACAGTATTTTGAAAGTTCCATCTTAACAAATAATAGCCTAAATCAGAAGTGGGAAACCTAAGGCCCCGGGGCTACAGCCACACCCATCTGTTTACAGAGACTAAATGCTCTTCAAAGCCTAAAATATTTACTACCTTGTGCTTTTCAGAAAAAATTCACCAACCCCTGCCTTAGGCCAATAGTTCACAACTTTTTTAGGAATTCATGACTATCTTAGAATCCAGTGAAAGCTATAGATTATCTATGCAGGAAAACACACAGCTTCTTAAATATAAAATGTTATTCATAATTTCAGGAAATTCACAGATCCTCTGAGGCAGTCATCAACCCCAACTTAAGACTTCCTGTTTGAGGTTTTCATCACACATTACTAAACCACTCTACTGAGAAGGCCACTCTACAGATGGGCTCTCTTTTCTTTGAACCACAAATGATTGAACTTCCATTTCACATTCTTCTTTGCTCTATGGAACTACTCACAGTTATAGGCAATAACAAAGTTGCCCAGGTCACAACATCTAGTCCTGTGTCAATCAAATTTTTTCTCCCTCTAGGTGACAGTCTATATACTACTTAGCCGTAAGAAGTCTTTCTGAAAATGTAATATAGTTTGGTGCCAAGGGAGACCAAGAATATCAAAAGTGAGGAACTAGCAGTCCCCAGCCTTTGTTTTAGAAAAAAAAAAAACAAAACAAGAGTTTACAGACAGAGAAGTGACCAGTGTCGCAGTCACGAGTGAATAACATTGCATGTTTCCACTCCTGGGCATATACCCAGAGAAAACCATAATTCAAAAAGACACATACCCACCAATGTTCACTATAGCGCTGTTCACAATAGCCAGGACATGGGAAACAACCTAAATGTCCATTAACAGAGGAATGGATAAATAAGATGTAATACATATATACCATGAATTATTACTGTCATAAAAAGGAACAAAATTGGGTCATTTGTAGAGACTGTCATACAGAGTGAAGTAAGAAAGATAAAAATAAATGTATATTAATCTATGTATTTGGAATCTGAAAAAATTGTTATAGACTATCTTACTTACAAAGCAGAAATAGACATGCAGACGTTGAGAACAAAAGTATGGATACCAAGGGGAGGAGGTGGGGAAGGGTATGCAGAATGAATTGGGAAATTGGGACTGACACATATAAACTATTGATACTATTTATAAAACATACAACTAATGAGAATGTATTATATAGCACAGGAAATTCTACTCAGTGCTCTGTGATGACCGACATGGGAAGGAAATCCAAGAAAAAGAGGATATGTGTATACATGTAGCTGATTCATTTTGCTGTATGGTAGAAACTATCACAACATTGTAAGGCAACTATATTCCAATAAAAATTTTTTTAAAATATTGGCAAATTTATTCAATAGATCAAAAATGTGGAGGAAGAATATATGGGGATTCCTTGGTAGCTCAGAGATAAAAGAATCCGCTGCCAATGCAGGAAACATGGGTTCGATCCCTGATCCAGGAAGATCCCACATGCCTTGGAGCAACTAAGCCTGTGTGCCACAACTGTTGAGCCTGTGCCCTAGAGCCCAGGAGCCACAGCTACTGAGCCCACCTGCAGCAACTACTGAAGCCTGCACACCCTAGAGCCCGGGCACCGCAACTTAATAGAGGAGCTTCCCCTTGCCACAACGAGAGAAAAAGCCCTCGCAGCAACGAAGACCCAGTACAGCCAAAAAAAAGAATATAGACAAAGTAAAAAACTGTGGACCAAACAATGGAATGTATATGGATACTATAAACTCTTTTACAGCAGGGCCATTTTTGTGCATCCACTTCGTCCCTGCAGTGCCTTACACATTGTAGGAACCTAAGAAGCAATAAAAAAATAAAAGCATGGATTAAATTAAACCAATTTATAAAAACAAAGTCATTATTTTATAAATAGGTTTAAGCTTCCTGGGAGCACTACGATAGTTTGATTTATTTTGAATTCCAGAAAAAGACAACCATGAGTGGGGAACACTCCCTATGTTTCTATAATTCTGAATTCTTATTCATGTGCTCATACAACATATATTAAATGTCTAGTTGGTGGGAGGCTGGCCAACTTATTAGCACCATTTATTGTTCTAAAAGAAGCATTCACAGAAGTCATTTGAGGAGGACAATGCATGTTTTGACCAATTTCAGAATAATAAAAAAAAAGTCTTCACACAAAACAAAGACACTGTAGCCAGCATGATCTCTGATCTAATGCTAGTTCTTCAATTTTTCATTACTGCCTTCCTCACTGCTGTATGAACAGTGGGTGGCATTCAGCAAAAGCTGATTAATGCTGGGATTTCAAATTGCTGAAAATTGAAGGAATGTGCCCCCATGCTGACAATTTGTTAATCAAAAATTGTCATTTCTACACCATGCAAGCTCTAACTCATCTAATTTTCTTCCCAGATGCAGTATTATATATTCTCCTTTCAATGAGATTGAATGGTTTTTTCCTAACAGTAAAAAGATAATATGGGTTCATCAAGAGGCTAAATCTCTCCAAAGAATCAATTTCCAAAGTGGAGGGAACATATTTTGTTCATATTTGCTACTTCTTGTATCAAGTTGATTAAGAATCCATAGATTTGTATGGACTCTGAACTCTTACAAGTTTATTAAAAAAGCATTTTCTTGATTATCAATTATATTTTTAAAGAAGAGTAAATGTGTGTATTCATTTCTAGTAGTTGGCAACCCATTCCAGTGTTCTTGCCTGGAGAATTCCAGGGACGACAGAGCCTGGTGGGCTGCCGTCTATGGGGTCACACAGAGTCGGACACAACTGAAGTGAATTAGCAGCAGTTAGCATTATCAAGGCTTCAGAGCAACTGGCATACATCAGCCTATACAAAGTGGCCATCTTAACATGGACACATGACAACTATCAGAACAACCATATTTAGGAGGCAGAATGGACTCAAAGAGGGCTTCCCAGGTGGCACAAGTGGTAAAGAACCCACCTGCCAATGCAGGTAGATGTAAGAGATGCAGGTTCGATCCCTGGTTCCAGAAGATCTTCTGGAGGAGGGCACGGCAACACATTCCAGTATTCTGCCTGGAGAATCCCTTGGACAGAGGAGTCTGGCAGGTTGCAGTCCATAGGGTTGCACAGAGTTTGACACACCTGAAGCAACTTAGAACACACACACACATGGACTCAAAGAACAGAAAAAGGACATAAGGCCCTGTGGCTCCTAAACCACAGGGGACATGGGCCAAAACTCTCCTAGTGGTTCTCATCACCCTTTCCTCTTGACTTGAGGTCAAGGACACTTCCCTTCCCATAAGCGTATACCAATGACTCATTTCAAGATAGTCCCTCCCCTCAACTCCAACTTATACTTCTCATACAGGCTGAGTGTAGGTGTTTGCCATCCTACAAAACTAATATCACATTCCCTTAACATGCCTTATGTGACTGGCCTAGTATCTTTTTTATATATACAAATTAACTTTATTTCTTTGTATCAGCAATAAAAGATTAGAAAAAAATTTTAAATGGAAAGGTATACTTCATTTATGAATTGGAAAGATGGCAGCTCTCTTCAAATTGATCTAAGTAATTCCAATAAAAAGCCAAGTAGGTATTTTGTTGTTGTTGTTGTTGTTCAGTCACTAAGTCATGTCTGATTCTTTGTGACCCCGTGAACTATAGCACACCCGGATTCCCTGTCTTTCACTATCTCCCAGAGTTTGCTCAAACTCATGTCCATTGAATCAGTGATGCCATCCAACCATCATCTCATCCTCTGTTGTCCCCTTCTCCTCCTGCCCTCAATCTCTCCCAGCATCAGGGTCTTTTTCAGTGAGTCAGCTCTTTGCATCAGGTGGCCAAAGTATTGGAGCTTCAGCTTAAACATCAGTCCTTTCAATGAATATTCAGGACTGATTTCCTTTAGGATTGACTGCTTTGATCTCCTTGCTCTCTAAGGGACTCTCAAGAGTCTTCTATCAATTCTTTGGTGCTCAGCCTTCTTAATGGTCCAACTCTCACATCCATACATGGCTACTGAAAAAAACATAGCTTTGACTATACGGACCTTTGTCAGCAAAGTGTTTATAAATGCTGACAATTCTTCCAAAATAACTTAAAGTCCTGCAAAGAATTTGATAAGAAAATTCTAGAGAAATTTTTATGAGAAAATTATTCTAAATATTGTCTGGAAAGCAATCAGGGAAGGATGGAGAATAAAAAGTTTACAAATTAAATATATGAAAGGAATTTTTTCACATATTAGAATATTTAATAAAAAATATATAGAAAAATAAGATATTAGCACAGTAATTGACAAAGTAATGTAATAGAGTGGATAGTCATTAAAGTGTGACCAGTTTTACAGGTGATCCTGTATCTGCAAGCAGCCCTGAAACAGGATACGAACAGCAAAGATGTGGGAGACTTGGCATGTCTACCAAAATGTATACCCCAAGGATGCAGGAGCCACTGACTAATAAAAACAATTCAGAGATGATTTCTCTAATTTTTCATGCATTTCAGCCAAAACCAAACCTTCTTGTGGTTTTCCCATATTTCTTAGATGAGTTGCTGTTTGCTTCTATTCATTGATCTGAAACTCAAAGAACAAGGCCAAGGAAAAGAGTGCCTACCACTACAAAGGGATTTTTTGAAAAATCTAATGGAATTATATCCAACACTTCTTCTTCTCTGCTCTGTAATTTATGTAAAGACAAAATATTTTCATTATGAAACATTTAGCCATTCTAAACTCTTTAATAATGATGATGATGACAGCTTCAATTTCACATTATTTTATTCTTTTAAATTCTACTCTAATACTTTGTTAACCACAATTTCAGCAAAATCAATGGGTTCTACCCCTATACTTGTCAGTTACCTTTAAATAAAAATGAAGAGAAAAATCAAGTTATTATCTATGTCAAACTATATACTCTTAATTCTTGTCAGATGATTTACAAATAGTGCCTTTGGGGACAAGATGGTTCTGGGTAAAATCAATAAAAATTCATCACTAGTATGGGAATGAATTTTAAGTACCTTGACTTATAGTCAATTCAAGTCAATTTTAAAATGATGTAGCTGCTTTGGAAGAGTCTAGCTATTCCCCGGAATACAGAGTTCCAATATGATCCCACAATTCTATTCCCAGGAGGATTGAAAACAAATATATATTCACACAAACACTCATCCACACAAACACTCATAAGCAAATGCTCATAGCAATATGATCATAGAAGACAAAAAGTTGGAACAATCCAAATGTCCGTCTATTGACAAATGGATAAACAAAATGTGGTATTATCAACCAACAAAGGAATTATTTATCCATAAAAAATGAAACACTGATCCATGCTATAACATTAAAACCTTAAAAACATTATGCTAAATGAAAGAAGACAAACACAGGGACTTTCCTGGTGGTCCAGTAGTTAAGACTCCAAGCTTCCAATGCAGGGAGCATGTGTTCCCATCCCTGGTCGGGGAACTAAGATCCCACATGATGCTCAGTGTGGCCAAAAAAAAAAAAAAAAAGAAACCAGACACAAAAGACCACTTAAATCATATGATTCCATTTATATGCAATGTCTTAAATAGGGAAATTTATAGAGAAACTACAACACAAGATGAGATGGCTGGATGGCATCACCAACTCAATGGACATGAGTTTGGGTAGACTCTGGGAGCTGGTGATGGACAGGGAGGCCTGGCGTGCTGTGGTTCATGGGGTCGCAAAGAGTCAGACACAACTGAGTGACTGAACTGAGCTGAACTGAACTGACAGAGAAAGTAGATCAGTGGTTACTGCAGGCTGCAGGGAGGAGAAATAGGGAGTGACTGCTAATGGGTACAGGTTTTCTTTAGTGGTATAAAAATCAATAGAGGGCTTCCCTGCTGGCTCAGTGGTAAAGAATCTGCCTCCCAGTGCAGGAGACATGAGTTTGATCCCTGGTCTGAGGATCCAGCATGTTATGGAGCAACTAAGCCTGTGTACCACAACTATTGAGCCTGTGCTCTAGAGCCCAAGAGCTGCAACTACCGGGCCCTCACTCCTAGAGTCCGTGCTGAGAACCCACCACAATGAGAAGCCCACACGCCACAACTAGAGAGTAGCCTACACTCTCTGCAACTAGAGAAAAGCTTGTGCAACAACAAAGACCCAGCACAGCCAAAAATAAATAAATAAAATTATAAAAAAGATTCAAAATTTGATAGAAGTGATAATTGTACAATTCAGTAAATATACTAAAAACCCCTGCATTATACACTTTAAAGGGGTGCTGTGGTTTGTAAATTATCTCAATAAACCAGTTATTTCTTTAACACATGTAAATCCAAGACATAAAAATAAGCAGTTAATATTTTCAGTGTTGCAAATTATCTCCTAGTGGGTACCCACCAGTCAATCCATTCAAAAATGGTCCCATCCGTTGTTGTGGCAACTACAGCTTGGGATGCCTCTAAGCCTTGTTCTCTATATGCAGGAAACATGACACGCTTTCTGCTTCATAGGTCTGCTAAAGTAGACAATGCCTCAAGAACTTTTCTTCCAAGCTTCCCCTCAATCTTTAGTTGACATCACGTTTCCGGCTCTCTTGTAAATAATCATTAATGAGTATATCAGGCTTCCCTGGTGGCTCAGTGGGTAAAGAATCCTCCTGCAATGCAGGAGATTTAGGAGATGCAGGTTCAATCCCTGGGTTGGGAAGATCCCCTGGAGGAGAAAGCATGGAAACCCACTCCAGTATTCTTGCTTAGGAAATCCTATGGACAGAGGAGCCCGGTGGGCTACAGTCCATGGGGTCGCAAAAGAGTCTGACACAACTTAGTGACTAAACCACGACCACAGTGAATTTATCAATATTAGTGGAGAGCCTATCGGTCAGTAAGTAACAACTACAATTTCCCTAGGAGACCAACAGCTTCACTCAGTTCAGTTGCCCAGTCGTGTCCGACTCTTTGTAACCCCATGGACTGCAAGCCAGGCTTCCCTGTCCATCACCAATTCCCAGAGCTTACACAAACTCATGTCCATCGAGTCACTGATGCCATCCACCAGCTTTACTAGTCTCATAAAAATGTAAACTAAATATGTATACATTTATGGAAATATATGGATAAATATTATATAGAGAAACCATTTTATATTTAATTTCTTAATTAAAACTGATATTAAAAATATATAAAATAATAGTAAAACAAGTCTACAACCCACATAAAACTGATTTTATTTATGCATGCATGCATATGTCTTTTATGTGCTAATAGAATTTTTATAGCTTCAATCAGAACATAATACTATGCATTCTGTTTAATAATATTTGCTTGGTTTCATAACAAACCCTTTGTGCAAAGTGAAAATGCAAGCAACCATTCTCCTAAAATTAAATATTATAAAGTTAGATTGAATATCTTTAGCATATAAATATATATAGAATATAGAAATATTCACTATTTATATCTATTTAATCTGTACATATGAAATATTAATATATTTAACCTTGGCTACTTCATTAGGATAAATTTATGCATGAGGTATGATATGCCCTTATTACAAATTAACATGTTACCTTCAAAAGGTCACCAATTTAAAGAGCCACTATAAGGAATATGTACCAATTCTACGATAACACTGCTGATACTTTATGCTTTTTTTAACTATTATAGTTGGCATGTTTTAGCCCATGTCCAGAGTTATTTATTTCACTTATTTATCCATACAGCAATAAGACTTTAAGATCTTGCAGTAATAAGATTTTACTTTTTATTTGTGGCCCCCTAATCATTTATTTACTCAATACTGATTATATACCTATTATCTATGAGTGCCATGTGCTCAGTCATGTCCAACTCTTTGCGACCCCATGCATTGTAGCCCTCCAGGCTCCTCTCTCCATGAGACTCTCCAAGCAAGAATACTGGAATGGGTTGCATTTCCTTCTCTAGGGGATTTTCCTGACCCAGGGATCGAACCCATGTCTCCTATGTCTCCTGCATTGCAGGTGGATTCTTTACCAGCTGAGCCATCAGGCATTTTCTGTGAAGTATCAGGAAATGTCCCTGTCCTCTCAGAGCTTACAGTCTAGTGAAATGCATTGATACCCTCTTTTTTATTAATCCTTCCAAATTTGAATGTCTTCTTCATAAATGTGAATTTTTACAAATATTGTATATATCAGCCCCTTTGGGGTTTTTTAGTGGTATAGAAATCTCAAATACATATATTCTTGAAGCTATCAATCATCCATTTACATCTTTTTAAATTTCTTCCAAAAGGAATAAGTTATCCTCTATCTATATATTTCATGAAAGTGAAAGTGAAGTTGCTCAGTCGTAACCAACTCTTTGCAACCCCATGGACACCAGGCTCCTCCGTCCGTGGGATTTTCTAGGCAAGAGTACTAGAGTGGGTTGCCATTTCCTTCTCCAGGGATTCTTCCCAACCCAGGGACTGAACCCAGGTCTCCCACATTATAGACAGACGCTCTACTGACTGAGCCACCATTTAATCTTTGTCAATTTCTATTATAATTTGGTTCAATGTTTACATTTTTATTCCATATTGATTGACTTTGAAACACAATAAAGGAGGGATTCACCTTAAACTACTGAAATGTTACCTGTTTCTATAATACCCTATCTTAAACAACCCTTTCTGAACCTCTTTAAACATACAGAGTTTTATATACATATAATTGTCTATGTCGGTACTCTCTAGTCTATTGTATTAATTGACATTCCTATTATTATTGCAGTAAATACTATTTGGAGAATTGCAGGTTTATGGACTAACCTTGATAGTACACATAAAAAAAGAACATAAATAAATAAGTTAGTATGTAATAAAAAATAATAATCATAAAAACTGAGTAAGTCAAAGTAGGTAGATAAGGGCTGTGAAATATTTGTATTAAAAGTTAATCTTGATAAATGTATTGCTAGGTCTGTCTTCAAGTGAGATTTCCTATAATAGTGGAACATAATTTAGTAGACAGAAAAAAGGACAATTATGAATGTTCAGAAAGACTAGAGACAGCAAAATAATAACAGATGAGTTCATGCTGGAAATAATAAAAATAGAGCTATACCAATAAATATTAAAACACTTGCTCCCTGAAGTCAGAAGCTGGATCCACGGGGACAGGGTCTACTGGACGATGCTTAATCAGAATGATATGGAAATTCATGAAAAGCTTAATTAGGCACAGTTTGGGACCCAGAAGAGTTAGGAGGCTGGAAATTCAGTAGGGAGTGTTGAAGCGGCCATAAAGGATTTTTTTATATGACGGGACTGAAAAGGAGAGCATTAAATGCTAAGAGGCAGGGAGGGAAGAAGGCAGGAAGGAAAGGAGAGATGGCTATAGGCTAAGGCAGCAACAAACTGCTTCTTAAAAAGTAAGATGAAAGATACTTAAAAGACTAGTTTTTGGTAGAGAATATACAAAACTTGAACATTATTGAACAGAGCTGACTATTTTAAGACATAAGTGAAATTTAATTTTTAGTTATTTCATGAAACTTAAAGTATTAAAAACAACTATAATGAATTGTCCAAGGCTACAGAACTGGTGTCAATGCTGCTTGCATTAATTTGCTTTTTCCAAACATTTAAGGTATTTAAAGCTTCCTGGGCATGGTTGCTTTCCTGCCTGTATCCACTGACCAAACCACCCCAACTATTTTCAGGTGGTGCTATCACTGAAAACACCACCATTACCTTTCTTCTACATGAAAGCTCAAGTTTACTCTTTGGGCATTTCTAGCTAAATGCCTTGTAATCCTGAGCTACAACATATAAACTGAAACTGCCAATCATGAAGAAGATTCTCTAAAGAAAATATTAGAATAAGAAAGTAATTACGTTGGAGGAGAGGTCTAGAAAACAGTGAGCAACAAGCAGGCTGAGGAATAAAAGCAGTCTTATCCTGAAAAGTAACTCATTTAAGTCTGACACCATGAAAATGCCCAAGTTGGCAAATAAAAGACTACACACTACGAGTGATTTGGGCCCCAAATCACGGACAGAGCATGCCAACTCTTCTAGCACGGTACTGCTCTTAACATCAGTATCCACATCACCAGGGATCTTGTGAGAACCACAGAATCTGCATTTTAATAGCATCCTCAGGGGATCCATATGCACATGAAATGTTTAGAAGCACTGTATATTAAAATTTGATGTTTGCTGCTCTAGTACACACTCCTCCAAATATTTCTGTGCATAGAAACTATAGCAGTAAATGTATTTTTCAGGGATATAAGCTGAAAAGCTTAGTACATGCATGCTCAGTTATGCCCAACTCTGCAACCCCATGGACTGTAGCCTGCCAGGCTCCTCTGTCCATGGCATTTTCCAAGCAAGAATATTGGAGAGGGTCTCCATGCTCTCCTCCAGGGGATCTTCCCAACCCAGGGATGGAACCTGTATTGACAAGCAGATTCTTTATCCTTAAGGGTTCTATTAGTTAGCCAGTATTTGGATACTTTCAGTATATGGTAGCAGGCAGTTAATTTCCCCCTCAAACTTAATACTGATGTGGTAGGAAAATACAATAGCAGAGGAAACTAAAGATATAAATCAGTGATATCAATGGTGTTTTTTAATCACTGGAAGGAATTAGTTCTGTTATGTAGATGGGTCATACTGAGAAATGATGGCCAGTGAGCTCATGTAAGTGTCTCTGAAAGACAGCACACAGCCATAAACATTGACCATCATATTAGAGACCTAGTTCCTGAGGGGAATCTTCCTCTCTAAGAGAATTCTTCCCTGAGGATTCTTCAGTGCTTCATTCCTAGATTCACTTTGGAGTCTTATAACATCCAGTAATTGAACTTGGCCCATCAGTATTATACCCTGTGGTGTCAAGACATGAGTTGGGGGGGCAGGGTACAGAAAGAGAAAGAAATCCACACTGGAGACTGGATTACCCATGCTCTACTTCCAACAAAGCAGAGTTACCATGTTGACTCAACGTTTTCAGTAGTAAATACACTAGTTCTGAGTTAGAAAACCAGGTAATGGGAACAAAGTCATGACTCAATAAAGTAATGCTGAACTGGATAAATGTCTTCTAGACATTAAAAACTTCAATGCTGGGATGGGTGCATCTGCTTGGCTTTTAGCTTCTTTCTTGAAAGAGAATTGTAACAGTACATTGGTGGATGGTGAAAGAATCTAAATAGAATATGAGACCTATCAGCTGGCAAATATCAGACTAGATCTATCCTCTTTGTTCAAAGTTGAGTAAATTAGGAAAATTATATAAAACGCAGCATTTGAAAATCAAAGAATACCATTGTTCCAAAAATAGAGAAAATTTTTTCTTATTAATACTATGAAATCAAATAAAAAACATGAAAGAAACTTTATAAAATTAAGAAAAAAATGATAAAAATAAACTGAGATGCCAGACTGATGTAAAGAGGTAGACAGCAAGGACACATTACAAACTTACACCTAATAGTCGCTCAGTCGTGCCCGACTCTTAGAGACCCCATGGACTGCAGCCCACCAGGCTCCTCCGTCCATGGGATTTTCCAGGCAAGAGTATTGGAGTGGGGTGCCATTGCCTTCTCTGATAGCTAACTAAAGCCCATCTCAAAGACACTGCAGAGTAGAAGAAACAGAGATGATGATGATAAGATAAAGAGAGACAGCAATTGATTACAAAGTTCCAACTAGCTGCACTGATATCATTGAGGGAAAAAAAAAAAAAATCAAAGTAAGCCTTCTAGCTAATGGCTGACTTAGGAAGTCAGCAAAGCATTTTCCTCAAAACAACTGCAAACAATAATCTGTGAAATATTTGTGCTTAAAAAAACAGCTGAACTTTAAGTAGGAACAGTGAGAGTCTGAAGCATTCTTGTCTAAAGCAGCTCCAATCACTCCCCAGCTCAGTAAGGTTCTGCCAGGGCAGGGGACAAGTTGTGGAAGGAAGTTCACTCCATGTGGAGTGATGGCCACACCCATGTCCAGCGGCATTGTTGGGAAGTGATGACCTCAGTGATGAGTGAATAAGGAGGGCTGATGACTGCCCAAGGTTGAGGTCATGACTGGGTCAAGTGTATTTCTGGCTTAAGTTTGGCTAGAGCTGGGGCAGGGGGTTGGGGGTGGGCAAGGGGTGGTATGGCTGGGAGCAGGGATCAACTGCAAATAAGAACAAAGGGACTTTGGGAGATGATGAAAATGTTCTGAAATCAAAAATCATTGAGCAGTTTACCACTTAGCATGTGTAAATTTTATATGAAATTTAAAATTTAAAACTATATACCCAAAGGAAAACTTGCTAGGGTGAAAAAAAAGTCTAAATCTAAAGCTCTAATGAGACCAAGCCCCTGACAAAAATTAATTTAATGTTGCTCAGTTTTTAATTTGTCTTGACAACAGTTTCATTTTTGTGATTAAAAGCTATATAAAAAGAATGATCTTATCTATGCAGGAAAAGAAAGCCAAACAAAAAGATTACTTGCAAAGGAAGAACATTTACACTAAACTTGAGCTTCTCCTATGCAAAAGTAAATGTCATAATAAAATAAATTTTTACAGAATTTTAATAGGACAAATTGAGCTCTTGGAATTATATGCCAGGCTAAGATGTAGCTCTTGTCAAGGAAACAAATATAATCAAGTCTGCTCATTTGATGTACAAAAGAGTTAAGTGTATAGTTACAGTTGATTCCTCTGAATAGCAAACTACATACATTTCAGATGGAATTTGTCAACAATATTTTTCCACAATATTTCTTAGAAACACATCTGTTGCAAATCTGAGGACTCAAGTTCAGTTGTCTTCAGTGACAGGCAAGAACACAAATGCAGGAAAAAGGCCAGGTGTATTTCCATGGTATGCCAGAGTCACTATTTGCGGGGTTTAGTGCTGCTCTTCATACATAGTTTCTGCATCAGGGAAACTTTAGGGAATAATGAGGACTGTGCTAAACTGGAGAAGGTTCCAGAAGATTGACACTTTTCAAGAATGAGAAACCAAAACCTTATTGCTGGGTCTTTAAATTTTTCAAGAGAAATCAAATTACCTAGATTTTATATTAGAAAATCTTCAATTCACTGATCTGAAAATAGTTTGTCCAGAATCAGTGGTTTTCATGATGTTTTATGCCAGAGAAGCCTTTCTTCAAATTAAATTCTCCATAAAACACAAAATATATGAGCCAGAACTAGATTATCTTTCAAATACCTGTGATTCTATGGAATCCTAAATAAGAGTTGGCTGAATAATGAATGGTCTATTATCTAGCTAGTCAGCATATTTACCTTATGCCAGTTTAATTCTTTAGGTTAGCTCAATTTAACACATATTAAGTGATTATTATGGACCAGACACTGTGCTTTTATGGATGCATGATCCCACCACTGAGAGTCATACATACCTATTTCAGGGCAGGGAAAGTAGAATAACACAGAGGATGTAGAAAACTCTGCTTCTGGAGGAAGACATCAGCCAAGGGCACATTTCCACCGTGCCTTAAAGGATGGGTTAAGTTTTTCAAAGTTAAAGTAGGACAGTGGGTGTCTGGAAAAGCCTGAAGAAACACACAGAGGTGTTAAAGTACAATAGTACCTCCAGGGAAAACGAGACAGCTTGTACACAAAAGGAAGCAGCACCCAGAAATTAAGCATTAACTGTTTACTGGTGAGTAACTGAGTTACAGTAAGCAGTCATCTTCTTACCGGATTTGCATGGAGGAGGAGAAAAAACGGGCCACAGAGTGGTGAGGATGTAAACCCTAACTTACCTGAATAAAACAGTTTATATAATTATATATTTTAAGATAAAATCATAAGGATAATTTTAATTGTTTTCTTTTTGTATTAACAGATTTTAATCTTAGAAATTAAGACTAGAAATGTTGATGAGAATCAAGCCCATGAGAGGCTGTGTTAAAATCTATACATGTACAAAAATGAAGATGCCATGCTCCCTATTTGCTAGGACTTGGTGTTTAACAGGAAAAGGGATTTTGTGGAGAAGCCATTCTTCTCCAGTGCAGGAGAGGTCAGATGACTTAAATTCTCTCTCCAGAATTCTGAAATGCTCTCTGCAGAGACCAAGATAAGGACTCCAAAAGGTCAGAGCCTTGTGCCATGACAACATGGTATCTCAGAGGGCAGAGGCAAATTCCAAGTTTCCCAAGCAAACGTTGATATATTCCTAGCATCTACCACCAATTATGGAACAGTGAATACTTGAGGTGTGCCCTGCCATGAGAGTTTTCATTCTCATTTTACCTCTTGAGCTGAGGGGGAGCTGGAAGGTGGGACCGGTGCTAGGGTTATAGGATGGGATGAGCAAGGCTTCATCTCCCTGCAACATCCTACATGAATCATAGGCTCTGACACTTCACTCAGCTCTTGACTCTGCTGAGACTTAAGAATCCTGAAGGTCTTTGTTTCAGATCAACTCTCTGCCCCTGGCTCTTTGTTGCAAAACTTGGTCAGCACAGCGAATTCATGGTTTTCTAGAGCAGGCAGCTTGTGGAAGACCAAGGAAAGGACTTGCTCCACCTCAGCCCAGAACGTGGGCACATTAACCTCAGCTTCCCACCTGTCACTGCTGTGACCCTTCTGAGTCACATTCCTTCTCCTGGGCATCCTCCTACATGGCTCTCAGCCCAACTCCCACCAGGAAGGGAGGATGTGCCTGTCACAAGACCTCTTATGACCTTTGGGGATGCTTTAGGAAAACTCTGGAAGATGTGGTTCAACCGGCCTGGGCCTTGTGCCTCCTCGCCCTGGGGGTCACAAAAGGGGCTGGGCTGCCACCCCTTAGGCACAGAGTCACCATTCAGAAGTGGGACACGTTCATACTTCTTCCCATCCTGCCTTTTCTGCATCCAGCTGGCAGTGGACACATTGTGCTAAGTACTAGGTCCTATCAGAGGAGGAGACTCCCGGCCCCACTGCTGGTTGTGGTATGTACAGCCATCCTCAGTTTCCTTCAGAATCAGTGAGGCAGGGCATCCCACAGCCCCCATACCACACCGTGAGGAGACCACAGCCCTTTCTGCCCTTACTCTCCCCTCTGGTAGGTCAGAAGGTGGGAATGCAGAGGTGCCACCTTCTGAGAGAAATGAAGTGTCCAGAACAGAGCCCTCCCATCCGCTCAGGGCAACCTTTGTCTTTCTGCTTCCTACTTCTCTCCTCCAGCCCCTGAAACTCCCTGGCCCCTGGCTGACAATTAGGATGCCACACTTCGTCCCACGTGACCACTAACCTCAACTGTGCTTTCCTGCTCACCAGGATTCACATGCTACTACCAATTTCTTAGGCCCTAACAAAAAAAAACCTTGCCATGGTAACTTCCAGAATTCCTCTTCATCTCTGGCTTTGGCTCTTGGTATCAACCCCCCGCCCCCAGCCATGATCTTTCCTAGTTCCTTATCACCCCTTCAGGTATTCGCCTTGCTCCCTTAACCGTAGAGAAACCATTCTTTGCATGAGACACAGAGTCCTTCCTCACTACTGTTACTTTTTCTCTACTTACTACCAGTGAAGCATCTGTGCTTTTAGCCAAGGCCAACCCCTCAACCTGGGACTTACTCCTATTATGATATACTTCTGCACCATGACCCTGCCTCTCTTGCAGTTCTCTCTTTCTCTCCTGCATCATGGTTTTCCTCCCACCTCACTGACTACTTCTCAGTCTCTGCTTATCGGTTCCTACTTTTTCCTCCAAATTCTTAATGTTGGGGTGTACCAGGCCTGGTCCTTAGATCGTTCCTTCATTAACAATCATTGTCTGGATGATTTTATCCAGTCTCATGGTTTTACATGCCTTTCTTTCTCCTCCCCTCCTCCCTCTCCCCCTCCTCCTTCATCTTCTTCATCATCATCATCATCATCATCTAACCTTAATCTACCTTTCTATCTAGTTGTCTATAGTCAGGACCTTCCCTGATGAGTATTAAGCTTCCGTGTTGAGAACAGACTGTTAGAAGTATGGTCTCAGGCAGAAGTTGGGGTCAGTTATTACACTACTGCAGTAATAATAGCAGCAGAGTGAGTGAGAAGTGGTTGTGTTATGAATTCATTTCAGAAGGTAGAGACAACAGAGTGGACTGGACATGGACAGTTAGGGAAAAAATGTCAAGGAAGACATCAATGTTTTTGTCCTGAACAACTGCAAAGATGCCATTGCCATTAACTGATGTTATGAATACTGTGATTGGAGCATGTTTCATATGTGTAATGAGATAATGGATGGGCACAGGGAATCAAGAATGTACTGTTCTACAGTTTAAGATGAATATTGGACATTCAAGTATATGTGTTGATTAGACAATCTGGGCATGTAGACTGTCTATCCCGTGAAATCACGAGTTCCACTTTTAAATTCTATGTCTTTGCCATGTTAGTTATAGCTATTTGCATATAATAAATACACATTTTAATTGAATGTAAAATAGTTCTCGAAGTTATTTTTTAAGTTTATTTTATCTTCCTTTCATTTTGAGATATAATTGACATACAGCACCGTGTGAGTTTAAGGTGCACAGCATAATCAAGGTTATTTTATTGTGACCCTTCTGGGGCCCTTCTGAGCTGAGTACCCCAGTAATCCCATGGCAGGACTCCTTATTCCATAGCACTCAACATACTAATGTAATGATTTGTTTGCCTCCACAGCCCAGACTTTGTATTCAAGTACCATTAAGGTATTATTATGCCAACCACTATCCTAGGCCCTGGGCATATGAGACACTATTGTATTATTTAGGCAAGAATGAGTGAGTAATTTAACAAACAGAGACAGTAAACACAGAAAAAAGGGGGCAAAGTTGAGATATATCAAGATTAGAACACAGTCACTGACTTCATGTTTGAGCTGAGCAAAAACACGGGTTTATAGTTATACCAATCCCTAACACTGAACAATTTTGTAGGGTGGAGGTGAGTGTTCAGAAATTTTAATTTGCATTGCCCTTGGACAACAAGGTTCAACTCACTGCTCTTCATCACACTATGAACCACCAAAACTCAGTTTATTCGTCCCCATCCCCCAAAAGCAAGTAGGCACTGGGTTGGCTTCCTGGTTCAAGCAAACCAGTCTTTTCTCTTATTATGCCCTCTTCAGGACCATGTCAGCTTCTATCCCAAGTACTCAGACTTCCATCTACATGCTCTCCCTTCCTGCTTATCTCCTGCCTACCCTTGGGAGTTTCCATGTCCTACTGTGATGTTCATTCCCAGTGTCACTTATTCCATGCAGCTGATAGACAGAGGAGGTGGGATACAGGCAAGAGAACTACAGCCGCCTCCCAGGTGAGTTCTCCAAAAAGATCTAACATAACCGACAGGAGCAGAAGGGGAGATTCTATCATTTGTTTTTGGTATTTATCATATTATCTATATGCTATTGATAATACAAAGCACCTCCTCAAGATTGGAACACTGGCACTCTCCTAAATATCTCCCTTCCAGATTGTGACATACATATAGAAGTCATCAGTGAATTTTGCCTGGGGCAAAAAATTCCTGGCCACTCGTTCTTGACAGTACTGCCCTCCACATTGCTTCTCTGGGCCAAGGACACCATGATATTAATCAAATTCAAGTCTGACCTTTAACTTCAATGTATCTTAGACAAGGGCCTTAATTCTCTGCTCAAGTCCCTTTTATCCACAGTCCAGGGGGTTTGGGGTTGCGGCGGGGGGTTGGGGGGGGGGTGGGTGTGGAATGCTGTCCCAGCTTAAGAGTGGGTTAAAGCTCCTTCCCTAGATAGGAACGACATTTACCTCCATTATGCCTTCCCTGAGCACACCATGGTGGAGAAAAGCAGCAGACATACAACTCTCTGCTTAGAGATATATAAAGTGTATTGGGGTGGTATTCTGCCCACCTGCACATTAATAAAAATGACAGGAGCAGTCCTCCTCAAGGGATGCAGACACTGGGGAGACTACAAAGTCTTCTGACTGTGTTGGGTCTTCTTGAGCAGACTAGAGTTTCCTTCCGAGGTGAGAGGTGAGAGCTGAGAGTTAGGGTGGGTTCTTTGGTTGGGTGGCACAAGCCACTAGAGGACAGTGCCGAGGACAGTGGCGGGGGGCACCCAGGACTGAGGCCAAGTGGAGCTGATGGGAGCGGGAGTGGTGCCGGAGCTTACTGCCTGGGGAGTGGGTAACATCCATGAAAGCCAGGCTCATCTGCTTCTCAGGGGGTGGAAACTGGGCCTTGGGGTCCCCTCTTGTCTTCTCTGTCTTAGTTCGTCCCTTGGGACTTTTGGCTGGAGCCAAGCTTTTTTCCACATTTTCTTTTCTGGTGCTGGCCACTTTCTCAGATGCAGAGGACATGGATGCCTCATGCCCTTTGCCTTTTGTCTTGGGTGTAATACAGTGCAGAAGAGATTTCATCTTATTTATCAGGCCATATTCTGGAAGGCTGGGCCTCTTGTGAGTATGGCCTTGAACTACCTGCCTCGGAAAGACCTGACCTTGTAAAGCTTGGCCCTCCGATGGCTTACCCACATTGAGCTGGCCCGGGAAAGGCTGGCCTTGTGATGCTTGGGGCACCACAGGCTGGGCATTCTCGGGAACCCTTGCTGGTTTGAGGATAACACTGAGCTTGGCTTGACTGTCTTGCAGGTCCTTCTTCTGAGAATCCTTCCCCCTAGGGACTCCAGGAGGTAGCTCTGGGAGTTTAGGCTGAGGGTGATGCCGAGGACTATGTTGACAGGAAGCATCAAGGTGAAAGCGATGTCTCCGTTGCCAGGGGCTGCGGGGTGTCCTATTCAGAAGTATCCCTTCTGGCCTCTGGCCTTCAACAGAGTGGCTTTTTTCTCTTGTGGAGGAGAGTGTGAACCCAGCATCACCTTCTCCATGGTCCCCAGCCAATCTGGGTTTGCCTGGCTCCTCTCTCTTTTCTGCCAGTGTAGGGACTTGGGCTGAGTCCTTGCTCTTGTCAGGACTATGGAGCTCAGGGCTCCGGGGCTCAGGGCTCCAAGGCTCCTCCAGACTGGGGTTGTTCACACTGGCCTCCAGCTGAACACAAAGCACCTGGGCCTCTGTCATGTCCCCACTGACTAAGATACCGGAAGCCCAGTGGACAGAACTATGGGGTACTATGCTGGAACTGGGTTGCTTCTGTTTCTGGTGCACCGCCTTTGACTCAGTGGCCAGCTGTTCTTTGAGGTGGAGCCACTCTGGGTCTGGGGCACATGGCACATCTGGTGGGATGGGGAGTTCCTGGAGCAGTGGTTGTCCTTGGTTGTTTAAAGTCTCAAGAGACTCCTGTGTACATACATCCTCTGACGTTCCTACAACTTGTTCCCTGGACTCTCTTGCCTTTAAGGGAATTCCAATTTGTGCCTCTAGGATCTTCTTTCTCAGATGGAAATTCATTTTGGCCAAGATGTGCTCCCCAAGTGAAGAGGGCCTCTCAGGCTCTGTTTGGCTTTCTATAGGCAGCATCTCAACTACTCCTTTCACCTGCGCATCAACCTGGAATTCTTCTGCAGTGTTTGAAAGAGCCTCACTGGCCTCTTGAAAGCCTGGCCCAGGACTTGGACCCTGCTCTTCAGGTGAGGTCACTTGAGTCAGAGGTTCTGTTGAGAATTCAACAGGCTCAGGCACCATCTCTGTGATCATAGCTGGGGATGTGATTGACGTGGTTGCTGGGGCCATGGCCCTGGAGAGAGCCACACAATAAAGAGCAGGCAGCCCTGACAAGAAGGCCAGATACTTGTGCCGTAAAGTTATCTCCAGTTTCTCAATGGCTGCCTCTGACAGGACTCCGGGCAGCTTAGGATGTTCAGTGACAGCTTTTGGTGAGACCTGTTGCTGCTGATCAAGGGCCACTGGCATCCCGGGTATAACTTCCTGTTGAAGGTCCTGGTCAGCTGCTGCCTGGAGTTCCAGGGGCTTGCTTTCCAGGATGCAGCTGAAGGGAGTCACTTCTAGGCCCCCAGGAATTATGCACTCCCAAGAACTATATACACAGGCAGGGATGTTGCCCTGGTGAATTTGTCCACATTTGGAGTCGATATGGCCCCGCAATATTGCCTTGGCCTGGTCAAATAAGTGTGGCATGGGGACTGACAATGCGTCCACAATAGGTGAGAATGGGTCATCAGCTCCAGTGGCCTCCAGAGATGTAGGCTGGGGGCCATTCACACTGTCTAGGGCTGTGCTGCTCCAGGATATAGTCTGCTGATTAGTGGGGGACAGGAGCAACTGGATGGACTGCTGGATCTTCTGGGGCAGGCCCCAGCGGTGGTGAATCAGCTGTCTCTGGAGGTGGTATTCCAGCACCCTCCTGGTGTGCTGCGGGAAGAGTAGCTCCCTTGTGAGGACTGAGACATGCTTCCCCGGCCAGAAAGTTTTCAGAGTCTCAGAAGACTGGGCTTTGTCACCAGGCTTACACTCCACGGGGCTCTGGACATGTTGATCTCTCTGGAAAACATCTGGCAAGTCCCACTGAAGCTGGAGCTGCCTCTGCAGCAGGTGCCACTCCAAGGCTTCACACTCGTCCAGAGTCAGAAATGGGACATTGATGTGAGCTTGTTGGTGAGCAGACGGAGCAACACAATCTTGTGAAGACAGAGAAGAGAGTGGAGTTGACTGGGTTGGAGTTTTAGGCAGCAAAGGGAAGAAGGAGAGTTCCTTGAAGAGAAAGGGATCCTTCAAGTGGGGCTTGGACATGCTCTCATCGTTGGAGAGGCCTTGAGAAGCCAAGAAGGTGTCAACCAGTGACTCACTGTGCAGAGAAGGCAGGCCACAGAATAGCTGGCTGTATTTTGGCTGCACGGGCCCACTGAGTCACTAGCCTGTTGCCCAGACATTAGATAGAGGCCACTTAATTCTTTAACGGCTGAAGAGGGCAAGGCTAAAACCTTATGGTTGGGAATTTGCTGGTAGAGGCGTCTTTGTTCTGGATCTGTAATGCACCATTCAGAAACCCAGAAGGCCTGGGTAGGCTGGCCAGCCATACCTGAACCCCAGTTCTGGTATGAAATGGTCCCAAATTTCTCAACAGAGAAACGAGAAGTATTATTGTGGATGAAAGAAACTGGTTGCTTATATACAGTTTGGTAAAATAGTGGCGGCTTTGGCATCAGCTGCCTCAGGGACTCTTCTACACGCCTGGGGAGCCCCCACCTCTGGAAATGCGTCCATTTTTTCACATGGACCTCAAGAAGTCTCAGGACTTCAGGACTCAGGAACGGCAGGTGGGCAGGGAGGACAGTGACCATCGGCAAGGCCACTGGATGTGTCAGGGTAGTAATTTCTTGTTTCAGGGTCAGCAGAGAGACCTGGGGATTTAAGGGCTGCTGGACTTGGTTCCCACAGATGAGGCTGAGGTTGCTCTGCATCATCTCCTGCAGATTCACTGAAATTCTAGGCTCCTCAGTCCCTGAGGGACCCTCTAGCACTTGGAATCCCTGCCTTAGCTTGAGATGTTCAGCCCAGTAATCATGGATGCCGGCTGCACCAGGTGACTGGGCCACTGACTGGACTAAGGATTTCTGTGACACTGTGAGGGTTGCAGATGGAAGTGAAAGGTCTTTGGAGTGTGGGGAACGATGCTCCAGACTCTGCTCAAAAGTCACATTAGACATGGACAAAACCTCTTGGCAAGAAGAGCCCTGAGAGGTATCCCCTGAAGTGGGGGAGATCAGGGTGTTCTCACCCAACAACTGCTGAATCTCCAGAGCCATGGTGTTGCAGGTTTGGCAGCAGGGATCTGCACACAGGATCTGCCGCACGTTCCCCTCCTGAGGTAGCCAGCCCTGGCTGGGAAGGGAAACATAGCAAATGTATGTTACTGATGGACAGTTTGTTACTCTTGGCCAGTGTGTGGCCCTGGGCCTGCCCTCCCCTAGTCCAGTAAACTCTGGGGCCTGCAACCACTGGGTGTTTAAGTGTCTACTTTTCTTCCTAGGGAAATGCCATTTGGCAAGCTGTAGTGGGCTGGGCTGAGAGCCTGGAGCTTGTTGGGCAAGGTCTCAGACAACGGATGGAAATACAGGGCCTTGAGAAACTGGGAGGCGGGTGAGCTCTCTGCTGACCTGTGCTGAGAAGCTGAATTAGGAGAAGGGAACCAGGCAGGTGGGGGAGCCAATGGTTAGCTGATGGGGCAGCACCAGAGATATCACCAGGTAGAACCTGGAGTCAGCCTCACTTGGGGCCACGGAAGTCCTGTGGGAGCTCTGCATTCTGGGGATTAGATGTACACATCTCTTAAGAGCCAATTCCTCATTCTGCAGAGCTCTTAAGAAGGGGATAATATGACAAGCTCCTGCCTGAGGGTTGTCCCAGGAACTGGCCTTCCTGAAGACAGAACCAGAGGAGGTAATGTCAGCAGGGTCCAGGGGTCTGCCCTTGAAAGGGAGCGGCTGTAAAGAGAATATGAAAACGATGACTTGTTTATGCACTTAACTATCCATTCTCCTGACTGGGTAACTTGTCTCATGGTTGGGAGAAAACCCACATCATTAAATTCTGTCAAATCCTGACTTCCAGCACCTTTGTGAGCCTAGCCCAGAGCACAGCTGGAAGACCCCTCTCCACTGAGACGTCTGACCCCACCCTCTCCTCCACCAACTCTCACCCAGGGCTCCAGGCTCCATGTGTCTGGCTCCCTCTCAGCCATTCTCCTTCTGCCCAACCCTGCCGCAGGCCAAACACAGAAATTACCACAGGCCATACTAGGAGGTGGGAGACTGCAAAGAGCAAGAGATCACCTTCGCATGACTGAGAGCAGCTCCCACAGCTTGTCAGCTTCTTTCCGGGAATGTCTCCTAGCTGAGAAACCAGGAGACAGTGTTACACAGAACAGAAGGGGATTCAGGGACATCCTACAGGAATCTAAAAGCCTTGAACGACAGGAGACTGCAGACCCCTACCCCACCCCCATAAAAGTCTTCTGGAAGAATCTGTCAACTTGGGGATTGGAGCCTTCAGCAGTTAGAGCACCTGGTGCCTGGCACTAAGGGTCACTGGGGGACAGGGTCCATGGGAACTTCACCCCCAGGGGAGGGAAGTCAGGGCAAAGACTAGGACTTTACCTCTTGATGCTGCATCTCTAGCCCTTTGTCTGACTTTTCGGTGACGCTTAAAGACAAAAGAGTTGGAGTGTGAAGTTGGGACACCATTTTCTTTTTCACGTCCAAACCAAGACAAAGCTAATATAGATTACCTAATCCTTTTTAATTTACCTGTATTTTACTTAATTTCCTAACTTTTCATACTCATATTTTTTTTGTCTCAATATTTGTCTTATTTCTGATTCATTTTGAGGCTCTTCTGTCCTCCACACCTCCCATTTATTTCCTAAGAGAAGTTCTGTATCAAGCTTATAATGGAACAAGAGAAAGGGTGGAACAGAATAAAGTTGTGTAGATTTAATAACCAAAGGACTTCAATTTACAAATGCCTTAATGGACCACAAACCAGAAAAATCTCCCATAAAGGGAAGTCTTCTAAGATCCAGTGAGGCACAATCCATTTCATCTAAGTCTCAACCCAAGCCAGATAGAGATGTTCTTGATTTTTCAATTAGAATATACTGCAGGGATGGTCTGGTAAAAAATGATTTCTAGGCGCTGAGAAGAGAAATACCATATAAGAGTAACTAATGGATGGTAAAAAAAAAAATAATAATATGGGTGGGGAGGTAGACAGGTTGAGAGGAAGGATAAAAGGAAAGACACTGGGAGCTTAACGCATCTTATCTAAGGCTTAACTAGTTCAGTCCTGGTCATAGTGTTTCCCTACCCGGCAGCAGCTCCTTTTATGTTCCGTTAATCCATGGTAACTCTTTTTCACTTGCCAGATGATTAGAATAATAATGAAGATGGAGCCATAGGTATATAGGGGATACCCCAAATCCCAGAGAACAAAAGTCTGGCTCATCATGGTCTAAACCTCATAATCACGAGGAGACCAACCATCCCTATGAATGTAGGCATTCAGAGTCCTGGCACCTACTGACTTCCAATGCTTGCTACACATTGCTGTCTCCAACCTCACAGATGACGGAACCAAGCCACCAGACTGCATCACAAAGCCCTTCTGTTCCACAAGGTAGGTATGGTGTCAGAGAGCTTCACCTGTCTAGGAAGTCCATGTGGTAATTCCGTCTGCAGATGAGGGGGTCTGGTTGTAAGGAATGAAGGTGCCACTCACAGGCAGTGTCTGTGGTCTCACTCTGTCTTCACTCTCCATACCCTCCACCAGCCTGACGGCCAGTCTGGTTATGGCTTGGAAATGGAGAGCTTTGATGTTACAGGCAGTGGGTGATGGGAAATCAGAGGTGTATGAAGGGACCATGGCTGAAGTGGCAGGGACAGGTAAAAGTGGTAGCATCTTTAAAACGACATTGTGGGAATCAGAAAGGAATGCCTCCCAGACTGTGTGGCCTCAAGCTTGCGGATGAGTGAGAAGAGACTGTAAACATTGCCTTCCATTGAGACATATTAATGAGATTTCCTTGTGCATCTCTTTTAAGAGTTAGTTTTCTAGAACTGTTTTTAACTATGTTACAGAATTCTGTCTTCTCACAGAGATGCGTACCTGCAAAGACGTGTACCTACAGAGGTGTGTACCTGCAGAGATGTGTCAGTGACCACTTCTGACTTAAAGTCATAAAGTAGTTGCTGATTGTGGTTAGATCTACTCATCTATTCTGGATGTCTGCTGTTTGCCTAAAGGAATTTTGTTTGTTTGCTTGTTTTTTAACTAGAATTTTTTAAAACTTTAAGCAAGCCAGTTGTTTTCTAATTCATCACCAGGGCCCATCACTCCTATATGCTGACCATTTATTTACACATTTATGTTACTTACCTGACCTCTGTGGATATTGTCATATTTCTCTAACACTCTAATTTTTAAGTTTCTTTGAGGAAAAAAATCTTTCCCTGGTGACAGTAGTCTCACAGCCAAAAATCCTTGAGCTCAAAATCTCTGAAGATACTCCTTGGTCCTTCCTCCAGTATCTAATCTTTCACCCAACTGAAGACTGCTGTTGCTGCTGCTAAATCGTTTCAGTCGTATCCAACTCTATGCAACCCCATAGATAGCAGCCCAACCAGGCTCCTCTGTCCCTGGGATTCTCCAGGCAAGAATACTGGAGTGGGTTGCCATTTCCTTCTCCAATGCATACATGCAGGCTAAGTCACTTCAGTGATGTCCGACTCTGTGCGACCCTATGGGCAGCAGCCCTCCAGGCTCCTCTGTCCACAGGACTCTCCAGGCAAGAATTCTGGAGTGGGTTGCCATTTCCTTCTCCCAACTGAAGACTGGTGAGCCCTCAATCTATGCTCAGCCCTAAGCAAAGCAGTGTTAAGAGTACAAAGACATTTGAGTCATGCTGCCTTTCTGCTATCCAGACAGCCTATTTTCCAACATAAGACATCACACAAAGCAAGAACCAACAATCCAAAACATACGGGATCATATACTCACTTGTGAGGCCCAGGTCACAAACATCCCATTCCAGAGGAGAGAAAGCACAGTGAGGATTAGCGTGGTTAGAGAGGGCTCCTGGATAGATTAACGTAGAGTTAGGTCTAAAAGTGCAGGCTACAGGCAAAAGGAGTGTATTCTAGGTGGGAGAGAAACGTGCTAACAAACGCAGAACACTGAGGAATGGGCCACTAGCACATCTGGCAGTTAGAAATGTGGTCCATTTCTAGCAGAGGCATAGGTGGGCAGACTGGGGAGGACTTGTGGGATAAAGATTGGAGAAGTTGGGCCTCTTGATAAAGGATCAATGCATTTAACTGATTTCAATCACTGAGATTGTTTTGTTCTGTTTTTTGTAAGTAGACATACATATACATGGTGGGCTTCCCTTGTGGCTCAGCTGGTAAAGAATCCACCTGCAATGTGGGAGACCTGGGTTCGATCCCTGGGTTGGGAAGACCCCTGGAGAAGGGAAAGGCTACCCACTCCAGTATTCTGGCCTGGAGAATTCCGCAGACTGTATAGTTCATGGGGTCTCAAAGAGTCAGCACAACTGAGCGACTTTCACACTTCAGTATGCATGGTACAAAATTCAATAGGCAGAATAAGGTATGTATAAAATATGTTTTCTTCTCAATCTCTCATCTCCCATTTTTCTTCCCTTGAGACAGTCATTTCTATCAGATTCCTGTGTATCTTTCTTAACTAGTCTAATATAGTCAAAACCAAATGGATTTGCATGTATTTCTCTAAGAACAATAGTATAGACAGTTTTCTCTCTTATTTAATTTGATAATTAAATATATCTTGTGCATGTCACTTTTTAAAATGGCTGTCATGTCTTCCTTGATATAACACAAGTCACCTTCAGTTCTCTATTCATGGATATTTACTTCAGTTCAGTTCAGTTCAGTCGCTCAGTCGTGTCTGACTCTTTGCAACCCCATGAATCGCAGCACGCCAGGCCTCCCTGTCCATCACCAACTCCTAGAGTTCACTCAGACTCATGTCCATCGAGTCAGTGATGCCATCCAGCCATCTCATCCTCTGTTGTCCCCTTCTCCTCCTGCCCCCAATCCCTCCCAGCATCAGAGTCTTTTCCAATGAGTCAACTCTTCGCATGAGGTGGCCAAAGTACTGGAGTTTCAGCTTTAGCATCATTCCTTCCAAAGAAATCCCAGGGCTGATCTCCTTCAGAATGGACTGGTTGGATCTCCTTGCAGTCCAAGGGACTCTCAGGAGTCTTCTCCAACACCACAGTTCAAGGGACCTTTTGCACGGAATAAAAATCTCATATATATAAATCCTTGTATATACATATGGGTATATACGTAAGAAAAATTCCTACAAGTGAATTGATATCTTAACAATATTGTCTTTCAATTCACAGAAATGGTACATCTCTCCATTTTTTTAGGGTATTTTTATTTTCTCCTAGAAATTTTTTAGTTTCTTTGTACAAGTCTTGTACATATTTTGTGAATTTATCCCTATGTCAAATCTATGATGTTATTCAAAGTGATATTGTTTTTTATTTCAATTTCTAATGTTTGTTGTCTGTATATAGAAATAGAAATTGAATATTTATCTTCTATGTTTCAATCTTGCTAAATTCACTTATTAGTTGTAGTAGCTATGTTTTGTAAATTCTTTAGAATTTTCCAAATTGATGATAATATCTGACAATTCTACATCTTCTTTTCCAACCTGAATGCCTTTTATTTCTCCATTATTGCACTGACTAGAACATTCAGTATAATGCTGACAAGAAGTGGTGAGAGCAGACATATTTGCCTTGTTACCGATCTTAGAGGGAAAACATTCCCTTTTTTTGCTCCTTAAACTTGATAATTTCAAATCTCCTATCTTTAAGTCTGCTGTTCCTTTCTTCTGCCTGCATAAATCTGCTGTTAAATCCCTCTAGGGAATCTTTCCATCCACTTACTGTATTTTTTAGCTCTAGAATTTCTAGTTTCTTTTTATTTCTCTTTGTTGACATTCTCATTTTGTTCATATATTTCTTATTTCCTTTAGTTCTTTACCTGTGTTTTCATTTAGTTTCCTTCAGCATATTTCAGAGAGCTGTTTTAATGTCTTTATTTAGTAAATCTAATTAATGCCTGTGCTTCTTCAGGGATAGTTTTTAACAGTTTATTTTCTTCCTTTAAATAGGCCATGATCTCCTATTTATCGGTATCCTTTGTGACTTTTTTGTTGAAGGTTGGGCATCTGTAAAAATAGCTACCTCTCTCAGTCTTCGCAGACTGGCTCTATGCTGGAGTAGTCCTCTCATTAGCTGGGCATGCTGTTAGCCTAGCGATCAGCTCAGTGGAAAAGTTTAAGGTCTTCTCGGGTCTCTTCTAAACAGGTGTCTTGGCTGGACATATTTATGGCTTTTTCAATTCCCTCATACACATGGCTACATTTAAGTGTCTCAGTCTCCCAAAGAATCTCACTTTAGCTTCTTCTTTGGGCCTTCAGTGGTCTACTTTATGTCTCCATCCATAATCTCTTACCCAGGAGGTCTGTAGTCCCCTTATTTATAACTTACATGAGCAGTATCCACCATTTCTCTCTGTCTAAGACCTGAATTAGAGGTATAGAGCCCAATCCTTAGGCAGCCCTAAGATAGTCGTAACATTCAAATAAGGACCGCTCTGCTCAAGTCAGACATGACTTAGTGAATGAACAACTAACTGCTCCCTTTGTTTCAAGGGAGGGAACTGTGTATTGGGCTGCCACTTCCTCTACACCAGAACTACACTGCACTCAGAAGGGGAGTGGGGCAAAAAGTACAAACGTCATGAAATATTTTACTGTTTTGAATGTGACTTTTCTTGATTGAATATTTGCTTGGTTGTTATAGCCTTTTGACAATTTTCTGTAGTTTTTATAAGGATTTTATACCAGTTTCTGGTAGTTTTTTGGTGTTCCATGGGAGAACAAGGGCTTAAGAGATTCCCAGTCCACCGCTTTTCTCTATAAATATTCTTTTTTTTTTTTTTCTATAAATATTCTTGAGTTTTGTTTTGCAATTCAGTTAAGTTACTTGGAAACAATTTGATTCTTTCAGGTATTCCTCACAAGCCTCATTAGTCATCAACATTTAGTCCAAGATTTTTACTTACTACTGAGGTAGGGCCTTTCTTGGTACTCAACCCAATGCCCTAGTTATTACGAAGTTCTCTATTTTAACTGTTGGAATAGGCTCTCTATCTGCCTCTGTATGTGACCTCTGAGTACTATGCCCTTATATTTTTTCAGGTGTCTTTTTTAACCCTTCCTCTGGTACTTTTCTCAGAAGCATATTCTGACCAATCCTCGGCTGCACATTTGAGGCGGACCTTCTTCATATCCCAAGAGTTCTCTCTATATCCAGCCCTCTCTTCTCAGATAATCTGCACTGTGAATTCTAGCTGCCTTGGATTCCTTTGACTCCCAGCTCCACCCTCTCAACTCACAGACTGAAGTATGGATAACCATTTCTGAGCCATTCTTCAGCTGTGCAGAAAACAGCACTGGAAATACGTATCAGTTCACTTCAGTTCAGTTGCTCAGTCATGTCCAACTCTGAGACCCATGGACTGCAGCATATCACGCTGCCCTGTCCATCACCAACTCCTGGAGCTTGCTCAAACTCATGTCCATTGTATCGGTGATGCCATCCAACCATCTGATCCTCTGTCGTCCCCTTCTCCTCCTGCCTTCAACCTTTCACAGCATCAGGGTCTTTTCCAGTGAGTTAGTTCTTCACATCAGATGGCCAAAGTACTGGAGTTTCAGCTTCAACATCAGTCCTTCCAATGAACATTCAGGACTGATTTCCTTTAGGATGGACCGGTTGTATCTCCTTACAGTCCAAGGGACTCTCAAGAGTCTTCTCCAACACCACAGTTCAAAAGCATCAATTCTTCCATGCTCAGCTTTCTTTATAGTTCAATTCTCATATCCATACATGACTACTGGAAAAACATAGCTTTGACTACATGGAACTTTGTCGACAATGTAATCTCTCTGTTTTTTAATATGCTGTCTAGGTTGGTCATAGCTTTTCTTCCAAGGAGCAAGAATCTTTTATGGCTGCAGTAACCATCTGCAGTGATTTTAGAGCCCAGAAAAATAAAGTTTCTCACCGTTTCCATTGTTTCCCCATCTATTTGCCATGAAATGATAGAACCGGATGCCATGATGTTAGTTTTCTGAATGCTGAGCTTTAAGCCAACTTTTTCACTCTCTTTCACCTTCATCAAGAGGGTCTTTAGTTCTTCTTCGCTTTCTGCCATAAGGGTGGTGTCATCTGCATATCTGAGGTTATCGATATTTCTCTCAGAAAACTTGATTCCAGTTTGTGCTTCATCCAGCCCGGCATTTCGCATGATGTACTCTGCATATAAGTTAAATAAACAGAGTGACAATATACAGTCTTGATGCACTCCTTTCCCAATTTGGAACCAGTCTGTTGTTCCATGTCCAGTTCTAACTGTTGCTTCTTGGCCTGCATACAGATTTCTCAGGAGGCAGGTCAGGCGGTCTGGTAGTCCCATCTCTTTCAGAATTTTCCACAGTTTATTGTGATCCACACAGTCAAAGGCTTTGGTGTAATAAAGCAGAAGTTGATGTTTTTCTGGAACTCTCTTGTATTTTTGATGATCCAGCAGATGTTGGCAATTTGATCTCTGCTTTCTCTGCCTTTTCTAAATCTGGCTTGACATTCTCATTTCATGTACTGTTGAAGCCTGGCTTGAAGAATTTTGAGTGTTACTTAGCATGTGAAATGAGTGCAATTATGCAGTAGTTTGAACATTCTTTGGCATTGCCTTTCTTTGGGGTTGGAATGAAAACTGACCTTTTCCAGTCGTGTGGCCACTGTTGAGTTTTCCGAATTTACTGGCATATTGAGTGCAGCACTTTCACAGCATCATCTTTCAGGATTTGGAATAGCTCAACTGGAATTCCATCACCTCCACTAGCTTTGTTTGTAGTGACACTTCCTAAGGCCCACGTGACTTTGCATTCCAGAATGTCTGGCTCTAGGTGAGTGATCACACCATATCTAGGTCATGAAGATCTTTTTGTATAGTTCTTCTGTATATTCTTGCCACCTCTTCTTAATATCCTCTGCTTCTGTTAGGTCTATACCATTTCTGTCCTTTATTGTGCCCATCTTTGCATGAAATGTTCCCTTGGTAGCTCTAATTTTCTTGAAGAGATCTCTATAGTCTTTCCCATTCTATTGTTTTCCTCTATTTCTTTGCACTGATCACTGAGGAAGGCTTTCTTGTGTCTCCTTGCTATTCTCTGGAACTCTGCATTCCTTTTCTCCTTTGCCTTTAGCTTCTCTTCTTTTCTCAGCTATTTGTAAGGCCTCCTCAGACAACCATTTTGCCTTTTTGCATTTCTTTTTCTTGGGGATGGTCTTGATTGCTGCCTCCTGTACAATGTCATGAACCTCCGTCCATAGTTCTTCAGTCACTCTGTCTATCGGATCTAATCCCTGGAATTTGTCACTTCCACTGTATAATCATAAGGAATTTGATTTAGATCATACCTGAATGGTCTAGTGGTTTCCCCTACTTTCTTCAATTTAAATCTGAATTTTGCAATAAGGAGTTCATGATCTGTGCTACAGTCAGCTCTAGGTCTTGTTTTTGCTGACTATATTGAGCTTCCTCATCTTTGGCTGCAAAGAATATAATGAAACTGATTTCAGTATTGACCATCTGGTAATGTTCATGTGTAGCATCATCTCTTGTGTTGCTGGAAGAGGGTGTTTCCATGACTAGTACTTTCTCTTGGCAAAACTGTTAGCCTTTGCCCTGCTTCATTTTGTACTCCAAGGACAAATTTGCCTGTTACTCCAGGTGTTTCTTAACTTCCTACTTTTGCATTCCAGTCCCCTATAATGAAAAGGACATCTTTTTGCATGTTGGTTCTAGAAGGTCTTGTAGGTCTTCATAGAACTATTCAACTTCAGCTTCTTCAGCATTACTGGTTGGGACATAGACTTGGATTACTGTGATACTGAACGGTTTGCCTTGGAAACAAACAGATCATTCTGTTATTTTTGAGATTGCATCCAAGTACTACATTTCAGACTCTTTTGTTGACTATGAGGGCTACTCCATTTCTTCTAAGGGATTCTTCCCCACAATAGTAGATATAATGGTCATCTGAGTTAAATTTGCCCATTCTAGTCCATTTTAGTTCACTGATTCCTAAAACGTCCATGTTCACTCTTGCCATCTCCTGTTTGACCACTTTGAATTTACCTTGATTCATGGACCTAACATTCCAGGTTTCTATGCAGTATTGTTCTTTAAAACATCAGACTTTACTTCTGTCACCAGTCACATTCACAACTGGGTATTGTTTTTCCTTTGGCTCCATCTCCTCATTCTTTCTGGAATTATTTCTCCACTCTTCTCCCATAGCCTATTGGGCACCTAACAACCTAGGGAGTTCATCTTTCAGTGTCATATCTTTTTGCCTTTTCACACTGTTCATGGGGTTCTCAAAGCAAGAATATTGAAGTGGTTTTCCAAGTGGAAATATATATAGTGTGTCCAATAAGTCTCTGGTCAAAATGATAATCTGCACATATACAGGATGAGACTCTGTGAAATCTAGCTTAGGACAGCTGCTGGAGCTGTGAACTGAATGGAATTTCAGGAGGTTTAATGGCACTGCTGGATATAGGAACCCAATGGGTCAAAATGGAGGGAACTTACTGAAACATCAAGGACACTCAAAAGGCCTTCCAAAAAGTTCACACTGTAGGATAAAAAACTCTAGACCTTGATAAGGTCACTCTAATCCCACCCCAACAAAGGTTAGAAAAACCCTTGAAAAAAAATGTACTGATCTGCCAGCAAATTAACTATCTGTCAGAATAAATATCAATATTTCTCTAAATGTGAGACTGAAACAAAACTAATACAATTAGGTAAAGTTTAAAAATAAAATTAAATTAAAAAAAAAAGAAGTATAAGATTAACCTAGAATATCTTGTGCCAAAAAGTATGTTAAGTCCTCAAAAATTCATGAAGACATATCAAAAGAACACAAGAGACAACTTAAAGGAGCTACCTCTGGCCAAGTAAAGGACAATTTGAGCATCAAAATAGTGATAATAATGCATAACATAAGGTTAAGAATCAATTAATCCATACTGATATAAATAATATGAAAAGAGGGAAGTTCTTCCTTCCAGAAGAATGCCAACTTATAAATATAGAAGAAATAATGATAGAAAGTCTATAATGATTGCTACAAATAGTGACTGAAAATTTGATGAGGAATACTGAGTGACTTCACTTTGACTTTTCATTTTCATGCATTGGAGAAGGAAATGGCAATCCACTCCAGTCTTCTTGCCTAGAGAATCCCAGGGACGGGGGAGCCTGGTGGGCTGCTGTCTATGGGGTCACACAGGGTCGGACACGACTGAAGTGACTTAGCAGCAGAATACTTTCAGACTCAGAGTATCTTGCCATAAGTTAAGGCACCGTCTTAATTCAATTTAACATCATTAATATTGGGACAAATCAAATCATTTGCTTCCTGATACAATGCACTGAAAAGAACACTATCACTTTGGTTGCATAACTGTCAAAATTGCATAACTTGAATCTAATCATGAGGAAACACTGAACAAATGGATACTCTATAAAATAAATGGATACTCTATAAAATAACTGGTCTGTATCCTCCCAACAAGAAGAGACAAGACAACTAAATGCAATGCATGAGAGAAAATTAGCTATAAAGGATATTATAAGAGTAATATTGTCAGTTTTTACTCTTCAGAAAGATTGCTTTATAGGGGACAGACTTTAGGGGAACAAGAATTTTAAAAATGACCATTAGGATCACATTGCCTAGCTCAAAGTATTGGGTGCTATATCTAGCCCATACTAGACATAGTTGGGGCTTAGACTGGGTTTTTAGCAGTAGATTTGTTAAGAAGCTGTGCAATTTAGAACATATTTGGAAACACATCTACTGGTAAATTGAATATTAGGTGTGAAGGTAAAATAAAGAATTAAAATTCTTAGTTTATTATTGCCCTGAGGAATTGGATGGATGGTACCGTGAATGATAAGGTGAAAACTTATGGAATATGGATTCTGGGAGCTCAGGAATGAATACTTCTTTACTTGACTATATTATGTCTGAGGTACCTATTATATTTTCAAGCAAAAATATATATGGAATTGGATGTACAGGTCTGGAAGTCAGGGTGTAGATCTCAGCTAGAACTATAAACTTCAGAGTCATTTTGTTTTTGGTGCTGTTTAATCTCTAAGTTATGTCCAACTCTTTGTGACCCCATGGACTGCAGCACAACAGGCTCCTCTGTCCTCCACTATCCCCCAGAGTTTGTTTAAATTCATGTCCACTGAGTATGTGATGCTATCTAACCATCTCATCCTCTGAGGATCAGAGTCATTAGCTAGACATAATTGAGATATGTGGCCAGATAAAAAATAAAATTAGAAAAGAAAAGAAAATTAAGCAGTAATTGAAGTGTTGAAGTAATCTAGGGTTACTTCGACACTTAGAGTCTGGTAGAGGAGGAAGAGACAGCAAAGGAAATCAGAAAGGATGGATGGTGAGTTTAAAGAAAAGGAAGAGTGTGGTGTTCTTCTAGAAGTATTTCAAGAAAAAGGAAATGGTCAACTGTGTCAAATGCCAACAGAAGGTCTACTAAAGTGAAGATGTAAAATGACCATTGACTTTAGTGAGATATGAGTCATTGTGACGCTGACAAAGGTCCATTTCAGCAGAGCTGTGGGTAAAAAACCTGGTTAGAGGAGGTTCATCAAACAATGGAAAGTGAAAAAATAGAGCAAATGAGTATAAATATACAACACTTTCAAGAAATTTTACTGTGAAGGAGAACAAAAGACTTGTAAACAGAAACAATACAAGATCAAGGTTGTGTGTATATAAGAGTGTGTATGTTAACTTTGGTAGTCTAGCATATATTTGTGTGTTGATAAGAGTGATCTAGATATGAAGAAAATGATGGAAGGAGGGAGAGAAAACTTAAAGGCAGTTTAGTTCATAGAAAAGAATACAGAAGGAGAAATATTGGCAGAATTTTATGGGAAAATGTTGCTTAGTCACTCAGTTCTGTCCGACTCTTTGTGACCCCATGGACTGCAGCATATCAGGCTTCCCTGTCCTTTACCATCTCCTGGAGTTTGCTCAAACTCATGACCACTGAGTCACTGGGAAAATGAGAACCTTTCTTTTCCAACTGTACTTATTTTCTATACAAAATTGTAGTTGTTCCTCATCTGAGTGTTAAGGGGGAGGGTGGCACAACTATAAAATAAAATGGGGGTGTGAAATGGCTGGCTTAGGAGTGAAAAAAGTGTTAGTACAAGTGACCATTTGAGAATTATAGTTAACAAGTGCAATGAATCCAGTCAGCACTGTTAAATGATTTCTCCTGTAAGGTTCAGTAGCTGTGTGAACTAAACAGATAATTTAGGTTAGCCAAGGTGTGAGTTTCACTAAGCAAGGATTATGGACAAAAAAGAGGAGCAATATGGTAGATAGGGAAACAATGGAAACAGTGAGAGACTTTATTTTTTGGTCTCCAAAATCACTGCAGATAATGACTGCAGCCAAAAAACTTAAAAATGCTTGCTCCTTGGAAGAAAAGCTATGACCAACCTAGACAGCATATTAAAAAGCAGAGATATTACTTTGCCAACAAAGGTCCATCTAGTTAAAGCTTTGGTTTTCCCAGTAGTCATGTGTGGATATGAGAGTTGGACTATAAAGAAAGCTGAGCACCAAAGAATTGATGCTTTTGCACTGTGGTGTTGGAGAAAACTCTTAAGAGTCCCTTGGACAGCAAGGAGATCCAACCAGTCCATCCAAGAGGAAATCAGTCCTGAATATTCATTGGAAGGACTGATGCTATAGCTGAAACTCCAATATTTTGTCCACCTGATGCGTAGAACTGACTCATTGGAAAAAAACCCTGATGCTGGGAATGATTGAAGGTGGGAGGAGAAGGGGACAACAGAGGATGAGGTGGTTGGATGGCATCACCAACTCAATGGACATTAGTTTGAGTAAGTTCTGGGAGTTGGTGATGGACAGGGAAGCATGGCACATTGCAGTCCCTGGGGTCGCAAAGAGTCAGACACAACTGAGCAACTGAACTGAATCGAACTGAAAAAGGCCATTTTCAGTACTAGTCCATGGACTCCAGTCTGGCTAGGAAGAGAAGTGAGCATATGATAAAGGTGTAGGATAGTGAAAGAGTTTAGTCACTGAATTGAAAGTCATAATAGGCAAAACTGGAAATAATCCAACTGTTTATCAGTTGATGAATGGATTAATAAAATGTCATATGCATAAAATGGAATATTATTTGGAAATTAAAAGAAATAAAGTACTGATATATGCTATAATATGGATAAACCACAAAAACATTATGCTAAGTGAAAGAATCCAGTCACAAAATATCCCATATTGTATTATTCTATTTATATATCAATAAAATGTCCAGAAAGGCAAATATACATAAATAGTATATTAGTTTCCTAAGCCTAGCAGCAGTGAGGGAAAGCAGATACAGGGTTTCTTACTGGAGTAAAAAAAATTCTGAAATTTATATGGTGATGGTTACACAACTCTGAATACACTAAAAAACATTTAATTGTAAACTTGAAATGGGTGAACTAATGTAGTATGTGAATTATAGCTCAATAAAGTTATTTTTTTAATAACTTAAAGACTTTGTACATACAAAAATTGAAAGAATATGTCATCAGGAATCCAGAAAGAATTTTAAAGGAAGTCATTAGACAGAAGGAAAATTATACCAATTGGAAATAAAATCACAGAAAGGAATGAACTATAAATGGTAAGACCATAGGTGAACATATATTTTTCCTATTATTTATATCTCTGAAAATAATTGACTGCCTGAACAGAAATAACAACATATTATGTGGTTTGAAATATATGTATAAGCAAAATGTATGACAATATCATAAAGGCAGAGAATGGAGAAAGTGAAATATACTACTGTTAATGTCTCCTACATGTGTAGTGTTATAGTATCACTTGAAGTTAGTTGTTAAAATGTTGAAGAGTTAAACAGCAAACCCTAACACAACTATACAAAATATGTCCTCTGACCATAATGGAATTAAATTAGAAATCAATTACATAAATACATCTGGAAATCATCAAATATTTGGAATCAAATCAGTTCAGTTCAGTTCAGTTCAGTTGCTCAGTCGTACCCAATGCTTTGCGACCCCATGGACTGCAGCACGCCAGGCCTCCCTGTCCATCACCAACTCCTGGAGTTTACTCAGACTCATGTCCATTGAGTCAGTGATGCCATCCAACCATCTCATCCTCTGTCGTCCCCTTCTCCTCCTGCCTTCAATCTTTCCCAACATCAGGGTCTTTTCAAATGAGTCAGTTTTTCACATCAGGTGGCCAAATAACACACTCCTAAATAAATCAGTAAAAGGAAAAAAAATTAAAAAGGAAACTAAAAGTACTTTAAACTTTTAAAATATATTCTGACTGAAATCAGAATAAAAATTTGTGGGACATAGAGTGAGAGAAATATGTAGTACTAATCAGGTATATTTAAAAGAAGAAAACACTCAAATCAACAATTTCAGCTTTCATCTTAAGAAACAAAAAAACAAATAAAATTCAAAGTAAGGAGAAAGAAGGAAATAATAGATACGAGAAGGGAAATCTGTAAAATAGAAAACAGAAAAATAATAGAGAAAATTGAGAATTTCAAAGGCTCTTTCTTTGAGATTATCAATAAAATTGATAAATTCTAGCCAGACTGATCAGGAAAAGTGAAGTGAAAGTTGCTCAGTTGTGTCCAACTCTTTTCGACCAGTCCATGGAATTCTCTAGGCAAGAATACTGGAGTGGGTAGCCTTTCCCTTCTCCAGGGGATCTTCCCAATCCAGGAATTGAACCCAGGTCTCCTGCATTTCAGGCAGATTCTTTACCAGCTGAGCCACAAGGGAAGCCCAAGAATACTGGAGTGGGTAGCCTATTCCTTCTCCAGGGCATCTTCCCAATCCAGGAATTGAACCAGGATCTCCTGCATTGCATGGATTCTTTACCTACTGAGCTATCAGGGAAGCAATCAGGAAAAAGAGAGGATCAAAATTACCAATACAGGGAATGAGAGAGATGACATCACCAGCAACTCTAGAGATAATAAAAGAATAAGAGACTATGATGAGCAACTTTATGCCAATAAACCAACAACTTAGATGACAATGACAAATTCCTTGCAAAACACAAACTACCAAGGCTCACACAAAAAGAAACAGACAACCTCAGTAGCCTTATATCTATAAAGCAAATTGAATTTTTAGTCAAAGACCTTCCCACAAAGAAAAATCCAGAGTCAAGTGTCTTTGCTGATTATTTCTACCAAACATTTAAGGAAGAAACAATAATAATTCTCTACAAACTCATTTGTAAAATTGAAAAGGAAGGAATATTTCCCAACTTGTTCCATAAGGCCAGTAGTACCTTGATGCCAAAACCAGAAAAATATATTATTTTTTTTAAAAGTACAGTTAAGTATCACTCATGCGCATAGATACAAAGCTTTTAAGAAAAGGTTTTGCAAATTGAAACAAAAAATTTATAAAAAGGATAATACATCATGACCAAGTGAGGTTATCACAGAAATACAAGGTTGATTTAACATTTGAAAAGCATCCTATTGATGCAATTTATAACATTAACAAACTAAAAAAAATATATCATTTCAACAGTGTAGAAAAAAACATTTGACAAAATCCAACATGAATTCCCAATTTTTTTAAATCTCAGCAAACTAGGAAAGGAATTCCTTCACCTGATAAAAGGCATCTATGAAAACCCCATTGGTAAGGTCATACTTAATGGTGAGAGACTAGATGCCTCTCCTCTAAGATTAGTAACAATTCAAGGATATCTACTTTTGCAACTTCTATTAAACATTGTACAGAAGGTCCTAGCAAATGCTATGACATTAGAGGAAGAAACAAAAGGCAACCAGACTGGAAAGGAAAATTGACTTTATTCACAAATGGTATGATTGTCTACGCAGAAAATCCTGTGGAATTTGAAAAAAAAAAAAAGCACTATTAGAGCTGTAAGTGAATTTAGCAAGGTTGTAAGATACAAAGCAGATATACAGATTCAGCTGTATTTTGGTATACTGGTAATGAACAAACGGAAATTTAAATTTGAAAAAATCAATACCATTGAAACAGTATAAAAACATGAAATAGTTAGGGATAAACTTAGCAAAAATATAAGAATAATAATAATACACTGCATCTTTAAAACACTCCTCAGTTCAGTTCAGTTCAGTTGCTTAGTCGTGTCCGACTCTTTGCGACCCCATGAATCTCAGCATGCCAGGCCTCCCTGTCCATCACCATCTCCCGGAGTTCACTCAAATTCACATCCATCGAGTCAGTGATGCCATCCAGCCATCTCATCCCCTGTCGTCCCCTTTCCTCCTGCCCCCAATCCCTCCCAGCATCAGAGTCTTTTCCAATGAGTCAACTCTTCGCATGAGGTGGCCAAAGTACTGGAGTTTCAGCTTTAGCATAATTCCTTCCAAAGAACACCCAGGGCTGATCTCCTTTAGAATGGACTGGTTGGATCTCCTTGCAGTCCAAGGGACACGCAAGAGTCTTCTCCACCACAGTTCAAAAGGATTAATTCTTCAATGCTCAGCTTTCTTCACAGTCCAACTCTCGCATCCATACATGACCACTGGAAAAACCATAGCCTTGACTAGACGGACCTTTGTTGGAAAAGTAATGTCTCTGCTTTTCAATATGCTATCTAGGTTGGTCATAACTTTCCTTCCAAGGAGTAAGCGTCTTTTAATTTCATGGCTGCAATCACCATCTGCAGTGATTTTGGAGACCAAAAAAATAAAGTCAACCACTGTTTCCCCATCTATTTCCCATGAAGTGATGGGACCAGATGCCATGATCTTCGTTTTCTGAATGTTGAGCTTTAAGCCAACTCTTTCACTCTCCTCTTTCACTTTCATCAAGAGGGTCTTTAGTTCCTCTTCATTTTCTGCCATAAGGGTGGTGTCATCTGCATATCTGAGGTTATTGATATTTCTCCCAGCAATCTTGATTCCAGCTTGTGCTTCTTCCAGCCCAGCGTTTCTCATGATGTACTCTGCATATAAGTTAAATAAGCAGGGTGACAATATACAGCCTTGATGTACTCCTTTTCCTATTTAGATAACGTTTTAAATTATACTCAAAAAAATAGATATATTTTGTCCATGGATCAGAAGATTCAATATATCAACAAATGATGCTGGAATAACTGGTTACCAGATATCCAAGAAAATGAATTTCAATCCCTACTTCACAGTATATACAAAAACAGTATTAAAAATGGATCACAAATTGAATGCAAAGTCTAAATGTTAAAATTTATAGAAAACCCATAAATATGAGTAAGGCAAAGATTTCTTAGATATAACTCCAGAAGTATGATCTATACAAGACAAAACAAGTAAGCTGTACTTCATCAAACATTTAAGATATCTTACCTCTGAAAGACACTGTTAAGAAAATGAGAATGTAAGTCACATAGTGGGTGAAAATATTTGCATACCATACATCTCAGAAAGGATTCATATGCAGAATATATAAAGAACTCTCAAGGCTCAATAATACGAAAGCAAACAGTGCAATTTTAAAAAGAGGAAAGAATTTGAACACACACTTTACCACAAAACTGGTGAAGCACAGGAATGCTGTGCCCAAGGCCACTATCGTAACTGCAGTGAAGACATTTAGAGCCCTTGAATTTTCAGAGCTTCCTCACTTCCTGTCTCTATTAATACTGCTTAATAATAACTCACCACAATACTTAGCAAGCTACAATAGCACATACTTATTGTCTCATGGTATCTGTGGGTCAAGAATCCAGACATACCTGGATCTTCTGCCGCACGGCCAAAATCAAGGTGTCAGCCCACCTTGATTTGGATGCAGTCTCATCCAAAGTTTCCACTGGAGATATGCTTCCAAGTTCATTCAGCGGTTGTGGCATAATTCAGTTCCTCAGGCTCTTCTGGAATGAGAGCTTCTTTTCCTCATTGCTTAGTGTCACGGGCCACCTTCAGTGCCTTGCCAGGTGGGCCTCTCCAACATGGCAGGTTACTTCATAAAAGTATACACACACCAAGAAGGCAATCGGGAGTTGGCTAACAAGACAGAAGTGAATTATGGAAGGTGACACCCCTCAATGTTGCCATAATGTATTATCAAAAGCAAGGTACTGAAGAGGAGGTGGTCATACAGTGCTATGAGTATCAGGAGGCAGGGCTCAATGGGAGTCATCTCAGAGGCTGCCTACCACACTGGCCTCAGAAAATGCAATTCTCTGGGGCAACTTATTTTTAATTCCTGAAATCCAAGGACATTTCCTTCTAATCACTTTAAGCATACTATTTTCAGTCAATTCTTTGAGCTGATAATTCTATGTGAAACTAGATTTCCTTGCTTATTTCTACCAGCATCCAGTCTGGTTTCATTCTGAGTCACAGTAGGGTCCCTGTTGATCTATGTGCCTGCTTTTGTGTGTGCTTCAACCTCCTCCTGGAATAACTCTTCCTTTATCCATTGTAGAAACTCTTGTCTTTTAAGATTTAGCCCATGCAAAAATACCTTAAAAAATTATCTAAAGTTGTGGTACATATACACAATGGGATATTACTCAGTCATAAAAAGGAATGCATTTAAGTCAGTTCTGATGAGGTGGATGAACCTAGAACCTATTATATGGAGTGAAGTAAGTCAGAAACAGAAAGATAAATATCATATTCTAACACATATATGGAATCTAGAAAAATGGTACTGAAGAATTTACAGGACAGCAATGGAGAAACAGACATAGAAAATAGGCTTATGGACATGGGGAGAGGGGAAGAGAGGGTGAGATGTATGGAAAAAGTAACATGGCAACTTACATTTCCATATGTAAAACAGACAGCCAACAGGAATTTGCTCTATAACTCAGGAAACTCAAACAGGGGCTCTGTATCAATCTAGAGGGGTGAGACGGGGTGGAAGATGGGAGGGAGGTTCAAAAGGCAGGGGATATATATGTATACCAATGGCTGATTCATGTTGAGGTTTGACAGAAAAGAACAAAATTCTGTAAAGCAATTAACCTTCAATAAAAAAATTAATTTAAAAAAATCTCCACTAAAGCTCCCTCTATACTCATATTCACACTGCATTCTACAGGCTGGGTGAGGTTCCATTTACTCATTTTACCAACATTTATTGAGAGACTAATCTGTGCCTGTCACATACTAGTCTGGACTCAACAATATCTGTAGAGCCAGCAAACTAATGAATGGTGATAAAGATAAATGGAGTGCAGAGTGCATTAAACAGGGCTGAATCTGTGCTTCAGGGGACCAGAGCAGAGAACAAGGAGTGTCTCTCTATCTTGCTGAAAACTTCTGCTTCCTAAGTACAATCATAGCAGTCAGTCACTGATAGTGTGATGTTCCTTAACTGCTGCTCTGCTTCTGTGGGAAGTCAGCACTCTTGCTTCTCATGAAGACTCCTTCCAGGCCTCTAAGGGCTAAAGATCATGCCAAAATTTGGAGCTCATGTTTATTAGTGCTTTGGGAAATTTCAGTTAGTGTTAAACAAGATCAGCACCTCCCATCTACCTCATTCTCTTGAGCTGAGTCCAGGAAGACTCAGCTTCAATCCTTGGAAACCCCCAAAATTTAGTTAATTTAGGATGGCCATGTTTTCCTGGGCTGGCTGAAGCCAGTTCACTGTACTATATAAACAGGAGTAAACAGAGAGACACTGTATCTACAGAGGAAGAAACTAAAAGGCTAATGCTAGATGACTTTGGCTAGGAATAGGCTCCAAAAGCACTGCGGTGACGCACTCGATTCCTAAACCAACAGTCAGACACTAGAAAAAAGGCAGATCACTTAGGGCTTGGATTTCCTCAAAGAGCCGGAGTCTCGAGGAGGAATTAAAAAGACTTTTTCTTCTGGTTATGCTTAGAGTCTCATCTGGGTCGATAACACCCATTTGTGTAGTGGTGGTGTTATCTGCATTCTTCATTTCTTATAGACCCTAAGTTATGCTGGTTTTCCATTTTGTGTTAGGTATGTGGCTTTCCCTCAGGCTCTCACACCATCTTTCAGGCACATGCTTCCAAAAGCCAATTATCAATCAACTTGAAAATTTTCACCCTAATGTGCAGATGCTGCTCATGCTAAATTTCCCTAGCTCAAACCCAGGACAGAGGAGATGCATTTTTAAGCTTCCTGCACATGTCTACACGGTAGCTACCATCTTGTAAGCCAGGCCACAGTGCCTCTGAATTTAGGATAAATGCAGGAAGCTTTTGAATTTGCTAATTTTGGTCTTATCATTTTACTTTGTGGAAACAGGCTAAATTCCAAAAGTCTGTAGCTCTCCCCTGTGGTCAGAGAAATCACCTGTAGCAAGTCTATATGTTGCCCCTTCTCCACTAGCCCTGACTCATCATTCAGGCTCCACCTCTGCAGAAGCCAGATCGATGTGATGAGTTGGTGACTGTATTTTCTAGAAGTGAGTTTTAAAGACTTGGTCTGATCAGTCATTCTGGCCCACTTTCGAGGAAAGGAAAAGGTACTGATCCCATGATCTGAAACTTCTCTGTTGCAGAGTCATTGATACAGCATTCATTCAACGAAGAACACACGCTCTGAGGAAGGCAGTGAGGGCCATCAAGCTTCACCTGCCTCCCTTAAACCTCAATGAAAAGTTACAACTTATTTTCCCACCTTTGGAACCCTCTTCGGTTGTTTCCACCTATCCTCCCTTTCAGAGGTTTCAGTTCAGTTCAGTGCAGTTCAGTCGCTCAGTCATGTCAGACTCTTTGCGACCCCATGAACCGCAGCACGCCAGTCCTCCCTGTCCATCACCAACTCCCAGAGTCCACCCAAACCCATGTCCATTGAATCGGTGATGCCATCCAATCATCTCATTCTCTGTCATCCCCTTCTCCTCCTGCACTCAATCTTTCCCAGCATCAGGGTCTTTTCGAATGAGCCAGCTCTTTGCCTCAGGTGGCCAAAGTATTGGAGTTTCAGCTTCAACATTAGTCCTTTCAATGAACCCCCAGGACTGATCTTCTTTAGGATGGACTGGTTAGATCTCCTTGCAGTCCAGGGGACTCAAGAGTCTTCTCCAACACCACAGTTCAAAAGCATCAATTCTTCGGCGCTAAGCTTTCTTTATAGTCCAACTCTCACATCCATACATGACCACAGGAAAAACCATAGCCTTGACTAGACAGACCTTTGTTGACAAATAATGTCTCTGCTTTTTAATATGCTGTCTAGGTTGGTCATAACTTTCCTTCCAAGGAGTAAGCGTCTTTTAATTTCATGGCTGCAATCACCATCTGCAGTGATTTTGGAGGCCAAAAAAATAAAGTCAACCACTGTTTCCACTGTTTCCCCATCTATTTGGCACGATGTGATGGGACCAGATGCCATAATCTTCGTTTTCTGAATGTTGAGCTTTAAGCCAGTTTTTTCACTCTTCACTTTCACTTTCATCAAGAGGCTTTTTAGTTCCTCTTCACTTTCTGCCATAAGGGTGGTGTCATCTGCATATCTGAGGTTATTGATATTTCTCCCAGCAATCTTGATTTCAGCTTGTGCTTCCTCCAGCCCAGCGTTTCTCATGATGTACTCTGCATATAAGTTAAATAAGCAGGGTGACAATATACAGCCTTGATGTACTCCTTTTCCTATTTGGAACCAGTCTGTTGTTCCATGTCCAGTTCTAACTGTTGCTTCCTGGCCTACATACAGGTTCTTAAGAGGCAGGTCGGGTATTCCCACCTCTTTCAGAATTTTCCACAGTTTATTGTGATCCACACAGTCAAAGGCTTTGGCATAGTCAATAAAGCAGAAATAGATGTTTTTCTGGAACTCTCTTGCTTTTTCCATGATCCAGAGGATGTTGGCAATTTGATCTCTGGTTCCTCTGCCTTTTCTGAAACCAGCTTGAACATCTGGAAGTTCACGGTTCACATATTGCTGAAGCCTGGCTTGGAGAATTTTGAGCATTACTTTACTAGCGTGTGAGATCAGTGAAATTGTGCAGTAGCTTGAGCATTCTTTGGCATTGCCTTTCTTTGGGGTTGCAATGAAAACTGACCTTTTCCAGTCCTGTGGCCACTACTGAGTTTTCCAAATTTGCTGGCATATTGAGTGCAGCATTTTCACAGCATCATCTTTCAGGATTTGAAACAGCTCAATTGGAATTCCATCACCTCCACTAGCTTTGTTCGTAGTGATGCTTCCTAAGGCTCACTTGACTTCACATTCCAGGATGTCTGGCTCTAGGTGAGTGATCACACCATCATGATTATCTGGGTCATGAAGATCTTTTTTGTACACTTCTGTGTATTCTTGCCACCTCTTCTTAATATCTTCTGCTTCTGTTAGGTCCATACCATTTCTGTCCTTTATTGTGCCCATCTTTGCATGAAATGTTCCCTTGGTATCTCTAATTTTCTTGAAGAGATCTCTAATCTTTCCCACTCTGTTGTTTTCCTCTATTTCTTTGCATTGATCACTGAGGAAGGCTTTCTTATCTCTCCTTGCTATTCTTTGGAACTCTGCATTCAAATGGGTATATCTTTCCTTTTCTTCTTTGCTTTTCACTTCCCTTCTTTTCACAGCTATTTGTAAGACCTCCTCAGACAGCCATTTTGCTTTTTTGCATCTCTTTTTCTTAGGGATGGTCTTGATTCCTGTGTCCTGTACAATGTCATGAACCTCTGTCCATAGTTCATCAGGCACTCTATCTATCAGATATAGTCCTTTAAATCATTTCTCACTTCCACTGTATAATCATAAGGGATCTGAGTTAGGTGATACCTGAATGGTCTAGTGGTTTTCCCCACTTTCTTCAATTTAAGTCTGAATTTGGCAATAAGGAGTTCATGATCTGAGCCATAGTCAGCTCCTGGTCTTGTTTTTGCTGACTGTATAGAGCTTTTCCATCTTTGGCTGCAAAGAATATAATTAATCTGATTTTGGTGTTGACCACCTGGTGATGTCCATGTGTAGAGTCTTCTCTTGTGTTGTTGAAAGAAGGTGTTTGCTATGACCAGAGAGTTCTCTTGGCAGAACTCTATTTACTTTTGCTTTGTTTTTGCCTAATGAAGTCTTCTCATTTTTCATGAGATCACTGCTACTTTTGAGTCTTTTCCCCAACAGCTGTCATTCTCATGTCAAGAATCAAATGAAAGCAAAGGCTCATCTTTTATATTTGCATTTAACATAACATCTGGTTGCTACTGATTAGGAGCCTCCTCCTCAGACTTTCTCAGTAATTTTTCTTTACAGAGAGGTGTTCCTAAACCACATTCTGATTCTCTCTTTCCCTTGTATTGTGGCAGAGCAATACCCACCCCACAAACTTCGCCATTATAAATAAGCAAGTTCTCTGCAGAGAATATACATGTTTCTTTTAATATACACTGCCATACAACCCAAGTTGCCATGTATATTTTACTGTCTTACAAACACATAGGCAGTTTTTTGGCTGAAACATTACCAAGGGAAGATTCATGTTGTCATCTTATTTCCTCTAGCTCTTAACAGCCAGATAAGATGGCCCTGTTATATCTTTTGTCCCACTTTTTGCCTCCCTGGCTTTATTCTTCTTCAAAATTGAGTTAGCTATTCTGGGTCTTCTGTTTCTCCATTTAAGCTTTAGAATTAGTTTGTTGATATTTACAAAACGACTTGCTGGGATTTTGATTGGGATTATATTGACTCTAGAGAACAATTGGCAAGAACTAACGTCTTGATAACATTGAGTCTTCCTTTCCTTGAATATGGAATGTCTCTATGTATTTGGCTTTTCTTTGGTATTCATCAGAGTTTTGTCATTTTCATCATATATATCTTAAATTTATTGTTAGATTTATATCTAAGTAATTTTTGGAGGTACTAATGGAATGAGTTTTTAATTTCAGATTCCACATGTTCATTACTGGTATACAGGAAAGCAATGAGCTTTTTATATTAACATTATATCCTACAACCTTGCAATAATCACTTATTGGTTCCAGTTTGTCAGTTCTTTAGATTTTCTACATAGACAACCATGTCATCTGTTGTCCCCTCACAATTTACTCTCAAAGTCTAAGCAACATCAATTTAAAATGACTTGAGATTATTTGGATTTGGATGTATTTATTTTAAAGTTCTATTTTACATTTTCTGCTTTTAGAGGGAAAAAAAATGGCCAAGAAAATGGAGCCATCTCAGGTAAAAGGAACAGAAAGGTTCTTAGAGCCCATGGTCAGGGCCGGGAAGTGTTGAGGGGTGGGGTGTGTGCGTGTGTGTGTGTGTGTGTGTGCGTGTGTGTATAGTTTGCTTTATTGGTGGATGGTGGCTCTAGTTCACCAAAATTCCTCTAAAAACTGATTTCTAAAGCCACTGATTAACAACTGAGTATAGCTAAATAGTGATTCTTATTATCCTTAGAGAATAATTGTTTCAGCAAGACTACAATGTATTAGGAAGTACCTGTGGTTAGTTTGCTGATACACTATTAATGAGTCAGTTCACTTACAGAATAACCCGCCTAATTGGTTGGCTGTTGTTCAATAATTCTTACTGTGTTGTATGAAAAAGTCAATAAGAACCAAATGCATATTTTATTGATTTTCTTCTAAGGAATCATTCTTAAAATTTTTTTCAAGTATGTTTTCCCAGGTCTTTGAACAGTGTTTCTCAATTTTTTAACATAAGAATCTTATTGTCTATTTCCTAAAACTTTTGCTATAACTCCAGGAAGGGGCTTTCCAGAAACTATTTAGAAAGCTAGTAACTTCTATGTATCCCCCTCAAACCAAGAAGATACTGTAAACCTTTGCTGTTTTGTAGTCTGTTACCAAAAAGGGGTGGGGAGGTAATGGCTTTTTAATATTTGTTTTCTAAACATAAACATGCATAATATAATGGATATGCTTTTTCAATCCATTCATTTCTCCCTCTCTTCCTGAAGTTTCTTACATACACTTCCCATCTGCCTAGGATCCAGCCAGTTCACCATTTAATAATCATTGCTCTACACTTCCTATTCCTATTGAGGTTGTTTCTTCCTTTAAACCACTAAAAGCAATGCTCCGATAAATATGCTTTTACATATGTCCACAAGTTAGAGGATCAGCCTCTTATACAAAGCAGGGTTTTCTTCAGCCAAAAGTATATCAGTATCAGAACAGATCTGCTAGAACTTCCAACCACACAGACTCTAAAAACAAGCTTGAGAATGCTGTGCTCACATCACTCCAGTCAAAGGGAAAGCATACCTTAGCCCACAATGTTGCCCTTGTCTTCTAGAGGTAACTATATTTAAATCAAAAGATAAAAGTATAGTTCACTAATCAAAAATATATAATGATCCTAAGGCTATGTTTTTAAAATTACACGTCCAGACCCATTAGGAAGTCATGAAATCATTTTAGAGAGTCACAATCAGGATTGTTTTAATGAACTAGGATAGAGAGGTTAGAAAATATCAGGGGAAATCACATGTAGTAAAATTAGGATTGCTCCATAAAAAATTGAGTTCAGTTATAGACCTCAGAACATATGTTTATAACTGTGTATAGAAGACCACATCATAAACTACATTTCTTACTATGGGTCACAATAAAAAAAAATGTGAAAAACATTTCACAGAAGGTTTCTGAGGAAAACACGGTGGCCGTGGAAATAGTAACTGATCATGAGAAAGGTCCACAGTGAAGGGCTGGGTTTTGCACTCTCTTTCTTGGGTGTGGAGTGCCAGTTCCTTTTGCTGTAAGTTGGGGGCTTTCACAGCCTGTGTGCATGAAGCCTGTGGGCAGTGTCTGTGGACTACAGGTCCAGCCTTTCACTTCAAGAAATTCCTACATGAAGTCTATAAAGCATTTATACATACACCCATACTCCTCCACTGCCTCATGGCTAATGCCCTATCAATGGATGCTGCAATTAGGTCCATGGACTTTTGGAGAAGGAAATGGCAACCCACTCCAATACTCTTGCCTGGAAAATTCCATGGATGGGGGAGCCTGGTAGGCTACGGTCCATGGAGTCGCAAAGAGTCGGACATGACTGAGTGACTTCACTTTCTTTATTTCTATAGTTCTTTTTGGAGAAGGAAATGGCAACCCACTCCAGTGTTCTTGCCTGGAGAATCCCATGGACAGAGGGGCCTGGTGGGGCTGCAGTCTATGGGGTTGCAAAGAGTCGGACACGACTAAGCAACACACACACACACACACACACACACACACACTTTTAAATGAATTTTAAAATAAACATGATCATTCTAGATGTTTATCACAGCCAGGGAACTTGGTAACTCTCTGTTCCAATATTTATTTATAGACATGGAAACTGAACCCAGGGCAATAAAGCAATGTCTTCTGAGTCACAGAATGTTATATGTAAAACTAAAAGAAGTCATCATGTTGCCAACCCTGAGATTTTAAAAAATTATATAATGAAGAATATAATTAATTTGTAATGTAGGAAAATTACGAAGTACAGATAACTGAAAAGATGAAAAACATAAATATATACAGGCAATATATCCTCCAATAGCTGAATGAATAATCAAACTGTGGTAAATCTATACAATGGAATATTACTCAGCATTAAAAAAGAAATGAGCTATCAAGCCATTTAAGACATGGACAAAATATATATTGCTAAGTGAAAGAATGACAAAATGAAAGAATGACCTCTGTTCGTTTCCAAGGCAAACCATTCAGTTTCACGGTAATCCAAGCCTATGCCCCAACCAGTAACACTGAAGAAGCTGAAGCTGAATGGTCCTATGAAGACCTACAAGACCTTTTAGAACTAACACCCAAAAAAGATGTCCTTTTCATTATAGGGGACTGGAATGCAAAAGTAGGAAGAAACACCTGGAGTAACAGGCGGATTTGGCCTTGGAGTACAGAATGAAGCAGGGCAAAGCCTAATAGAATTTTGCCAAGAGAACGCACTGGTCATAGCAAACACCCACTTCCAACAACACAAGAGAAGACTCTACACATGGACATCACCAGATGGTCATCAACGAAATCATATTGATTATATTCTTTGCAGCCAAAGATGGAGAAGCTCTATACAGTCAGCAAAAACAAGATTGGGAGCTGACTGTGGCTCAGATCATGAACTCCTTATTGCCAAATTCAGACTGAAATTGAAGAAAGTGGGGAAAACCACTAGACCATTCAGGTATGACCTAGTCAAATCCCTTATGATTACACAGTGGAAGTGAGAAATAGATTTAAGGGACTAGATCTGATAGATAGAGTGCCTGATGAACTATGGACGGAGGTTGGTGACACTGTACAGGAGACAGGCATCAAGACCATCCCATGGAAAAGAAATGCAAAAAAGCAAAATGGCTGTCTAAGGAGGCCTTACAAATAGCAGTGAAAAGAAGAGAAGCAAAAAGCAGTGGAGAAAAGGAAAGACATAAGCATCTGAATACAGAGTTCCATAGAATAGCAAGGAGGGATAAGAAAGTCTTCCTCAGTGATCAATGCAAAGAAATAGAGGAAAATAACAGAATGGGAAAGACTAGAGATCTCTTCAAGAACATTAGAGATACCAAGGGTACATTTCATGTAAAGATGGGCTCGATAAAGGACAGAAATTGTATGGACCTAACAGAAGCAGAAGATATTAAGAGGTGGAAAGAATACACAGGAGAACTGTACAAAAAAGAGCTTCATGACCCAAATAATCACAATGGTGTGATCACTCACCTACAGCCAGAATGTGAAGTCAAATGGGCCTTAGGAAGCATCACTACAAATAAAGCTAGTGGAGGTGATGGAATTCCAGTTGAGCTATTTCAAATCCTGAAAGATGATGCTGTGAAAGTGCTGCATTCAATATGCCAGCAAATTTGGAAAACTCAGCAGTGGCCACAGGACTGGAAAAGGTCAGTTTTCATTCCAATCCCAAAGAAAGGCAATACCAAAGAATACTCAAACTACCGCACAATTGCACTCATCTCACACACTAGTAAGGTAATGCTCAAAATTCTCCAAGCCAGGCTTCAGCAATACATGAACCGTGAACTTTCAGATGTTCAAGCTGGTTTTAGAAGAGGTGAGGAACCAGAGATCAAATTGCCAACATCTGCTGGATCATCAAAAAAACAAGAGAGTTCCAGAAAAACATCTATTTCTGCTTTATTGACTATGCCAAAGCCTTTGACTGTGTGGATCACAATAAACTGTGGAAAATTCTGAAAGAGATGGGCATCAGACCACCTGACCTGCCTCTTGAGATACCTGTATGCAGGCCAGGAAGCAACAGTTAGAACTGGACATGGAACAACAGACTGGTTCCAAACAGGAAAAGGAGTATGTCAAGGCTATATATTGTCACTCTACTTATTTAACTTAGATGCAGAGTACATCATGAGAAACGCTGGGCTGGAAGAAGCACAAGCTAGAATCAAGATTGCCAGGAGAAATATCAATAACCTCAGATGTGCACATGACACCACCCTTATGGCAGAAAGTGAAGAAGAACTAAAGACCCTCTTGATGAAAGTGAAAGAGGAGAGTGAAAAAGTTGCCTTAAAGCTCAACATTCAGAAAACTAAGATCATGGCATCTGGTTCCATCACTTCATGGCAAATAGATGGGGAAACAGTGTCAGACTTTATTTTTTTGGGCTCCAAAATCACAGCAGATGGTGATTGCAGCCATGAAATTAAATGACGCTTACTCCTTGGAAGGAAAGTTATGACCAACGTAGACAGCATATTGAAAAGCAGAGACATTACTTTGTCAACAAAGGTCCGTCTAGTCAAGGCTACGGTTTTTCCAGTGGCCATGTATGAATGTGAGAGTTGGACTGTGAAGAAAGCTGAGTGGCAAAGAATTGATGCTTTTGAACTGTGGTGTTGGAGAAGACTCTGAGAGTCCCTTGGACTGCAAGGAGGTCCAACCAGTCCATCCTAAAGTAGATCAGTCCTGGGTGTTCATTGGAAGGACTGATGCTGAAGCTGAAACTCCAATACTTTGGGCGCCTGATGCGAAGAGCTGATTCACTGGAAAAGACTCTGATGCTGGGAAGGATTGGGGGCAGGAGAGAAGCGGATGACAGAGGATGAGATGGCTGGATGGCATCACCGACTCTATGGACATGAGTTTGAGTGAACTCCGGGAGTTGGTGATGGACAGGGAGGCCTGGCGTGCTGCAATTCATGGGTCGCAAAGAGTCAGACACGACTGAGCGACTGAACTGAACTGAAGCGAACGAAGCAAATCTGAAAAGCTACATTCTATAAGATTCCAACTATATGATACTTAAAAAAAGGCAAATCTATGGAGACAATAAAACTACTAGTGGTTAACCAACAACAAACAAAAAACCCAATTCAAAAATGGGAAATGGACTTGAACAGACAATTCTCCAAAGATATATAAATAGATATTAAGATGTTCATCATTAGTTATTCAGTTCAGTCGCTCAGTCATGTCCGACTCTTTGCAACCCCATGAACTGCAGCACACCAGGCCTCCCTGTCCATCACCAACTCCTGGAGTTCACCCAAACTCATGGCCATCGAGTCGGTGATGCCATCCACCCATCTCATCCTCCGTCGTCCCCTTCTCCTCTTTCCCCCAATCCCTCCCAGCATCAGAGTCTTTTCCAATGAGTCAACTCTTTGCATGAGGTGGCCCAAGTACTAGAGTTTCAGCTTTAGTATCAGTCCTTCCAAAGAACACCCAGGGCTGATCTCCTTTAGAAAAGACTGGTTGGATCTCCTTGCAGTCCAAGGGACTCTCAAGAGTCTTCTCCAACACCACAGTTCAAAAGCATCAATTCTTCGGTGCTCAGCTTTCTTCACAGTGCAACTCTCACATCCATACATGACCACTGGAAAAACCATAGCCTTGACTAGACGGACCTTTGTTGGCAAAGTAATGTCTCTGCTTTTGAATATGCTATCTAGGTTGGTCATAACTTTCCTTCTAAGGAGTAAGCATCTTTTAATTTCATGGCTGCAATCACCATCTACAGTGATTTTGGAGACCAAAAAATAAAGTCTGACACTGTTTCCACTGTTTCCCCATCTATTTGCCATGAAGTGATGGGACCAGATGCCATGATCTTAGTTTCTGAATGTTGAGATTTAAGCCAACTTTTTCACTCTCCTCTTTCACTTTCATCAAGAGGCGTTTTATTTCCTCTTCACATTAGTCATTAGAGGAATGCAAATCAAAGTCACAATGAGATACCATTTCAAACCCATGAGAATGATGATTATTTTTTTAAAAAAAGGAAACACACGTTGGTGAGGATGTGGAAAAAGCAGAACCCTTGTAGATTGCTGGTGGGAATGCAAAATGGTGAATTTTCTGTGGAAAACAATTTGGTGGTAGTTTCTTTGAAAGTTAAATATAGAATTACCATATGATCCAGCAATTCCATGCCTAGGTATATACCTAAGGAATCGAAAACAGGGGCTCAGATACCTGCTCATCAACATTCAATCTCAGCAATTTTGCAATAACAAAAAGGTGGAACCAACCCAAACATCCATCAATGTATAAACAGATAAACAAAATGCAATATATACATACAATGGACTATTATTTAACCATAAAAAGTAACTGAATTCTAATACTTGTTACAACATGTATGAACTTTGAATGCACTATGCTAAGCAAAAAAGCTAGACACAAAAAAATATTAACAAATGGGACTTAAACTCAAAAGTATTTGCACAGCAAAGGAAACGATAAGCAAATGAAAAGACCACCCACAGAATGGGAGAAAATATTTATGATGCAACAGACAAGGAATTAATCTCCAAAATTTACAAACAGCTCATGCAACTCAATATCAACAAAACAACTCAATCAAAAGATGGGCTGCTGCTGCTAAGTCGCTTCAGTAGTGTCCAAGTCTGTGCGACCCCATAGACAGCGGCCCACCAGGCTCCCCCGTCACTGGGATTCTCCAGGCAAGAACACTGGAGTGGGTTGCCATTTCTTTCTCCAGTGCATGAAAGTGAAAGTGAAGTCGCTCTGTAGTGTCCGACTCTTCGTGACCCCATGGACTGCAGCCCACTTAGGCTCCTCCATCCATGGGATTTTCCAGGCAAAAGTACAGAAGACCTCAATAGACATTTCTCCAAAGAAGACAAATGAAAAGGTACTCAACATCATTAATTATTAGAAAAATACAAATCAAAACTACAATGAAATATCAAAAATACAATGAAAATACTCAATAGACATTTCTCCAAAGAAGACAAATGAAAAGGTACTCAACATCATTAATTATTAGAAAAATACAAATCAAAACTACAATGAAATACCAGTCAGAATGGCCATCATCGAGAAGTCTACAAACAATAAATGCTGCAGAGGGTGTGGAGCAAAGGGTACCCTCCTACACCTTGGGCAGGAATGTAAACTGGTATAGCCACTATGGAGAACAGTATTGATGTTTTTTAAGCGACTAAAATTAGAGCTACCATATGATCTAGCAATCCCACTCCTGAAAATATATCCAGAGAAAAACATAATTTGAAAGAATACATGCGCCTCAACATTCATTGCATTGCTGTTTAATATAGCCAATACAATAGCCAATATATCCACTGACAGATGAATGGATAAAGATGTGCTACATACAAACATGGACATCACAGGATGGTCAACACTGAAATCAGATGATTCTGTGCAGCCAAAGACGGAAAAGCTCTATACAGTCAGAAAAAACAAGACCAGGAGCTGACTGTGGCTTGGATCATGAACTCCTTATTGCCAAATTCAGACTTAAATTGAAGAAAGTGGGGAAAACCACTAGACCATTCCGGTATAATCTAAATCAAATCCCTTATGACTATACAGTCTAAGTGAGAAATAGATTTAAGGGACTAGATCTGATAGATAGAGTGCCTGATGAACTATGGACAGAGGTTCGTGACATTGTACAGGAGACAGGAATCAAGACCATCCCTAAGGAAAAGAGATGCAAAAAAGCAAAATGGCTGTCTGAGGAGGTCTTACAAATAGCTGTGAAAAGAAGGGAAGTGAAAAGCAAAGGAGAAAAGGAAAGATATACCCATTTGAATGCAGAGTTCCAAAGAATAGCAAGGAGAGATAAGAAAGCCTTCCTCAGTGATCAATGCAAAGAAATAGAGGAAAACAACAGAATGGGCAAGACTAGAGATCTCTTCAAGAAAATTAGAGATACCAAGGGAACATTTCATGCAAAGATGGGCTCAATAAAGGACAGAAATGGTATGGACCTAACAGAAGCAGAAGATATTAAGAAGAGGTGGCAAGAATATACAGAAAAAGTGTACAAAAAAGATCTTCACAACCCAGATAATCACGATGGTGTGATCACTCACCTAGAGCCAGACATCCTGGAATGTGAAGTCAAATGGGCCTTAGGAAGCATCACTATGAATAAAGCCAGTGGAGGTGATGGAATTCCAGTTGAGCTGTTTCAAATCCTGAAAGATGATGCTGTGAAAGTACTGCACTCAATATGCCAGCAAATTTGGAAAACTCAGCAGTGGCCACAGGACTGGAAAAGGTCAGTTTTCATTCCAATCCCAAAGAAAGGCAATACCAAAGAATACTCAAACTACCGCACAAGTGCACTCATCTCACATGCTAGTAAGGTAATGCTCAAAATTCTCCAAGCCAGGCTTCAGCAATACATGAACCGTGAACTTTCAGATGTTCAAGCTGGTTTTAGAAGAGGCGAGGAACCAGAGATCAAATTGCCAACATCTGCTGGATCATCAAAAAAGCAAGAGAGTTCCAGAAAAACATCTATTTCTGCTTTACTGACTATGCCAAAGCCTTTGACTATGTGCATCACAATAAACTGTGGAAAATTCTGAAAGAGATGGGCATCAGACCACCTGACCTGCCTCTTGAGATACCTGTATGCAGGTCAGGAAGCAACAGTTAGAACTGGACATGGAACAACAGACTGGTTCCAAATAGGAAAAGGAGTACGTCAAGGCTGTATATTGTCACCTTGCTTATTTTACTTAGATGCAGAGCACATCATGAGAAGCGCTGGGCTGGAAGAAGCACAAGCTGGAATCAAGATTGCCAGGAGAAATATCAATAACCTCAGATGTGCACATGACACCACCCTTATGGCAGAAAGTGAAGAACTAAAGAGCCTCTTGATGAAAGTGAAAAAGGAGAGTGAAAAAGTTGGCCTAAAGCTCAACATTCAGAAAACTAAGATCATGGCATCCGGTTCCATCACTTCATGGCAAATAGATGGGGAAACAGTGGAAACAGTGTCAGACTTTATTTTTTGGGCTCCAAAATCACTGCAGATGGTGATTGCAGCCATGAAATTAAGACACTTACTCCTTGGAAGGAAAGTTATGACCAACCTAGACAGCATATTAAAAAGCAGAGACATTACTTTGCCAACAAAGGTCCGTCTAGTCAAGGCTATGGTTTTTCCAGTGGTCATGTATGGATGTGAGAGTTGGACTATAAAGAAAGCTGAGTGCAGAAGAATTGATGCTTTTGAACTGTGGTGTTAGAGAAGACTCTTGAGAGTCCCCTGGACTACAAGCAGATACAACCAGTCCATCCTAAAGGAGATCAGTCCTGGGTGTTCATTGAAAGGACTGATGTTGAAGCTGAAACTCCAATACTTTGGCCACCTTCTGGGAAGAGCTGACTCATTCGAAAAGACCCTGATGCTGGGTAAGATTGAGGGCAGGAGGAGAAGGGGACGACAGAGGATGAGATGGTTGGATGGCATCACCGACTCAATGTACGTGGGTTTGGGTGCACTCCAGGAGTTGGTGATGGACAGGGAGGCTGGCGTGCTGCGGTTCATGGGGTCACAAAGAGTTAGACACAACTGAGCGACTGAACTGAAATGAACATACATACATATAAAAGAATATTACTCATCCATTAAATAGAAAGAAACAATATAATTTGCAGTAACATGGATGGACTTAGAGATTATGATACTAATCAAAGTAAGTCAGATAAAGACAAAAATCATATGATATCACTTATATGCAGAATATATACACACACACACACACACACACACACACACAAGTGACTTTACCTACAAAACAGAAACACACTCATAGACTTACAGAACAAACGCCTGGTTCTTGGGGTGAAAGGAGGTGAGGAATGAATTCGGAGTTGGGGTTGATATGCTATATTTAAAATAAGTAACCAACAAAGACCTACTGCATAGCACAGGGAACTCAGCTCAATAGTCTGTAATAATCTAAATGGGAAAGGAATTTGAAAAAGAATAGATACATTTATAATGGAATCACTTTGCTGTATACCTGAAACTAACAGAATATTGTTAATCAACTATACTCCAATATAAAATAAAAAAAAATTTTAAAGGGACCTCCCTAGTAATCCAGTAGTTGAGAGTTCACTTTGCAATGGGAGGGACACAGGTTCCATCTCTGTTTGGGGGACTAAGATCCCACATGCCACAGGGCAACCAGGCCTGCGTGCTACAACTGCTGAGCCTGTGCACCACAACTAGAGAGCCCACGTGCCAACTCAACAAGAGATCCTACATGTCACAATGAAGATCTTGCACACAGCAACTAAAAACCAACACAGTTAAACAAATAAATTTTTTAATTTTAAAAAAAAGATCAATGGTTGCCAGGGTTTGGGGGGAAGGGAGAAAGGGATGAATAGGCGGAACAAATGGAATTTTTAGGGCAATGAAACTCTTCTGATACTGTAATGGTGAATGTATGTCATTATACATTAGTCAAAACCCATATCAGGTATAACACAGAGTGAACTCTAACGTAAACTATGAATGTTAGTTTATAATAAAATCTATCAGTATTGTCTTATCAATTTTAACAAATGTACACTGCTAAATGAAAGATGTTAGCAATAGGGGAAACTGCATATGTGACCAAGGATGAGGAGGTATATGAGAACTCTCTACATACTGCTTAATATTCTGCAAACCTAAAACTGCTCTTTAAGTCTATTCATATTTTTATATGAGACTATAGCATGAATATTTTTGTAACATGCTTTTTTCCACTACCATGTCCATACATTATTAATTATCTTTGCACAGATTGAGCCTGGACACAGTGGCGATGGTAAAGTTAGTCAAGGATGTAGGAATTTAGGGGCAGGGGATATTTACTCAAAGACTCACAGAGGAGAGGGACTAGAAATTGCACGGATGAACAGACATAACTAAGCCCTTGAGTCTGAGCATCTCCAACAGGCTGGGAATTTCAGCAGGGCAGGGAGTTTCAGTTCCTGTTCTGGGAGTCCTGGTGCCCTGCTGGCAAGAGGCTGGCATGACAGGACTGAGCAAGAACAAGATGAAGCCTCAAACATTCACTCTGGAGCTCAGCAATAACCTTCCTGCTAGGATGAAGTGAGCAGGTACAAGAGACACTCAGTCATGATGGTCAGTTGTCTGAAATACCCATAACAGGAATCTGCTGAGGCAATTGGAAGCCTGCAGGGCACCAAGGGAAGGACCTGCTCCACTTCAGCCAAAATGTGTGCACCATTAACCTCGACTTCCCACCTGACCTTTCCGAGTTACATTCCTTTTCCTGGGCATTCTCCTATGTGGCTCTCAGCCCAACTCCCACCAGGAAGGGAGGATCTGCCTATCACAAGACCTTTTATGACCTTTGGGGATGCTTTAGGAAAACTCTGGAAGATGTGGTTCAGCCGGCCTGGGCCTTGTGCCTCCTCGCCCTGGGGGCCACAAAATGGGCTGGGCTGCCACCCCTTAGGCACAGAGTCACCATTCAGAGGTGGGACACATCCATGCTTCTTCCCATCCTGCCTTTTCTGCATCCAGCTGGCAGTGGACACACTGTGCTAAGTACTGGGTCCTATCAGAGGAGGAGACTCCCAGCCCCACTGCTGGTTGTGGTATGTGGAGCCATCCTCAATTTCCTTCAGAATCAGTGAGGCAGGGCATCCCACAGCCCCCATAGCACACCATGAGGAGGCCACAGCCCTTTCTGCCCTTACTCTCCCCTCTGGTAGGTCAGAAGGTGGGAATGCAGAGGTGCCACCTTCTGAGAGAAATGAAGTGTCCAGAACAGAGCCCTCCCATCCGCTCAGGGCAGCCTTTTTCTGCTTCCTACTTCTCTCCTCCAGCCCCTGAAACTCCCTGGTCTCTTAACATTAGGATACCATACCTGCCCCCTTCCTGTGTCCCTAGGCCCATCCTTTTCCTCATATTCTGGGCGTCTAGAGTTTCTCTGTGATCTTTCCTTAGTGCTTGTGTTCCAAGAGTATGTTCAACCACCACGACCTTTCCATACCCATCTGGCCCTCAGCTGACCACCAAATCCTTAGGCCCTAACAGAAACTTGCCGTGGTAACTTCCAGAATCTGCCTCTACTCTACTTCAGCTTTGGCTCTCCATACCACTCCTTCCACCCCCAGCCACGGTACCTTTCCAGCTCCTCACCTAGCCTTTTGAGCCACTGCCCAAACTCCATTACATGTGACAGCAACCTTTCTCCTCTTAATACACTAGGTCTCACCTCAATGCTTCCTTCTCTCTACTAACCACCAGCAAAGTGTCTATTTTTTCCAAGATCATCTCCTGGACTTGGACATTCGCTGCCATCTCCTCACCTCTACACCACCACATGGCTCCAGCAGTTCTCCCTGCATCATCAGTTTCTCTCTCCTTGATTTCATCCTTTCTCTCAACATCCAACATGTTATGTCTCTCATTTTAAAAAAATAAAAACACTCTCTGGGGTTTATCTACAGCTTTCTCCCCATTTGTCTGCACCTCCATGGAACAAACCTCTTTGAAGGAACTGATTACACTTGCTATCACCAATTACTCTCGTTTCATTCGCTCTTGAATCCACTCCAGTCATGCCTTCACCTCCATCACAGGTGAATATGTTTTTATCAAGGCCATTAGTGTTGCTAAATCTAATGGGGACTCTGCATCCTCATCTTTCTTGGCCAATTCACAACTTTTATTGCAGTTGATCACTTTCTCCTTGTAATATGCCAGTATGCTACACTCTTCCAGATTTCCTCCTTCCTCCCTGGTTTCTGCTTTTCAGTTTCCTCTGCTTACTTTTCCTTTTTTTCTTCCCAATTTCCTAACACTGGAATATCCCAGAGCCCAGTCTTTAGACCTCTCCTTCATTTATATTCATTCCTCTAGTGACCTCATCTGGTCCCATCGTTATACATCTCTCTCCATTTCTCTTTCTCCAGCCAGGGCCCTCCATGTGCACTGTGTGGAGAATAGACTGTTGGAGGTACGGTTTCAGGAAGCAGATTATGAAACTACTGTAGTATTGGTAGCAGCAGAGAAGACAAGAAGGAATTGTTTTTTGAATTTTGAAGGTAGAAACAACAGGATTTATTGATAGACCAAAAGCAGACTTTTTAGAAGCAAAAGTCAAGGATGGCACCAATATTTTGGCCTGAACAACTGGCAAGAGAAAGGTACCATTAACTATGTGGGAGCAGGTCTGGTACGTGTGATTGGGTGGTGGTGGCGGTACAAGGAATCAGTTCATTTCTGAAATAAATACTGGATATCCAACTATATACAGTTCTGATTAGACAATTTGGGCATGTGAGACTGTCCACCGCATAAGATAATGATCTCCATGGAGGCGAGGCCTGTGTTTAGGTGACTGCTGTGTCTGACATAGTTTCTGACATGCAGTAAGTACTCAAATACTTTAATTGTTGAATGCAAGATGATTATCAAAGTCATTTTTATTGTGACTCATTTTATTATTTTTATTGGGGACATTATCATCAACTGATTTTCATTCTAGGAGGCATTTATTCCATGCAACTGAAAGGCAATGAGGGTCAAAGAGTCAACAGAGCTATAGCAAGCTCCCAGACAGGTTACCTCTTAAAATCCAATCAATAACAACAAGGTGCAGACAGGGGAGATTCTATAATTTGCTTCTGACATCGGTCATATTAGCTATGTGCTTTTGATAAACACAAAGCACCTCCTCAAAGAAGAAGCACTGCAACACTCCTCTAAAAGTCTTCCCTCCAGATTGTGGGAATATACAGTAGTTATCGATGAACTGTGCCAAAAATGCATTAGATTCCTAGCTATCACTTCTTGTACTATCATCATGCACAATTTGCTTCTCTGGGGCCCAAAGACAGCAGGGAAGCCAGGACAGAAGTCAAGCATGATCTTTACCTTCAGTGTACCTTAGATATGGGTCTTCCTTTCTGAGCTGAAAGAGTCAGGCAGAATGCTTACCTACCTGTGAAATGGGTTTAAGCTCCATACCATATGGGGTGTACGATCTAACTCCTCTACTCTCTCCATCACATACCACATTGAAAACAAGGAGGCACAAACACATGGTTCTTTGCTTAAAGGTATAGAGTTTATTCAGAGAGGGAATGAACACCAGAATATTAATGGAAATGAGATGATGACAGCCTTTTCAGGAGGATGCAGAAGTCTGGGAACCCCTGAGCTCCTTCTTCCTGGACTGGGTACTCTCCTGGGGTAGACAAGTACCTTCTGCTGAGGTAGAAACTGAGACATGGGATGGATTTTCTGGCTGAGTGGCACAAGTCAGCAGAGGACTGCGCTTGGAGCTGCCACTGGAGAGGGGCAGGAAACAGGACTGGCTGGACCTCACGGACTCCATGGACTGTCGCTGGAACTCACTGTCCAGGCACTGGAGCGCGTCAAAGAAGCCCTCTTCCTTCTCCAACTTAGCTCCCTTCATGGGGCGTTTGGTGGAAGGTGGACTCTTCTCAGCCTTTTTTGTCTTGGTTTTGGCCACTTTCTCATCCTTACAGCGGAGAATGCATTCCTTATGCCCTTGACCTTTCATGTCAGGGTTAATCCACTGTGTAAAATGCTTCAGCTTATTTCCCAGGTCGGCTTCTACAGCTTCTGGAAGGATAGGCTCTTGTAAGTATGAGCTGTCTTTACCAGACGCTGCAGCTCTTGCCCCTAGAAAGGGTGGCCCTATAAATTTTGGCCCTGCAAAGTCTGGATCTGAAAAATATGTGAATCCTTTTAAATGCAAACTGTGGAATACCAAGTTGGTCCTATAAGGTCTGGCCCTTTAAGCCCTGAACACTTCCAGACACGGCATTCGCAGGAATCCTTGTTTGGGTGAGGTCATTCACCTTGTTCTAACAGCCTTACAGACTATTCTCATCTAGTCCTTTGGTCCCAGGGAATCTTGGAGGATGCTCTAGGAACTCAAGGTAAGGGAGATGCTGGTGAAGGTACGGACAGGGGACACTAAGCTGAGAGTTTGGAGATGGTGGCTCTACAGATCCAGATAGAACCTTGCTAGTCCCTACTCACTCAAGGCAACCATCCTGGCCAAACTAAAATTTTACCTAAGAAAGATCCTGAAGATACATTTGAGAAGTCAGGGGCTCTTGGAGTTTCAACTTAAAAGTGTCCTACTAGAACCCTGGCACAGCAAATGCTCTCTCTGGATGGAGAGAGATTTGGCACTGCACCCCTTCTCTGTGGTTCTCTGAAGCTTTGCGTTTCCCTATGTCCCTATTCTCCCTGCTACTGCAGGGAGTTATCTAAACAAGGTGATTGGAAACAGCATCTGGTGAGGCTTACTGCTGCGGGTTCAGGCCTGACAGTATTCAGGGTATCACTTCCTGATCTGTGTTGGGACTGACTGCTGCCTCTGTGTCTAGAGGCTTATTTTCTGGGATGCAGGGAACTGAGCTGCTTCCAGGGCCCTTGGAATTCTGTGGACCCAGTGATTTAGGTTCCAACTGCTGCAGATGTTCCAATAGATGTGTGTAGGGACAACCCCCTAGCAGATTTTCTCACATCTTTAATCAAGATGGCCCTACAACATCATCGTGGCCTGGACAAGCAACTATGGGCTGGCCCTGCTGGCCACAACAGATCAGAAGATGTCACTATCCCCTCAGGTCTCCAGGTCTGCAGGCTAGGGGACACTCATACTGGTCAGTATGCTGCCCTGGGACAGAGGCTGCTCGTCATCAGGGGAGAAGAGCAACTGGAGGGACTGCTGTATCTTCTAGGGCAGACCCCAGCAATGGTAAATTAAATTGCCAAATAAACCATTTCTAAAGGTGGAACTCCAGCAGCTCGGGACATGCTCCATAAAAATAATACTACCTTGGCTCCTGAGGATTTTTAAATGGACTTCTCCAAACAGGTAGGCCCCTGGGTCTCAGGAGACAGGCTTCAACACATCTCAGGACTCAGGCTGTAGGGTTTGCTACATCTACAGAGATCTCTGGGCAACAGCTAGCAAGCCCCATGGAAGCTGGAGCTGCCACTGAAGTGGAGGTGCCAATGCAAGGCTTCACAATTGACCAGAGTCAAAAATGGGACATTAATAGAGGCTTGCTGATAGAAAAATGAAGAAGCCCAAATTCAGGAGAGTGGGAAGAACGTGGGTCTAACTGAGGTAGAGGAAATTTTAGACAGTCTGGAGATTAATAAATCATTGGGGGGAAAAAAAGAGATCAAGATTGCCTTTTGGGGTAAGACATTTAGGAATAGACCAGGGACTCAATGAGCAGAAAAGAGGAACTAAGGAAAGACAGCTGTCTTCTGCTGCAGCCAGCACACTAAGGCCTCAGTGAATCCCCCAAGCAGTGGACACGGACGACTTACAAACTGAAATGTGGAAGAGGATAGAGCCAGGATCATAGGGTTTGGGATTTTTTTGCAGTGATATTTGCACAGGGTCCACAGTGGATCCTTCAAAAACAGAAAGTTTGGGTAGACTGGCTTACCTCCCATGAACCTCAGGTCAAGGGAAATAAAAGCCCATCTTTTCAACAGAGGCCTTAGAGGTAGTATTAATGATGAAAGAAATGGTAGTGTTTCCACCCAGGACTGGAAAATTTGGGGGTGGTATGACATAAGCTGCCATAGGAACCTTCCAAAATCTTGGGAATCCTCAGGTATAGATAGAAATGCATGCATTACATACAAATACTTAAAGATATATCAGCGACTGGGGGAGACGGGAACATTAGACGAAGGGAATCAAGGTAATGGGGTATTTTAGGTTTGTGAGCTTGATGTTCAGGGAAAGAAAGGGAATCAGATTTTCAAGGGCTACTGACCTTGTTTCTTCAGAATACCTTCAGAGTTGCTCTTCTTCTTGACATGCTGGTTCACAGGAATCCTAGGCTCTTCAAGGCTCGAAGAAGACAGAGCTCCTGCGTCCAACGGCAACTCTGGCCCTCGACATTCCTGCCTTAGCTGCTGGTGACCAGCCCAGTATTGGCGGATGCTGATTGCACTGACAGACTTGGTGGCTGGCTTAGTGGCTGACTTGGCAGCTGACTGGGTTACAGATTTCTGATTTGTTAGTTGTGACACTGTGCGGGTTGCTGATGGAAGTGAAAGCTGTTTGAAGGGCAGGGACTCCTGACTCTGATCAAAAGAGAGACTAGACATGGACAAAACCTCTAGGCAAGAGGAGCCCTGAGATGGCCCCGAAGAAGTAGGGGTGGTCAGCGTAGTCTCACCCGATATCAACTGCTGAATCTCCAGAGCCACAGAATTGCAGATTTGGCAGCAGGGGTCTGCACACAGGAGCCGCCGCACACTCCCTTCCTGAGGAAGCCAGCCCTGGCTGGGAAGGGAAGCATGGCAATCATTTGTTACCAACGCAGTAACATCTGCCTCTTTGCCAGTGTGTGGCCTGAGACAGACCTATGAGCTCTTGCTTTCTACCCCCGGTGCTGTTATTACCACTGCTTTTCTACAGAAACATTTAGCAGGTTAGGGCTAGCTAAACTGGACAAGGTCTCAGACAACTGGTGGGAACACAGGGCCTTGAGAAACTGGGAGGCGGGTGAGCTCTCTGTTGACCTGTGCTGAGAAGCTGAGTTAGGAGAAGGGAACCAGGCAGGTGGGGGAGCCAATGGTTAGCTGATGGGGCAGCACCAGAGACATCACCAGGTAGAACCTGGAGTCAGTCTCACTTGGGGCCACAGAAGTCCTGTGGGAGCTCTGCATTCTGGGGATTAGATGTACACATCTCTTAAGAGTCAATTCCTCATTCTGCAGAGCTCTTAAGAAGGAATAATATGACAAGCTCCTGCCTGAGGGTTGTCCCAGGAACTGGCCTTCCTGAAGACAGAACCAGAGGAGGTAATGTCAGCAGGGTCCAGGGGTCTGCCCTTGAAAGGGAGCGGCTGTAAAGAGAATATGAAAACGATGACTTGTTTATGCACTTAACTATCCATTCTCCTGACTGGGTAACTTGTCTCATGGTTGGGAGAAAACCCACATCATTAAATTCTGTCAAATCCTGACTTCCAGCACCTTTGTGAGCCTAGCCCAGAGCACAGCTGGAAGACCCCTCTCCACTGAGATGTCTGACCCCACCCTCTCCTCCACCAACTCTCACCCAGGGCTCCAGGCTCCATGTGTCTGGCTCCCTCTCAGCCATTCTCCTTCTGCCCAACCCTGCCGCAGGCCAAACACAGAAATTACCACAGGCCATACTAGGAGGTGGGAGACTGCAAAGAGCAAGAGATCACCTTCGCATGATCGAAAGCAGCTCCAACGGCTTGTCAGCTTCTTTCCGGGAATGTCTCCTAGCTGATAAACCAGGAGACTAACGTTACACGGAACAGGAAGGAATTCAGGGATATCCTACAGGAGGTTGAAGGAGTTGAATGATGGGTGACTGCAGACAACCCCCCTCCCCAGTCAGCACTCTGAGGGCACATCTGGGTACAACTTAACCAGGTATGATGTGCTCTCCTAGACCTACTTTCATTACCTTCACAACCACACTATGAGTGAGATAGCATCATCAGATGCCCATTTTATGGATAACAAGACTGGGAGATGAAAAGACCTCTACTGGGTCATAAAACTAGTAAATGACACAGTTGAGGACATCTCCCCTACTTCCTCTTCACTCCCAGGGGAAAGGTGGAGAATTTTGGAACATTCCCAGGTTCTCATTTCCCACCCAAAAAGTCTTCTTGGAGGATCTGTCAACTTGGGGAACTGGAGCAATGGTTAGAGCACCCAGCGCCTGGCACCAGGGGTCACTGAGGGCCAGGGTCCATGCAAGTCTCACCCCCAGGGGAGGGAAGTCAGAGCAGAGACTGGGACTTTACCTCTTGGTGTTTTCTCTTTAGCCCTTTGTTTGACTTTCTGGTGATGCTTAAAGACAAAATAGAGTGTGAAGTGTCTAAACTGGGACAAAACCTGCAAATATTTCCCAAACTTCTTCTGCTTCAATTCTATACATTCTGCTACCTTTTTCCCTGCTCTACCTTTTTCACCCCATCATTCCCTTTCTCTTCTTATTTCTGATTCATTTCAAACCTCTTCACACTCCATACCTCCACCCCCATTCCCTGAACAAGTTCTGTGGGAAATCAGAATAAGACGAGAGAAAGGGGAAAATGGAATAAAGGACAGGTGGTCTAGTAGACAAAGGACTTTAGCCATCCAAGGCTCTAAAAGTCCACCAGCTGAAAGGATCGCCCAAATCTGAAGGTGTACTGGGATCCAGTCAGGAAACTTCCTCCATTAAAAAAAAAAAAAAAAAAGCAGGGGTAAGGGTAATGAGAAACAGTGAAGGGATAAAACCTTGTCTGAGGTGTAATTGGTTCAGTCATGGTCATAGTGTTTCCCTACCCGGCAGCAGTTCCTGTTAGGTCCCAACTTTAAACCTCGGTGGTTCTTTTTCACTTGCCAAATAATTAATGCAATAATAATGATGGAGCCATAAGTGTAAAAGGGATATCCAACATCCCACAAAATAAAAGTAGGGCTCAACATAATCTAAACCTTACTAGCCATTCCTCTTCCTAGGCTTCCTAGGCTTTAAGGGTCTTAGAACCTAACACCTCCAAATCCTAGACCTATTGTCTCTGCCTCACAGAGCATAGAACCAAACCAGCAGACTGCATCACAAAGCCCTCCTGTTTCCTAAGTCATGCATGGCATCACAGACCTTTATTTGTCTAGGAGAAGCTCATGTGACACAGTGTTAAGGTGAGGGTGTCTGGTTGACTACATGGGTTGCAGAGCCTGAGCCTAAAGATGCCAAGTCACAGGAAGCAAATACTCCTTCATGCCCTCTCTATTCTCTCTATCCTGATGGCTCAGCCTTCAGCTCTCAGATAACAGTCTGGCATCTATCCCCAGATAACTGAGTCTTTATGTACACTGTGTGCCCTAAAAGAGAGATAGTGGATTGGTCAGACAAACTCCATGAACTATATATATCACTGTTCTGAGAAGATAACTAGGAAACACACAAGAGGACAGTGTATACATTATCCTATTAAGTCTTGGACAGTGAAGTTTGATGTCACAGGCAATAGGTGGGCAGTCATGAAAAGGACTGTAATTATTGTGGCAAGAAAAGGACATAGCTTCTGTTCTTTTAAACAACTTTCTGAGTTAAAGGAGTGCTCCCAGTCTGTGTGATCAAGCTTTTGATGGACGAGAAGAAACTGTAAACAGTGCCTTCCAAGGAGGAACATGATTGAGGCTCACTTCTGGAGCTTGGTTTTCCAGAATGGCCTTTACAACTCTCAGTAGTATCCTGTGGAGTATCCACTCATTGAGGTGAGTTACTGGCAAGACTAAGGACCACAAACTTGGGCTCTTGGGTTGAATCCACCATGGAGTGGTTGGCTGAAATGTTTATGAAAATCTGAATCTGAACACCTTTAGGCAGGTCAAGCTTTTTTCTGCTCATTCTTAGTACCCACCATCCCCATGTCCACTGATTTACATATTAATGTTAACTTCATGATCCCTGTCAACATTGTGATATGCCTCTAAGACTCCAGGATTTCTGAATTTCCTAAGAAATTCTTGCCCTGATGAGAATGGTCCCATAGCCCCCAAATTCTCAGGCTCAAAATCTCTGAAGAGGCTATTTGGTCCTTCCTCCAGCATTCAATCTACCAGTGAACAGATGTGGTGAGCCAACAATCTGTGTTCATCCTTAAGCTGCCCAGTCTCAAAGGTACAAAGACATTTGAGTTATATTACCTGCCTGCTCTCAAGTCAGTTAAAAAATCTAGTTTCAAACACAAAAACTAATTCACAATCAAAAACCCACCTTATTAAGAGTTGAATCAGGACTTTCCTGGTGGTCCAGTGGTTGAGAATTTGCCTGCCAATGCAGGGACATGAGTTCAATCCCTGGTCCGGGAAGATTCCATATGTCAGGAGGCAACTAAGCCCATGTACCACAACTACTGAGCCCATGCTCTAGAGCCCAATAGTTGCAACTACTGAGTGCTCTAGAGCCCATGCTCCACAACAAGAAAAACCACCACAGTGAGAAGCCTGCACACCACAACTAGAGAATAGCCCCTGCTCGCCACAACTAGACAAACTTTGTTGCTTTGTGCACAGCAACGAAGACCCAGCACAGCCAAAAATTTTAAAAAAGGGTTGAAACAAGAACCAGCATTACTAGGAGCTTGGAAAGAAGAGTGTAAGGTGTTATTTAATGGGTACGAAATTTCTATATGAGATGATGAAAAGGTTCTGGAAATGGACAGTGGTGATGGCTGCACAGCACTGGGAATGTACTTAATGTCACTGATGTACACTTAAAAGTGGTTAAAAGAATAAAGTTCATGTTGTATATATTTTACCACAATTTAAAAAAAAAAAAAAACAGTCATTGGCATGAGGAATTTTTTTGCTATCTATAAGGAAGAATATTCTGAAAATAATTTGGCAAAGAAACAGATTACTGAATATTTTTCTTCAATGTCCTTTTTTACAGAAGAAAATAAAAATAAAATAGATCCTTAAATTTAAGATAATTTAAGAAGAGTCTCATCCTGAAAATGGGATGAATTTGAACCATTTCAACATTTTTCCTAAACTTGTAAATTCTGTAATATAGGAATGAGAAGACATTTCCAATTAAAGAGAACTGAATGACAGGTTGTGTATATGTGTTAGTCGCTCAGTCGTGTCCGATTCTTTGCAGCCCCATGGACTGTAGCCTGCCAGGCTCCTCTGTCCATGGAATTCTCCAGGCAAGAATACTGGAATTGGTTGCCATTCCCTCCTCCAGGGGATCTTCCCCCCAGGAATCAAATGCAGGTCTCCTGCATTGCAGGTGGATTCTTTACCATCTGAGCCACCCAGGAAGCCCAAATGACAGGTTATTAATAATTAGTTAAAAAGCAGCTTGCATCGGCTTTTTAGCAGCAAGTCAAGATACCTAAAAAGTGACTTGAATTTTTTACAGTTGTCATTATTCCTCCCCAACCAAGTTCATGCTTCCTGCTCTGTGCTGCTGCAAGCGCTCTCAGTCTCCCGTTAACCTGACCCAATGTAGCACTGTGTGGTGCGCAGGGTCCTCCCCAACCCCGGGCTATGAATGTAAGTAATTAACAAACTTCTGTCAGGCTTATAAGTCCAGCATCAGGTGTCGTACTTTCAGACATCCCCAGGACCCCAGAGTTACCAACAGGACAAAGAGGAGGTGCACACAACACTCCATCTCCTACCCAACCCACTCCTGCTTCCTGCAGCTACTGCTGCAACTTCGCTCAGTCTCCCAATAGCCTCTTTGCCCCAGACAAAATTATCAAACTTGGCAAACTTGGTACCAGCTCCAACCTGTATACTATTTACCTTAAAGATAATCCATGGCCGCTGTCCTCCCACTAGGCCATTAAAACCATCTGCTACAGACTCCTCTACTGCAACTTACCCAGACCTTGCTCTTCCATCTCAGAGATGAGGAGGTAGAGCCGAAGACAACCTTATACCTTTCTGCAGACCAGACCTTTAGTACAGGCTTATATATTGATCGGGTACCTACTGACAGAGGGTGCTTGTGTGGATGCGACAGAGGGATCAGCGTCTTCCTAAACAAAGGCATATTTGCGTAATGAACACGCTGTCATTTTTGATGATGTGGACATGGATTGTCACATTTGCCCTTCCTGCCACATGGTTTACTGTGAATGGCAAACAAGGGAGATGAAGTACATCAAAGGCCTCTGTGGACTCTACACAGAGTCCTGTGTGGAGGGTACACAACTGCAAAGGATTCAGATTTGTCTGTTTCGAAAAAACTTGCTAAAGCAGGACCCTGCTCTCGTAATAATGCTATAGTGCCACAATTATAACAGTAGAATTTCTTCGGGAAACTGTTCGGGATTATTGATTCATATGCAACATGGGTCATATCATAGCCCAATAAAGAAAAATCCTCACAGGACACTAGTGTGATTTTGTCCCTCCACACAAGCCTTATGAAGGAGCTTTGCTGTGTCTCATTCTCAGAAAACACTAGTGAACATCTTTAGATGTCTCACATGATGGGGACAGAGAGGCACAGTTGCTGCCATTCAGAAGCAACATTTTTAGACACTAGCATTTTTATTAATGCCCAAGTGTTGGACAGGGAGTTAGACAAGAAGACCAGCGCTCCACAGCAGTCACTTTGCTATGCAGAAGTGTAGTAAAATGATAGAGGCACCAGAGGGCAGCACTTGCCTACCCAACGTGTCCCAAGGATTCTGTGACAGAAACTTTAAACGGCCATCTGTTGCACTGCCTCCCAATCCTGGCCTTACATCAAAATTACTGGGAGGCTTATCAAAATATAGACTTCCTGGCCTCACGCCAGACTTAATGAATCAGAATCTCTACAAGCAGGGTCTTGTAACCTATGTATTCAATTTTCAATAAGTGTCAAAATAATTTTCAAGCAACAAACACCGGGCTTTGGGTGTGCATTTGGGAGCAACGGGACTGCAGAGAACAACAGTGCTTCCTCCTACCCCAGTTTCACTGACATACAACTGGCACATAACACTATGAGTTTACGGTGAGGTAAACAATATAATGATTTGTTATATGCAGGCACTGTGAACTGGTTACCACAATAAGTTTAGGTAATGTTCATCACCTCACTTAGATTTTTTTTCCTGTAATATATTCAGGTCAGGAAGCAACAGTTAGAACTGGATATAGAACAACAGACTGGTTCCAAATAGGAAAAGGAGTACGTCAAGGCTGTATATTGTCACCCTGCTTATTTAACTTATATGCAGAGTACATCAGGAGAAACGCTGGGCTGGAAGAAGCACAAGTTGGAATCAAGATTGCCGGGAGAAATATCAATAACCTCAGCTATGCAGATGATACCACCCTTATGGCAGAAAGTGAAGAGGAACTCAAAAGCCCCTTTATTGATGAAAGTGAAAGAGGAGAGTGAAAAAGTTGGCTTAAAGCTCAACATTCAGAAAATGAAGATCATGGCATCTGGTCCCATCACTTTATGGGAAATAGATGGGGAAACAGTGTAAACAGTGTCAGACTTTATTTTGGGGGGCTCCAAAATCACTGCAGATGGTGACTGCAGCCATGAAATTAAAAGACGCTTACTCCTTGGAAGAAAAGTTATGACCAACCTAGACAGCATATTCAAAAGCAGAGACATTACTGTGCTAACAAAGGTCCGTCTAGTCAAGGCTATGGTTTTTCTTGTGGTCATGTATGGATGTGAGAGCTGGACTGTGAAGAAAGCTGAGCACTGAAGAATTAATGCTTTTGAACTGTGGTGTTGGAGAAGACTCTTGAGAGTCCCTTGGACTGCATGGAGATCCAACCAGTCCATTCTAAAGGAGATCAGTCCTGGGTGTTCTTTGGAAGGAATGATGCTAAAGCTGAAACTCCAGTACTTTGGCCACCTCATGGGAAGAGTTGACTCATTGGAAAAGACACTGATGCTGGGAGGGAATGGGGGCAGGAGGAGAAGGGGACGACAGAGGATGAGATGGCTGGATGGCATCACTGACTCAATGGATGTGAGTTTGAGTGAACTCTGGGAGTTGGTGATGGACAGGGAGGCCTGCCGTGCTGTGGTTCATGGGGTCGCAAAGAGTCGGACACGACTGAGCGACTGAACTGAAGAACTTTTAAGATCTACTCTTGGCAACTCTCAAACACATAATATCATTAACTACAGTCATCACACTATACATACATCAGAACTTATTAATCTTATAACGAATTCTGTACCTCTTGATCGTCTTCATCCATTTCCCCCACTCCCTCTCCCTGACCACCGATCTATTCTCTGAACGAGTCTGGTCATTTATTTTTAGATTCCATACATAACTAAGATCATATAGTATTTGTCATTCTCTGTCTTGAGATATAGTTCACTCAGCATAATGCTGTTAAGGGCCATCTGTATTGTTGCAAATGGCAGGATTTCCTTCTTTTTTATGGCTGAGAAATATTCCATGATATCATATTCTATATCCATTCACTGCCAACAGATGCTTAGATTGTTCCAAGTCTTGGTTATTAAAAATAATACTGCAATGGGCATGGGTGTTCAGATATCTCTGAGAGATAGTGATTTTCTTTCAGGTACATATCCAAAAGTGGGATTGTTGTGTCAAATTTAAAGCAACTTTATTAAAAAATTCCTCCTATAATAGATGAGTTTGACCATCTCTGGTCATGACCTAACTTAGACAGTGGTCTATAAACAGAAGTTAAGAATTCAGGAACACAAGGAAGAAAGGAGAATCAATCCTGACAGAGAAAAATTACTATGTGCCAGGCCCTTTACACATCACATCATTCAGTCTTTATCATCAACCCAGACCCAGGTATTATTATCCCAAGTTATATATGAGGAAACTGAGTCACCTATAAGTAAAGTTACTGCAGATGGTGACTGCAGCCATGAAATTAAAAGACACTTGCTCCCTGGAAGAAAAGCTATGACCAATCTAGACAGCATAATAAAAAGCAGAGACATTACTTTGCCAACAAAGGTCTGTCTAGTCAAAGCTATGGTTTTTCTAGTAGTCATGTATGGATGTGAGAATTGGACTATAAAGAAAGCTGAGCACCGAAGAATTGATGCTTTTGAACTGTGGTGTTGGAGAAGACTCTTGAGAGTCCCTTGGACTGCAAGAATATCAAACCAGTTCATCCTAAAGGAAACGAGACCTGAATATTCATTGGAAGGACTGATGCTGAAGCTGAAACTCCAATACTTTGGCCATGTGATGCGAAGAACTGACTCATCTGAAAAGACCCTGATGCTGGGAAAGATTGAAGGCAAGAGGAAAAGGGGATGACAGAGGATGAGATGGTTGGATGGCATCACCAACTCAATGAACACGAGTTTGAGTAAACTCCAGGAGTTGGCGATGGACAGGAAGGCCTGGTGTGCTGCAGTCCATGGGGTCACAAAGAGACGGACACAACTTAGCAACTGAACTGTAAGTAAAGTAACGTTTGTCTGAGGTCATATAGCAACTTAGTGGTGGATAGTTAGTTTCTAAATTCCACTAAGACTTGCAACCTTCAATCCAATCAAATTGAGAGAATACAGACATACCATATGATTATAAGATGTTTGAAAGTGCAGTCTACTCACATGTTCAGTCATTTTTGAAAAGGGCCACCATAAATAAAAGGAACTTAAAACAAGAGCCGAAGAGCAAGTCTGGGTCCAAAGGTGTCCAATGTCATCCAGATCATACCTACTTATCAGTTATGCCCCTCAGGCATCAGGCTGTCACAGCCCAGTGACATTAGCATCTGAGTGCCCCATTCACACTCCTGGTTTGATTATAGCCTCATCCAGTATCTTCTGACTAGAAGGTAACTTTCAAAGTAAATAAACCTATATAAAGAGAATAACCTGACCAGCAGGTGGGAGTACGCCAGGTCCTTTGCAATTATATTTCCCAGTGAAAACTACTACATTAGCATGATGATTTATGCCTTAGACTCTTTTCAATTTAATTATAGTTGATAATTCAGTTTACATACAGTGGGTTTCCTGAAGAGACCAATTGGCTCAGAGAACCCTGTTAAGATGTAGTCTTTCTACTTTACAGCTGAGGAAAGTAGTATACTTGGCTCCTAGTTCTCCCTCCTTTCCATTTCTCATGGTTACTCTCCATCCTGCTGACCAACTGCAGAGGTAGGGAGGGCCATTCTAAACATCAGGCTCCTGCAGTGACAACAATCCCCAGCCTTCTCACAGGGGAGAGCAGCACCACTGCTTCTCAGCCCAAGCTGCCTTCTTCTTGTGTTTCTCCCACTAGTACAGAGTCAGTTCAGTCACTCAGTCATGTCCAACTCTTTGCTACCCCATGGACTGCAGCACGCCAGGCCTCCCTGTCCATCACCAACTCCTGGAGTTTACTCAAACTCATGTCCATTGAGTCGGTGATGCCATCCATCTCATCCTCTGTCGTACCCTTCTCCTCCTGCCTTCAATCTTTCGCAGCATCAGGGTCTTTTCAGATGAGTCAGTTCTTTGCATCAGGTGGCCAAAGTATTGGAGTTTCAGAGTAGTATCTATTACAGACTGTTTATACAATAAAGCATTGGGTGGAGGCAAAAAAGTTTATTCAGAAGTGAATCCCGATAACTTTAAAGTAGGAAATAACAGTCAGAGAAGGCAACCCACTTCAGTATTCTTGCCTGGAAAATTCCATGGACAGAGGAGCCTGATGGGCTCCAGTCCATGGGGTCACAAAGAGTTGGACATGACTGAGCACGCATGCACACACAAAAATACTCAAAATAGCTCAGAGTGTGTCTGGTACAGATAAACTGCTATATGAGTCTCCTACAAAGAGGAGAGGGATTATTTTTGGCTGAAGTGATCTGGGAAAGCTTCATGATGTAGAAAACAGCATTTAACTTGCTGCCTGAAGCAGAGAGAGGATTTTAATTAGTGAAACTGGAAAGAGAGAGTGATCCACATGCAGGAGTTAGCATGCAAAAAACTGCTGGAACCTCTGTGTAATGGTATGTGGAAATAACAGAGGGATTTCTGAAATATTTATTTTACTCTGGGTACATTTTATTCTGTATATATTCGATCTTAATGAAGTGAGGTTTAGATTTCATGTTGTTTTTGTGTATAAACTAAGGTTGTGGATATCTCTTTGTGCGTGTATTTTTCTGCATCACGTGGACATGAACTGTGGAGATGGGTCTCCTAAATCAGACCATATGTATCTCTAGGTATAAATGTCTGTGTGGGTGCATTTCTCTACAGATTTTCTGATCTTTGTGGGTGTGTGCACATGCAGTCCTGGGGGGATGGGAAGGAAAGAGTAGAGGTGAGGAGGAGAAGGAAGAGGGGAAAGAGAATGAGAAGTTGTTGAGGTAAATCTGTGTCTGAAGCTCAAATGTGAATCCTACCCATCATTAGTATTTTAAATAGTTGATAATTGATGGTGCCATCATCCTTGGAAGTTCTTTTTCTAATAATAAAACATTTATTGGTAAAGGACAGCATCTCAAAATGCTATCTTTTATCCATCACATTCAATGTCTTTTCAAATATCTTTTCATTTGTCCTTCCTTTTATCCATTTTAATCCTCTTTTTGGATTTTTTTTTTCTTTTGGTGTCTTTTTTCCTTATGCTCCCAGTCCTAGTAATTTCTTTATTGGAATTTTGTCTTTCTGTAAGCTTTCCCCCTCTCCTCTAATTTAGAAAGCTAATACCATACCCTGGCTCAGACGTTAAAGAGTCTGCCTGCAATGCAGGAGACCCAGGGAGACCCAACCTGGGTCAGGAAGATCCCCTGGAGAAGGAAATGGCAACCCACTCCAGTATTTTTGCCTGGAGATTCTCATGGACAGAGGAGCCTGGTAGGCTACAGTCCATGGGGCCACAGAGTCAGATACGACTGAGCAGACTTCACTTTCACTTCACTTTCACCCACACCCCAGAAAACAAGTGTTTTTAATTTGGGAAAGGGGTACTTCATGTGGTACCCCTAAAATATCTTTAAAGATATTTCAGATTTGATCTTAGGTTTTATCTTCACTGTCACTGCCACAGTCAATTCAACAAATTTTAACTGTGTGCTTTGGTGTATGTCCACAGCACTGTTCCAGCTACTGAAGAAACAGGGAAAAAATACCTAGAATAGTCAACCAATTATATTAATGATCATCTTTAAGTAACCAACTTTTCTTTTCTCCAGACATAGGGAGAAAACTAGAAGACAGAAAAGCACGAATGATTTAGCTAGTTTTTCCAAGGGCATCTACTACATATCATCTTAAGAAAACTAAAGTAGCAAATAAATCCAGTGAATTTGCATATTTTTTCATATTTTTTAATATATTGCCATTCCAAGAAATGAGAGTAAATCGAAATTATGTTTAGTGAGCAGTATTTTTGCATCTGTTTCTTAGATATAATTCTGGTATCCAAAGATGGTTTATTAATTAACTTAGTCATTTGCTTAATTATTAGGCTCCTAAGGTTAGTCAAGGATCTGGAAATATAATTTTAGCTAATATATCCTTATGAATTCTAGAATTCTAAGGACTTCATAATAATTTCAGAAACAATGGCTTGCTGCTCCTGCTGCTGCTAAGTCGCTTCAGTCATGTCCAACTCTGTGCGACTCCACAGACAGCAGCCCACCAGGCTCCGCCGTCCCTGGGATTCTCCAGGCAAGAACACTGGAGTGGGTTGCCATTTCCTTCTCCAATGCATGAAAGTGAAAAGCGAAAGTGAAGTTGCTCAGTGGCTTGAAAATCACCCAAATTTAACACGTCATAAATCTCTGAATTGAAAGCATTCAATGAGCCCCAAACAGGACAAATTAAAAGAAAATAATATCCAGACACATTATAATCAAGCTTCTTAAAACCAACGATAAAGAAATCTTGAAAACAATGAGAGAAAAATACTGTTATAGTTCAAATGACTGAATTTCTCATCAAAAACCACACAGGCCAGAAGATGGTGTAACAACATCTTTAAAGTGTTAAACATCCACAATGTTATAACCAGTTAAAATATCCTTCAAAAATGAAGATGCACTAATATGCACCCCAATGTTCATAGCAGCAATATTTGCAATTGCCAAGATATGGAAGCAACCTAAATGTCCATCGACAGATGAATGGATAAAGAAGATGTGGTATATATACAATGGAATACTAGTCAGCCATAAAAGAGAATGAAATTTTGCCATTTACAACAACTAACCTTAAGATGACTAACTTGACTAACCTTAAGATGGATTTAGAGGGTATTTATGCTAAGTGAAATAAGACAGAGAAAGGTAAATATTGTGTGGATCTAAAAAAAATAAAACAAACTAGTAAATATAACAAAAAGGAAACAGACTTACATATAGAGAACAAACTAGTGATTGCCAGTCAGGAGAGGGAAGAGGGGAGGGGCAATATAGGAATACAGGATTAAGAGGTGTAAACTATTATGTACAAATAAAGCTACAGGATATATTATATAACACAGGAAATATAGCCAATATTTTACAGTAACTATAAACGGAGACTTAAAACATAAATCACTGTTGTACGCCTATAATTTACTACATTGTACATCAACTATATCTTAATTTTAAAAGTATTAAAAAATGAAGATGAACTAGAAACATTCTCATAAGAAAGAAAACTAAGATAATTTTAGTATTTCTTTCAGCTGTGAAAGAAATGCTAAAGGAAGCTCTTTTGGCTGAAGAGACATGATCCCAGAAAGAAATGTGGAACTTAAGAAATCAAGGAAGAACAGAAAGGGTAAATGTCAGGAAAAACAGACTATTTTTCTACTCTTAAGTACTTTAAAATACTTATGAATGTTGAAAGCAACAATTACAATACTGTATTTATAGATGTAATACATAAGATACTGATAAAGAGACATGATAAAGGGAAATTTGTGGTTGTAAGGCTCCTGTGTTTTAAGTGATAAAATATTAAATCTAAATAGACTGTAAAAGCTAAGTGTGTAAATTGTAATCACTGGGGCAACCACTAAAAAATGATGCAAAGCTACATGGTCAAAAACCAATAAATAAATTAAAATAAAACATTCATATGCAAAAATTCCAAAAGAGGTCAGGTAAGAGGAAAAGAGGAACAACAGAGAAAACAGGAAAATGATATAATGCACAACTAAATCCAGCCATTTTAATTATCATGGTAAATATCAATGGTCTATACATACCAATTAAAACATAGAAATTCTCACATTTAATTTTTAAAAGACCAAACTATATACAACATGATAGTTTCAAGAAATCTACTTGATAGATAGTAACTCTAATCAGAAAAAAAACTGGATTGGCTTTTACAGTGTCAGAATAAGCAGACTTCAGAATAAGGAAAATTACCAGCAGTAAAGAGGAAAATTATATGGTGAAGATTGGAGCAAATACCCAAGAAGACAACAATTTAAAATGTATATGCTCCTAAGAACCCAGAGCTCCAGAGTATATGAAGCAAAAACTGATAGAAAAGAAGCAGAGACAAATCCACAAATATACCTGGCCATTTAAACACTCCTCTCTCTATAATAGGTAGATGGAAAATTAGCAAAGATAGAGAAGACCTGAACAATACTATCAACCAACTTGACCAGATGACATTTATAAAGCACACCACCCAACAGGAGCAGAATACACATTCAAGTGCACACATGGAATATTCATCAAGATAGGCCATATTCTGGGCCTTAAAAAAAAAATAGCAATTTTTTTTTTTTGCAATTTTTTAAAAAACTGAAGTTGTGGACTTCTCTGGTGGCTCAGCAATAAAGGATTCACCTGCCAATACAGGAGACATGGGTTTAATCCCTAGTCCTGGGGGTCCTGGGGGCTTCCCTGGTGGCTTAGACAGTAAAGAATCTGCCTGCAATGCAGGAAACCCTGGTTCAATCCCTGGGCCGGGAAGATACCCTGGAGAAAGAAATGGCAACCCACACCAGTATTCTTGCCTGGAAAATTCCATGGGCAGAGGGACCTGGCAGGCTACAGTTCATAGGGTCACAAAGAGTCAGACACGACTGAGCGACTAACACCAGGGGATCCCACATGCTGTGAAGAAACTAAGCCCATGCACCAAAACTACTGAGTCAGTGCTCTAGAGCCTGGGAGCCACAACTACTGAAGCCTGCGTGCCCTAGATCCCGTGCTCTGAAACAAAGAGAAGTCACTGCAGTGAGAAGCCCGTGCACCTCAACTAGAAAGTACCCCCCACCATACTCTCTGCAGCTAAAGAAAAGCCCATGCAGCAATGAAGACTCAGCACAGCAAAAAAATAATAATTTTTAAAAAACAAATTACACAGAGCTGATCATAAAAGCCTTAAACAGCAAGTCATTATTTAGTGACTAGAAAGATTTCTGGAAAATCCCCAAATATTTGGAAATTACAAAATGCTGATGGAAAAAATTGCTGATGAAAGAAATCAGGGAAGACCCAAATAAAGAGTCATATAGATGGGAAAAATTAATTCAGTTAATGTTTCAATTTTCTCCCGAATTGATATGTGTATTTCCAAAAGGATTTCTTACAGATTCATATGGAAAGGCAAAGAAAGTAGAATACCCCAAACAAAGAAAAGAAGAGTAAAAGAGTAAAAGACTCATGCCATATGATTTAAAAACTTACTACAGTAACCAATAGTGTGGTCCTGGAGAAAAGAGAGACACAAAAGTCAATGGAACAGAATAGGGCAGGGATTGGCAAACTGAGGCCTGTGGGCCAAATCTGACTGATTGCCTGTTTTTGTAAATTACGTTTTATGAAATACAGTCATGTTCACAGTCATAGCCATTTGTTTACATATTGTCTATAGTTGCTTTCATGCTACCATAACTGAGCTGAGTGCTGCAACAGAAACCATTTGACCTGCAGAGCCTAAACTATTTAACAAACATTTGGCCCTTTAAGGAAAAAATAATAATCAATTCCTGAAATAGAGAGGCTAGAAATAAACCCAAAACATATATAGCCAAATGATTTTTGATCAAAGTGAAAAACCAACTCAATGGAGAAATGACAGTCTTTTCAACAAATGGTGCCAGGATAATTGGACATCCATTTGCACACACACCCAATAAAGACCAACTGAATCTTGACTATACCTCACACTTCAAATTAACTCAAGATTGATCACAGACCCAAAAGTAAAGCAGAATACTAAAACTCTTAGAAGAAAATACAAGAGACTTTGAGTGAGGAATAGTCTTAAAACATACTATCTAAGCAAAATTCATAAAAGAACACATTGATAAGTTGTACTTCATCAAAATTCTAAACTTATGCTCTTTTAAAGATATTGTTAAGAAAATGAAAAGACAAGCCACAAATTGGCAGAAAATATTTGCAAATCAGATATTTGACAAAGGACTTTATCCAAAATATATGAAGAACTCTCAAAATTCCACAGTAATAAAACAGACAACCCAATTTTAAAATGGGCAAAAGAAGATATACAGATGGCAAATAAGCATATGAAAAGATGCCCCACATCATATGTCATTAGGGAAATACAAATTAAACCAATGAGATACCATTACATACCAATTAAAATGGCCAAAATCCAGAACGCTGACAACACAAAATGCTGGCAAGGTTACAGAGGAACAGGAAATAATCTGTAATTTTTGTAATGGACAAAAGCCTTGGACAGCTAATCAAAGAGATACACAGATGACAAATCAGCACGTAAAAAGATGTTTAATATTATTAGTCATGAGAAAAATGCAAATTAAAACCACAATGAGATACTAATATAAATCTAATAGAATGCCTAAAAACCAAACCAAAACAACAAAAAACTGATGTTGTCAAATGCTAATCAGGATGTAGAACAAGTGCTCTTTCTCAAACACTGCTGTTGGAAATGCAAAATGCTACAGTCACTTTGGAAAACATTTTAGTGATTTCTTATAAATTTAACAAACTTGCCATACAGCCCAGTTCCCAGTCCCAGGTATTTACTTAAGTGAAATGAAAGCCTCTAGTCACACAAAAACCTGTATCTGCTTTTTTGTCTTGTTTCTCTCGTTTTCCACCTTGATCCTGCCACCAGGTGTATCTCAACTGCTTTTGGCTTCTCAGCTTTACTCTCTGTTTTTCTTTCTTTATAATTCTCTCTAATCATCCTGTTCCTTGCTGCCTCAATAAGTTCCACATCTTAGCAGGCCTTGGAACCTAACCCCTAGCACTGGCAAATGCTCCACCCAGGACTATCACTTTCGGTTATTAGCATGATGTCATGCAAGCCCACTGCTCTGTTTTATCCATAAGCATTTTAGAAAGTATAATCATTTACTGGACTCTAGCTTTCCTCATCTATTTCATTTTCTGAGCTCTTAATATTTATCATATCCCTAATGTTATCTAAGGTTCCAGAAAATGGAGTCCTGCATGTGACTTAATGACCAACTAGAGTCTCTTATTAAAAAAAAAAAAAGCAAAGTCCCTTATCAAATAAAGCAAACAGCAAAGTCTGAAATAAAATCTGAACTCCAGTTTAGCTTCTTAATTGTATATTATTGCTTTTCTTGTTCTAATCTAAATATTTGATGTCCTCAAGCACCATTTAAACTTTTCTGTGAGGTTGGTCAAACCACCCACTCTCTTAGTATTTTAGTCTCTACTTTGAGTACACCATCATTTGAGAGAGCTTTTGAACACTGTCTCCAAGAAGCCAGCAATTAGTAGATTTGACAACTGTTTATTCTGCATTTAAGACAGCACCAGAAAAAAAGCCTCTATAGGTGACCTCCCTACATGGATGGCATAAACCTCTTACTCCAAAATATTCTCTAAGAAAGAGTATTTACAGATAGACTTTGTTTTGCAGTCAGTAGGGATATCTTGCCTTGTGATTAGATTTTCTTGGCTAGTTGTATGATTTTGTATGTGCATGAATGAAAGCATTTGTAACATGGGTGAGTGGGTGTGGATCCACCTGTCAATGACAACCTCAGCTAAGGGTTCCTGCTTCAGGGAGACGGAAATGGTCACTTATTCTACCAACTTGGAACTCATAGAGTTTTCTGGGGAAAAAAATTTTTTAAAGACACTACACCTACATGTTTAAATAATAGATCTTTTTTCCCTTAGTTTTTTCCTAGCTAAGATTATAGGGATTCTCTCAAATTATAAAAGGTTACTTAGCCCAAGTCCCTCTTTTGAACATGGTTCAGCCTCTATGACAACCAGTGATGGTATGGTAGGTGCAGGGAGATATCTCGGATCATACACAATTTAAGCTTTTATGATCTGAAGATTTCCTTTTTCTAACATTTCATCTTCTTTGTCCACCACAGTGTCATGTAGTGCTAGCTCTTAAAATAAATGTGTCTGATGATGACTTTCACTGTCCTATAGGACTGTGCTCTGAACTCTTAAGTGTGAAAAATGAATGTAGGTACTGAGACCAAATGAACCCTCTAATTTTTCAGTTTGCCTTTAAAATGAGTATGTATCTTCTCAGTAAGTCATAGTATTTTATAATGGCTAATCAAATTATCTTTGACTGTGTGGATCACAAAAAACTGAGGAAAATTCTTCAAGAGATGGGAATACCAGACCACCTTACTTGCCTCCTGAGAAATCTGCATGCAGGTCAGGAAGCAACAGTTAGAACCGGACATGAAACAACAATTTTTCCAAATTGGGAAAGGAGTACGTCAAGGCTGTATATTGTCACCCTGCTTATTATTTAACTTCTATGCAGAGCACATCCTGTGAAATGCCAGGCTGGATGAAGCACAAGCTGAAATCAAGATTGCTGGGAGAAATATCAATAACCTCAGATATGCAGATGACATCACCCTTATGGCAGAAAGTAAAGAAGAACTAAAGAGCCTCTTGATGAAAGTGAAAGAGGAGACTGAAGAAGTTGGCTTAAAGCTCAACATTCAGAAAACGAAGATCATGGCATCCAGTCCCATCACTTCATGGGAAATAGATGGGGAAACAGTGGAACAGTGACAGACTTTATTTTGGGGGGCTCCAAAATCACTGCAGATGGTGACTGCAGCCATGAAATTAAAAGACACTTGCTCCTTGGAAGAAAAGCTGTGACCAGCCTAGACAGCATATTAAAAAGCAGAGACATTACTTTGCCAACAAAGGTGCATATAGCCAAAGCTATAGTTTTTTACAGTAGTTACATACAGATGTGAGAGTTGGACCATAAAGAAAGCTGAGTGCTGAAGAACTGATGCTTTTGAACTGTGGTGTTGGAAAGACTCCTAAGAGTCCCTTGAACTGCAAGATCAAACCAGTCAATCCTAAAGGAAATCAGTCCTGAATATTCATTGGAAGGACTGATGCTGAAGCTGAAACTCCAATACTTTGGCCACTTGATACGAAGAACTGACTCATTGGAAAAGACCCTGATGCTGGGAAAGATTGAAGGCAGGAGGAGAAGGGGATGACAGAGGATGAGATGTTTGGATGGCATTACCAACTCAATGGACATGAGTTTGAGTAAGCTCCGGGAGTTGGTGATGGACAGGGAAGCCTGGCGTGCTGCAGTCCATGGGGTGGCAAAGAGTCAGACATGGCTGAGCGACTGAACTAAACTGAATCAAATTGTAAGACAGTAAAAGGATTAGGACTAATCTTTTAGACATACAGTTATAGAGACAGTCCTCACTTGGCACAATTTCAATATACACAAATTTCACTTACCACAGTTTAGTTAAATAATACCAATATGCACACAAATTTCAATTACCCGTAGGATATTTATTCACTGTAAGTAACTGCATGAAACACAAACCTCACTTCTAAGTTTTTAGTCCATAAATCACTACATAAATAACAGATGAGCACCATAGTGAGTGGCAAATTCATCACTTCTTTCAAACTGACTGGTCTCAGCACATGGGTTATTCAGTTCACACACAGACAACAAAGAATATTGCTTTATTGTCTCCATATCTCTGGATATGCAGCACTTTAGGAAAGAAGATACTCAAAAGAAGGAATTAGCCAACAAAGGTTGAGGTACAGTAAAGGATCAAAAAGTGATAATGCTGAAGATGAAAACTGAATCAAACATAAACGAAGTTACGGAAGAGATAACTGACCGTGGATGACACTGCCACCATTCGAGAGACCCTAGAAAAGCAGCGAGAGGAATGAGCAAAGCATAAATGAGGAAAGGATGATCATGTCCCAGAGCAAGTGATGCTGGAAAAATAGTTCACATTAAAGTGACCCTCAGAGATATTTTATAACATTGAAAAAAAAAAAGATAAAATGTTGGAACCTGATCTAGACTTGGAAAGGAATATGAGAATTTGGAAAGGCATAGAAAAGATGCTCACTCCATACCCTAAGTTACATTGTAAGAAGGCAAGCACTATTCAAACAATTCTTGATGAGTTTTTTCTTCTTTTGGTAGAAACTGTTCTAATGAATCCTAGCAAAACAATTCAGATGGTGTGTGAGAACATTATTTCCACTGCTACAATATGCAACCTTCTTTAAAAAAGTGTTTCAAAGAAGAACACAAACTTTCCATGTATATGGACTATAATATTGCAAAATTAAACCTTTTTTTCTTATACAAATTACTCCATAATTTTGAAACTTGAAAGAATCAGTGAGTAGTTTGATTTTAATACTCAGAAGCTTTTGAATAGTAGTGAACAAAAATAATGGGGGATTTTTCATTTAACAAAATCAATGAAGTACTTACACCTACATAACTCTTCAGTGTTGAAAGACTTATTGAAAAAGATATAAAACGCACCCTCCAAAATATCTCATAAGTAGGAAAGACCACTCTGTATGCCTTAAGACATTAGTTAAGAATTTAGAGACAGAGGAAGGGAAAATCCTTAGCAGTAGTATCTTGGTAAGCTTTCTTTACAAAAAAAACACAAAACTTTACATCTCAATATTTCTAATTAGAGTGTACTAAATATTAGCTTTACTGCTTTTTTCATTTCCCTATTCATTACCACTGACCATAATGGACTCTTTAATGTTTTGACAAAAAAAATTTTTAAGTCACTAAACAACTGTAATTTTTCCCATTGATTTTTAAGATCACAATTTCAGCCTATATAGTTCTTTTTATGGTCCCAGACAACCGTGCAAAGAACTGCCTGTGCTAGAAAATGAATTACATTAAGAATCATTTTATATTGATTAGACCAGGAGTTTTCATGCTATGCTCAGCAAAATCCTGGGTTTCAATAAAGTGTTTTAGGGCTTCCAAACATTTCGGAAGTGTTTGACTTTAACTTCATTTTTTAAATGTAGTTTATTTTTTAATTAATATACTATTTTCTAGAAGCTTTAGATTTATTGAAAAATGGAGACAATGCTGAAAGTTCCCATGTACTTCCCTTTCCTCTCTCCCCTCAGTTTTCTTTATTATTAATTATTATATTAGTATGGCACATTTGTTATCATTAATGAACTTATATGAATACATTATTACTATTAAAGTCTACATTGTATTCAGATTTCCATTGTTCTTATCTAAAGTTCCTTTTCTTTTTCTGGATCCCACCCAGGACACCACATTACATTTAGTTGTCATGCATATCTGCTGAGGCTCCTCTCAGCTGTGACAGGACTTCCCTTGTTTTTGAGGCTGAGGACAACTGGTCAGGTATACTGTAAGATGTCCCTCTATTGGAATTTGTCTATTATTTTTTTAATTAGACTGAGATTACAAGGCTTGGGGAGGAAGATTACACAGATAAAGTGCCATTTTCATCTCACAGTAACTATTTTTTAAAAATAAATACACAATATCATGCACTCTCTAATGGCCCCTCTACAAAATTTTTTATACACTGAAAGCTACCGAACTATGAACTCTTACAAAAATTACTGTAAAATGTCTCCTCTAATGGCTCTGTTTGGGTTTCCCAGGTGGCTCAGATGGTAAAGTGTCTGCCTGCAATGAAGGAGACAAGGGTTTGATCCCCAGGTCAGGAAGATCCCCTGGAGAAGGAAATGGCAACCCACTCCAGTACTCTTGCCCGGAAAATTCCATGGATGGAAGAAAATCCTGAGATTGCAAGATAGTACATAAAAATAAACTGTCATATTTTACAACCACTCATCTATATGTATGGGCTTCCCTGGTGGCTCAGTGGTAAAGAATCCATCTGCCAATGTAGGAGCTGCAGGTTCAGTCCATGGGTGAGGAAGATCCCCTGGAGAAGGAAATGGCAACTCACTCCAGCGTTCTTACCTGGGAAATCCCATGAACAGAGGAGCCTGACTGGCCACTGTCCATGGGATCTCAAAAGAGCAGGACATAACTCAGTGACTAAACAACAAATCTGTATGCATAAAGACTTTTCTAATGCTGTTCAAAACAAGTCAGGGATTCCAACAAAGGCCATTTCCTTCTCCAGGGAATCCTCCCAATCTAGGGATCGAACCTGCATCTCTTAAGTCTCCTGCACTGGCAAGCAGATTCTTTATCACAAATGCCACCTGGATCCTCCCTGTCCATCAAAGGTAAGATTAGATCAGCTACTCAATAAATATTTGTAGAAAGAATGAAAAAAATATGAGCCAACCAATAAATAATGAGTGACTTGTGCTACTGGCACTAGGCTCCATTCGAGGACTCTGAACAGAGGGTTGAAGGAAACAGAATTGCGGGTTATCAAATGTCTTTGTATGGACTAAATGTTTATGTCCTCCTACAAATTCACATATTGAAACCCTAACCTCAAAGTGATGGTATTCAGAAGTGAGGCCTTTGAGAGGTAATTTAGATTAGATGAGGTCATGAGGGTGGAACCCTCATGAATGGGATTACTGTATATATACCCTTAAAAGGGTCACCATAGAGCTCACTTCCCCTCTGTTTTCCACGATCTCAGATTACAACAAAAAGATGGCCATCTATGAACCAGGAAGCAGGTCCTCACTGGACACTGAAGCTACTGACTGGCACCTTGATCTTGGACTTCAGTCTCTAGGACCATAAGAAATCAGATCAGATCAGATCTGATCAGTCCTGTCCGACTCTTTGCGACCCCATGAATCGCAGCACGCCAGGCCTCCCTGTCCATCACCAACTCCCGGAGTTCACTGAGACTCACGTCCATCGAGTCAGTGATGCCATCCAGCCATCTCATCCTCTGTCACCCCCTTCTCCTCTTGCCCCCGATCCCTCCCAGCATCAGAGCCTTTTACAATGAGTCAACTCTTCGCATGAGGTGGCCAAAGTACTGGAGTTTCAGCTTTAGCATCATTCCTTCCAAAGAAATCCCAGGGCTGATCTCCTTTAGAATGGACTGGTTGGATCTCCTTGCAGTCCAAGGGACTCTCAAGAGTCTTCTCCAACACCACAGTTCAAAAGCATCAATTCTTTGGCGCTCAGCCTTCTTCACAGTCCAACTCTCACATCCATACATGACCACAGGAAAAACCATAGCCTTGACTAGACAGACCTTTGTTGGCACAGTAATGTCTCTGCTTTTGAATATGCTGTCTAGGTTGGTCATAACTTTCCTTCCAAGGAGTAAGCGTCTTTTAATTTCATGGCTGCAGTCACCATCTGCAGTGATTTTGGAGCCCCCAAAAATAAAGTCTGACACTGTTTACACTGTTTCCCCATCTATTTCCCATGAAGTGGTGGGACCGGATGCCATGATCTTCATTTTCTGAATGTTGAGCTTTAAGCCAACTTTTTCACTCTCCACTTTCACTTTCATCAATAAAGGGGCTTTTGAGTTCCTCTTCACTTTCTGCCATAAGGGTGGTGTCATCTGCATATCTGAGGTTATTGATATTTCTCCCGGCAATCTTGATTCCAGCTTGTGTTTCTTCCAGTCCATAAGAAATCAATTCTGTTATTTAAAAGCCACCCAGTCTACAGTATTGTTACAGAAGCCCAAACGTACCAAGACAGTCTTCAAGTTGTCACATAATCATAAGTATTATCCTCCCAAGTTACCGTTATTAACTCTCAAATATATATGTAGATATATAGATATATATTTCAGTGTATTCATTCCTGTAAATATTCAAATCTATGAACAACTTCCCCAGATGAGCTGAGGAGATGTCACAAACTAAAACTGCCTCCTCCTCTTCTACATCCTTTATTTTTACCCTCTCCAATCGCCTCACACAGTAGCCCTCTTAGTCAGATGCACTAGTTAGCCATTGTAACCCTTCAGAGAATTTCAGCAGAGATCTGGATATCCAGCACACTCTGATGTGGTATTTGCATTGCATGCTTAATTTGTCTATAACATTACGAATTCTGCACTCCTACATTTCACTGTTAAAATCATAATACTATTTTGGTACTTCTCTTTTGCAATGAAATTAGCATTTCCATGTAAAGTAGAAAAACTGTTGGTTGTCTCCCTAACGTGTCTAGGGACGTCATCCAAGCCTGAAGTTTAAATTCCCAGCACCTGGGATGAGCCATACACTTGTACAGGTTTCTCAGTGCACTGAAGTACTGCCGTGGACTCCTGCCTAGGTCTCTTCATGGCAGAGGATGACCTGGCTGACTTCTCCTTTGGTAAAACTGAAGGAACCTGAGATCAGAGACACTATATGGGAGTTTTCTACTGAAGTGAATTTTCTCCTTACCCTTATAGGATTTTCTGACAGAATGAAAGAGCATGTAGGCTGCACTGTTAAAGGAGGTACCAGGAATCCAGTGAGCCTAGTACCCAAAATAAGAAAGCTTAAGGGTTTTCCAACTAGTGCTCACACCAGAGCCTGCACCCAGACACTCCAGGGAGTATCTCAGAAAGGGGCCCAGAAGAAGGCAGAAGAGCCTCCAAAACATTTCCATCAAGTTCGGGGACATTTATTCCTCATATTCATGAAGATTTCCAGGAGTTGTGTGACTACTGGTCTTAGTTTATGGAATCTTGCCATCAGAGAACTGACAGTTTAAGCAGGAGAAACAAACAAACACACTTTTCAGACAGGGTCAGGGACATGGAGAGAAACTTCCCAGATGATATTTTTGACATATTTTTCAATTTCATAACTCTAATTCTAACCTTAAAAATCTACAAATTGTTCATATACTCATTTCAGTGTATGAAGAGTGAAGAATAAATTGGGAAACTGCATCCCAATTTAGATGTATCCAGGCAGAACCCAGACTGAGAAGACTTCGGTGGCAGCTGGAAAAGAGGGCAAGGGGCCAAACTCACAGCCTGTAGAACCCAAAATTAACTTGTTTCAGGGTTATCTTGGCAGTACTCTGGCTTGCATTTCAATCCATTGCCCTAAAACGCTAACAGAAAGAAAAGTGTTAAGTCTTTATGTTGTGGGGTAGAGGTAGCTATTTCCCCAAAAATCACCTGAGTTTGAGAAGACAAGTGAGAACCTGGAGCTCTTCTCTACCTCCAGAACCTTCTCTCTGGTCTTCTGGCACCTGTCATGTCCCAGGGATTTAATCCTGACTCAGTCTACTCACCTTCACCTGTTCTTTTTCAGCATGGCCAATATTCCTCTCCCTTTACTCTATCCCATAAAAGCAGGCCCTAAGGGAATCTCATGTCATTATGTAATATTCTTCCCTACTACTACCATCCCTCTGAGCTGTCTGCAACTCCAAGCCATGCCCAAATGTCAAGAAACTGAGCCTATTTTTCCTATGTTGAAGCAGGCAATTTAGAAGGAATAATATTGTAATGAAATTATGGATACTTTTTCTATCCTTAAAAATTTCAGTATGGTGGCATTAGCATTGATATTATAATAAATGAAATAATGTTTTCCTTAAATATTTTATAAAATCATAAGCATATTTGTCTTAAAATAAAATATATGAGTGTGTGTGTATTAGGCACTCAGTCATGACTGACTCTTTGTGACCCCATGGACTGTAGCCCACCAGGCTCCTCTGTCCATGGAATTTTCCAGGCAAGAATACTGGAGTGGGTTGCCATTTCCTTCTCCAAGGGATCTTCCTGGCTCAAACCTGGGTCTCCCACATTGCAGACAGATTCTTTACTTTCTGAGTCACCTGGAAATTTAAATACTTCTATAAAAATGAATAGCTTACAAATAAATATTTAACCTATTGCTATAACAAAATACTATTTTTATGTAAAAATACAGAAATTTTTTCCATACATATCCCAAATATACCCTAATCATGCTTCTGTCCTCTCCGTGCGAGCCTAACTCCTACTAGAACATCTTCTAGTAGAAGTTAGATAATGTGAGTCCTTCGCCTCCTGCCAGAACATAAGCTTCATGCAAGCAGGTACTCCTTTTTTGTTCACCACTGTATCCCTAGCTCTAAGTACAATGTCTGATAAACAGTAGTCACTCAATCAATATTGCTTAATAAGTGAACGTACACCTGCATGCATTTTTATACAAGACAGGAACACTAAAGCAATCAAGTAGAAGCAATAAGAATGTATGTGTGGACTTCTCAGATGGTCCAGTGGTTAAGAATCCTCCTGCCAATGCAGGGGACACGGGTTCAATCCCTGGTCCAGGAAAATCCCACAACTAGAAAAGCTCCAGCTAGCTACAGCTAGAGAAAACCCCACATGAGGCAATAAAGATCCAATGAAGCCAAAAAATAAATTTAAAAAAAGTTTTAAAAAATGCATATGTTACATGGGTCTTTGTTGAAGTATTAATACTTGTTGAAGTATTAATAATGGATAACACTTATTAAGTACTTATTAGGTACATATGTTAGGCACTATGCTAAGCACTTGATATGTAAAAATATGATATAGCCACTATTATTAATTTTTTAAAACCTGGAGGAAACAATTTTTGAGAAGTTAGTATTGTTACTATATACCTACATATAATATCTCCTTTTAATTTAGCAAAATACTAAATAGTCTTCATGAGTTATTCTTCAATAAGATTACAGAATAATTTTAACAGTGTTCACATTTGCACTCTCAAAGTCACAGAGGAAGTTAAAAGAGCTGCAATAAGGATTTTGATTCCTTAATTCTAGTATGTTGCCAAAGCAGCTCAAATTTCTTCCCAGAAAACAAATACAAACATCTGTGGTACTGCTGCCCCTGTTCTGGTTCTGGTGTCGGAAAGTTAATCAGTGATTACAAAATTCTTTGTAAATACAAAGTGCCATAGAAATGCAAAACATCTACAACAACAGTAATTAGTTCTAATCACCATCTTTTTTGTGTGCAGCTGTCTCTCAAAATTCACTTTGGGAGTTTAATCACCCCATCTCAACAAATAAAGTAACCGCCCCTTTTCTCAGACCCTAATAAGAAGCTGTCCCTCACTCCTCCCCCCAGCCACACCCAAGACACCCTCCATTCCCTACACACATCCTTCTCCCACGTGAGAAAACACTGAATGCTGACATTAAGAAAAACAAGTTCAAATTAAGCCTTGAGCCTTTTTCAGTTCAGTTTAGTTGCTCAGTTGTGTCCGACTCTTTGCAACCCCATGAACCACAGCACGCCAGGCTTCCCTGTCCATCACCAACTCCCAGAGCGTGCTCAAACTCATGTCCATCGACTCGGTAAAGCCATCCAACCATCTCATCTTCTGTTGTCCCCTTCTCCTCCCTTTAATCTTTCCCAGCATCAGGGTCTTCTCAGATGAGTCAGTTCTTCACATCAGGTGGCCAAAGTATTGGAGGTTCAGCTTCAGCATCAGTCCTTCCAATGAATGTTCAGAACTGATTTCCTTTAGGATTGACTGGTTGGATCTCCTCGTAGTCCAAGGGACTCTCAAGAGTCTTCTCCAACACCACAGTTCAAAAGCATCAATTCATCAGTGTTCAGCTTTCTTTATGGTCCAACTCTCACATCCATACACAACTACTGGAAAAACCATAGCTTTGACTAGATGGACCTTTATCAGCAGAGTATTTTAAAACCCTTGAATTTTAAACAAAATTGAGCACAAGACCCTGGAGAAATATACACATTTCAAAATATAACTCCTCCTGTCCCCTACACAGGTAGGAACCTTTTCCTCCATCTAAGCTCCAGTAACGCTCAGGTAACTATCCTAAAAACAAAAATCATGGCATCCAGTTCTATTTACTTCAAGGCAAATAGACAGGCAAACAACGGAAACAGTAAACAGATTTTAACAGACTTCTGCTCTGAAATCACTGCAGACAGTGACTGCAGCCATGAATTAGAATACTCTTGCTCCTTGGAAGAAAAGCTATGACCAACCTAGACAGCATATTAAAAAGCAGAGACATTACTTTGCCAACAAAGGTCCATATAGTCAAAGCTATGGTTTCTCCAGTGGTCATGTATGGATGCAAGAGTTGGATCATAAAGAAGGCTGAACACCAAAGAACTGATGCTTTTGAGCTGCAGTGTTCGAGAAGACTCTTGAGAGTCCCTTGGACTACAAGAAGATCCAACCAGTCAATCCTAAAGGAAATCAATCCTGAATATTCATTAGAAGGACTGATGCTGAAGCTGCAACTCCAATACTTTGGCCACCTAATTAGAAGAGTCTACTCATTAGAAAAGACCCTGATGCTGGGAAAGACAGAAGGCAGGAGGAGAACGGGACGACAGAGGACAAGATGGTTGGATGGTATCACCGACTCGATGGACATGGGTTTGAGCAAGCTCTGGGAGATAGTGAAGGACAGGGAAGCCTGGCGTGCTGCAGTTCATGGGATTGTAAACAGTCGGACATGACTGAGCAACTGAACAACTACTATGCTAAAAAACCAGGTTGACAAATATTGTTTATTTTGCAGTGTAAGGTTCATAATATGCACTGAATACATTTAACAATCATGACAATCATCAATTCAACATTCTTGTTTGTACTGTCTATGGCTTCTTGAGTAGTTGCAAGAGATCATATGGCCCACAAAACCAAAAATATTTACTATCTGGTCCTTTATAGAAGTAGTTCACCAACCCTTAATAGGGTATGAATATAGGTTGTGACTTCCCTGGTGGCTCAGATGGTAAAGCGTCTGTCTACAATGTGGGAGACCCAGGTTTGATCCCTGGGTTGGGAAGATCCCCTGGAGAAGGAAATGGCAATCCACTCCAGTACTCTTGCCTGGAAAATCCCATGGACACAGGAGCCTGGTAGGCTACAGTCCATTGGACTGCAAAGACTCAGACGTGACTGATCGACTTCACTTTCACTTTCACTTTCATAGGTAGAGAAAAGGTCTGAGGCCAGAGTCCTAGGGCACTTCAATATGATAAGGAATATAAGAAGGAAAGCTTCATGAACATAGGCAGGAAACCAAGGGAGTCTGGTATCTCCAAAGTCAAGTGAACATCCATTTGAAGGTCCAAGGAAGTAATTGACTATGTTAATATTGCCTAGTGGACAAACAAGATGGGGACTGAGAATTAAATGCTGGATTTCATAACCTGGAGGCCACTGAGGACCTTCACAAGAGCATTCTCAGTGGAATGGTAGGGATAAAGGTCTAATTGATGTGTGGGTGCAGTGAAAAATGGAGAAAGAGGCTGTGGGGACAGATAACAATTATGCTAGAAAGGAGAACAGAGAAAAGAGTCATAAACGAAAACGGTTGTAGAACAGAGTACATTTGTTCTGTGGTTTGTTTTTTGTTAAGATGGTATTAATATATCATGGCATGCTTATGTGCAGATGAGAATATGGGAATGATCCATTAGAGATGAAAATGATGATGAAGATGAAGATGGGTGAGGAGAAGGGGTTGAATTATGATATACTGTGGAAACTTCATCCCTACTGGAAAGAGACCAAGTTTCAGCAGTCAGATGAAATGACTCCCTGTGTTAAACATCTAGGGTGAGTGCGTGTGCGTGTGTGCATGCTGTTGCTTCAGTCGTGTTTGACTCTTTGCAACTCTATGGACTGTAGCTTGCCTGGCTTTCCTGTCCATGGGATTCTCCAGACAAGAATATTGGAGTGAATTGACATGCCCTCCTCCAAGGGATCTTCCTGATCCAGGGATCAAACCCACATCTCTTATGTCTCCTGCACTGGGAGGCAGGTTCTTTTACCACTAGCACCACCTGGGAAGCCCCCAGGACAAGCTCGGGTCCTCCACAAAGAAAGGAAACAATTTATCTGAAACAGAACCATTAAAGTGGGCCCCAAGGCAGACAGCTATCTGGTCTCACTCCTGTAAAAGGCAGTGGTTTGGGAGGCGCACAAAGGGCCACGAAGGGACGATCTCAGGTAACCTGTCCATAGATGGAATGCATCGTGCAGACTCTGAAAACAAAGCTGACTTGCAAGCCATATCGCCTGCTACTGACAGATGGCACTCCCTAGGCTGGTTTTCCTTTTGTTACCCTTTACTAACGTCTCATTCAGATATTTCAGCTTTCAACAGGGAATCTCCATAAAGCTGTATGTCCATGTGAGAATTAGCGTGGTAAAAGACATTGGTCTCCTTGAGGCTAGGGCAGTGAGGGAAACTGTGACCAGAAATGGGTGAATGAATTCCACAGGTGGTGCTCGACCACAAAGTCCACACACTCTTGATTTTCATTCCTTAAAAATTCTGTCTTATTTCATTAAGAAGAGGAAACCCTGGACCTCCCTGGTAGTCCAATGGTTAAGAATCCCCCTTTCAGGGAAGCAGATCTGGGTTAGATCCCTGGTCAGGAAACTAAGATCTCACATGCCTTGGGGCAACTAAGCCCAGATATAACAACTACAAAACTCGCACGATGCAACAAAATATCCCACATGCTGCAACTGAAGCCCCACAGAGCCAAAAATAAATTAATTAATTTTTTTAAAAAAAGAAGAGGAAACCTTAAAAATTCATAGAAGAGTTTGGGTAAAAAGGAGGACAGGTACTAGTAAGATCATGGTTTAAAGTCATACAGTTTTTCTTATAAAATAAAACTCTGAACTTTCAGTTTAACACTCCAGAAACACTCTCCAGGAGAGGAGGGGAAGTTCACCAACACTGTCCCCTGAGTTTCTCCTTTGCAGGGGGGAGCTCTTTAACCTCAAGAACTATAACTGATCCCAAGCATACAATGTTCTTTCTTTCACATTCTGTTACAAGTGTACCCAAAAGTCCTCCTGCCTTTGCAGGGTAGGGACAAACTAGAATATTCAAAAGCCTTTCCAGGAGGCTGGGAGAGAATGAAGGCAACAGAAACTGCAGAAGCAGGAAAAAAGGAAATATGAAATCTAGGCACGTGGGCTTTGAAGCCAGATGATCTTGGATTTAAATTTTGGCTCTTATTGACAGTATAACCTTGAGTAAGTCACTCAACCTCACTGAAGCACAGTTTCTTCATCTATAAAGTCAGTAAATTTCCACCTACCTGTGTTAGTTCAGAAGCAAGAAGCAGATACCAAGATCAGACTAGACTTGCAAGTAACTGGGGGAAGTGCCTGTGGGAAAAAAAAATGGGGAGAAAGCTGGAGAAGGCTGAGATGTGCCAGATAGTGACACACATCCGACCCAAAAGAAGGAGCGAGGGAAAGAAGGAAGACAGTACTGGAGGGACCTCAGAATGCCACACTTTCAGAGAGTTTCTGCAAAGCTGATGTAGGATTCTCAGGCCAAAATCTTCTGTCAGAGGTGCCCTCTGTCTCACAGGAACAGGCCTGCTGCGCACCATCACTGGCTGGAAACAGACCACAGGAAATGGGGCCTTGGAGCAAACTGTGGTGCTGTTGTAGAGCACAGCAGCTGAGGACATCGATTGTGCTGCCCACAGTAGGAGTTCTGAGACACATTCCTATAGTCACACACATCTCCCTCCCCACAAGGGCCTGGGGAGTAGCTCCTCCATGGTTCCATGGGAGGAAGGGCCTGCTGAGTCAAACAGACTGTCATCCTCATCACCATCACTGATCTCAGGCCTGCAACTGGTACTCACACCCTGCCTCCTCCTTTCTAAATTTCCCTCACTGTCATCTGTCACCTTGGCTTGTCTTGGTGACTCACCTGGTAGGGTGACCTTGAGACAGGCTGGGACCTGGGACCCTTTGCTGCAGTGCCAGCAATGCTTGTAACTAGACACACATCTCCTCCAGCAACAAAATACAAAGAAACTATATGGGACTAAAAATAACTGCACACACGCCACAGTTAGGGCAAATTCTGGACAAAGGACACAAAGAGACCAAAAATCCCAGCTGCCACTTTTGAAGAGCCTGGAGCAAAAGGAGAGTCAGGAGCAAAAGCAGAGTACTGTGCATGCTCCTTACACAAAATATCACCTAAGGGGTGGGCAAATCACCTAAGCCACTCCCGGCCAGACCTCCGGACACACCCCTACCCTTACCCCATAGCACCTAGTAAAGCCTAAGGTCTAAATTTCTTGTCTGGCCTGTGGTCCATTTCTGTTGATTAAGGAGGCCAAGAACCTGATCAGTAACATATGTGTCAACCTGAGCCTTCATTCCTGAAGGGTCTGGTAATCATGCTGTGAATAACCACACCCTTCTCAGACTAGAACTGCTGCATATGTCCAATCAAAAGGGCAAGGAAATGCCCCACTGCGTCACAGAAATTCCACACTTATTCCCTCCCTGTCCACCTTGAGTAAAAACTGCCTTACCATTTCCTGCTGATCAGGGTCAATTACTTCTGCCAATATGGTGGCTCTTCTCTCAGGCTAGTCCCTGGACACAGAAGTCCAAAATGCGCTGGCAGCAGCCAGTGCTTATAGTTCAGTAAGAACCCTGTTGTGTCCCCTGGCAAAATTACACCTTCTTTAGATATCAGAACCTCCAACTCTACAAAGCTCAGAGGTGCAGAGGCAGGAAGTACAAAACCCCTCTCTGGGTCCTTGGGGGTAATGGTAAGTGGGGTTACTTCTGCTTGCACCCCTTTCTTCCCAGGCCCATGTATTCTTCCCCCTGGGGACCTAGCACACATAATGTTCTCTCCACATATACTACATGCTGAAGGATGGTGCCCCATCCTTTCAGTGTTGCCACCACACTGGCACTTTAGCTGCGTCTTTAAAAGGCTGTTCAATATTTTCTGAGGCCAGCTGCCCCTGGATGGTACAGTATGTGATATGACCAGTGGACCTATGCTCATGGGCTCACTCCACACATCCTTCACTCTGACGAGGTTCCCATGTTGGGATACTAAGTTATGTGAGAATCCCTGCCTGAAGATCAGGCATTTCCTAAGCCCCTAAATAGTGATGCTGACTGAGGCACTACAGGTAGTGCCCAAAAAAAGTCATATATCCCTGTGAAGATGAACCACTGGTCCTGCCATTGTGGGAGAGACCCAAAACAGCTGACTTGCCACCAAGTAGGTGGTTGCTCTGCTCAAGGAAAAGTGCCCTATCAAGGGCTCAGCATTGGTCCCTATTGCTGACAGGTTGGATATTCAGAGGCAACAGAAGCCAGAATTCCAAGAGCTTACAGTGTGATTGTTCCACTGGAATTTAATATATGCTCCAAACTGCATCATTTCCTACCAATGACCCTTCTAACAACAGAGGATTCTCTAGATCCTATTGGCAGAGATCTTTCTTTTCTAGGTCTCACTCAAAGCAGGCAGCTCTTCTGCTACTCTATGTGAGCCACAGCAATGAACCCAGCTGTAGAAAATATTGCTTCCCGAACCCAAGGAGGGTGCTGTGCTTCCATCTTTGTGGTAGGGGACACAAGATGCAGCGATTTGTTTTATACTTTGGAGAGCTATGCCAATATACTCCAGACCACTGGACTTCTAAAAACGTCACTGAAATGGCAGGTTTCTGAATCCCTGTAGGGTTTTACTCCCACCCTCTAGAGCACATCAGTATACCATCAATAAAATGGATTAGTGTGATGATTTGTGGAATGTCCAGTCACTCTAGATCTCAGCTATATAATGACTGGACAGGAAAGCTGACATAGCCCTGAGATCAAAATGTAAATGAGTTATTGTTGGCCATCCCTTCTTTTCTGATTTGAAGTGAAAAGAATGTTTTTGTCAGATTAGTGGCCATATACCATATACTTAAAGCCTTATTGATCAGTTCTAGCAATTAGACCATATCTGGCACAGTAACTATGATGAAGGCTACTGCTTGTTTAAGCCAGCAATGGTCTTCAGTCATTCTCCAGGGATGTGATATTGTTTCCAATTTAATATCTTGGCTCGGAGAGGAAGGAAGGTGAAAGAACAATTTCAAAGGTTTCTACTTGACCATCTTTACTATATCTTTAACCCAAAGTGAGGGTTACTCTAACATCCAAGTATATGGATGCAATCAAAAATAGGAGAAATAACCACTGAGGGTATCCACAAACCCAGAAAGCCTATTTGGAGCCAGACGTTAGCAAGAACTTCATTTATTATTTGGTCTCTGTAGGCAAATTTGGAAAACTCAGCAGTGGCCACAGGACTGGAAAAGGTCAGTTTTCATTCCAATCCCAAAGAAAGGCAATGCCAAAAGATGCTCAAACTACCACACAATTGCACTCATCTCACATGCTAGTAAAGTAATGCTCAAAATTCTCCAAGCCAGGCTTCAGCAATACGTGAACCGTGAACTTCCAGATGTTCAAGCTGGTTTTAGAAAAGGAAGAGGAACCAGAGATCAAATTGCCAACATCTGCTGGATCATGGAAAAAGCAAGAGAGTTCCAGAAAAACATCTATTTCTGTTTTATTGACTATGCCAAAGCCTTTGACTGTATGGATCACAATAAACTGTGGAAAATTCTGAAGGAGATGGGAATACCAGACCACCTGGCCTGCCTCTTGAGAAACCTGTATGCAGGCCAGGAAGCAACAGTTAGAACTGAACATGGAAAAACAGACTGGTTCCAAATAGGAAAAGGAGTACATCAAGGCTGTATATCGTCACCCTGCTTATTTAACTTATATGCAGAGTACATCATGAGAAACGCTGGGCTGGAAGAAGCGTAAGCTGGAATCAAGATTGTTGGGAGAAATATCAATAACCTCAGATATGCAGATGACACCACCCTTATGGCAGAAAGTGAAGAAGAACTAAAGAACCTCTTGATGAAAGTGAAAGAGGAGAGTGAAAAAGTTGGCTTAAAGCTCAACATTGAGAAAACGAAGATCATGGCATCTGGTCCCATCACTTCATGGCAAATAGATGGGGAAACAGTGGCTGACTTTATTTTTGGGGGCTCTAAAATCACTGCAGATGGTGATTGCAGCCATGAAATTAAAAAAACGCTTACTCCTTGGATGGAAAGTTATGACTAACCTAGACAGCATATTAAAAAGCAGAGATATTACTTTGCCCACAAAGGTTCATCTAGTCAGGCTATGGTTTTTCCAGTAGTCATATATGGATGGGAGAGTTGGACTATAAAGAAAGCTGAGAGCAGAAGAACTGATGCTTTTGAACTGTGGTGTTGAGAAGACTCTTGAGAGTCCCTTGGACTGCAAGTGGATCCAACCAGTCCATCCTAAAGGAGATCAGTCCTGGGTGTTCATTGAAAGGACTGATGTTGAATATTTCAATACTTTGGCCACCTGATGCAAAGAGCTGACTTATTTGAAAAGACCCTGATGCTGGGAAAGATTGAGGGCAGGAGAAGGGGATGACAGAGGATGAGATGGTTGGATGGTATCACCAACTCAGTGGACATGGGTTTGGGTAGACTCCAGCAGTTGGTGATGGACAGGGAGGCCTAGCGTGCAGTTCATGAGGTCACAAAGAGTCGGACACGACTGAGCGACTGAACTGAAATGAACTATTAGAACTATGGTCATGCTTTGGGTCTCCAGGTAGCAAAGTCAACTCAGACTGTAGGTCTAAAAATGTTTGAGTATTTTCCCCTTCCCAATATATAATCACCCAAGTAAGCTTCCATGTGTGCCTTTGGAAAAGAACTAGGGGAATCATCATAGGATATATTTGCCATGCTGTGCTACCTATTTTTCTCCTAGAAACACCATGCTGTACTGCTATTGCCACAACTCATGCAGCTCAAGTCCCTTGGCTGTTCCCTTAGACCTTGAAGGTCATTACAATTACTGTGGCCTCTATTACCTTAAACAGGCTTCTCAGGTGGCACTAGTGGTAAAGAACCTTCCTGCCAATGCAAGAGATGCAGGAGATTCAGATTCAATCCCTGGGTCAGGAAGATCCCCTGGAGAAGGGCATGGCAACCCACTCCAGTATTCTTGCCTGGAGAATCTCATGGTCAGAGGAGCCTGGCGGGCTACAGTCCCATAGGGTTGCAGAGTTGGACACGATTTAGCACACACATACTATTACCTTAAAGCTCCTCATCCCCATGGATACTTATGAGCTCAGCTCTGTGACCACCTCTCCTACAACTGGCCCTGATCTGTAGAGAAGAGCGACCACTATAATGCTGGTGTTACTCTCACCAGTACTTTCCCGATGGCCTTCATGAATGGGTTGTCTCCTGAACTCTCTCATGGAATATAATCAATGGGTATGTTTCGTGGCCTCACATAATACAGCCATTACTTTTGGGCCACTTTCATTAGCCTTCTACTATCTGCCAAGATAGCTCAAGAATTTCTACTTTACTCAACATTGCTATCACTTTGCTAAAGACTCTAATAACTACCCCAGGCCCTTAAGGTTCGTGCTAGGGTGTTAAATCCTATTATCCCAAAACTATCCAGAAGTGTATACATTCTTACTTACCTAGTCTTATACTTCAGGTCCCCTGACAAAGCACCATCAAAATACAATCCCATGTATATCACCTTGCTTCTGCCAGTACATGCTAGCTAATTCCTGCAGTTCCTCCAGTGTATGACATCTTTTCTCCCTTATCAGCAAGTTGTGCTAATATTTGACTCTAAGTTACTGGCCTGGCAGCCTGGAGAGGAGGTGGGGATTCTTATGGGTGTACTTTCTGCCTTATGGGAGGAGAGATTCTACATCTTATGTCTGTCAATACAGAAATGCTAGCTCTGTTACAGAGCAGTTCACTTCTGCAAATTCTGATGGTTGAGAGGGGTCTTCAGAGCCATATCCTTCGAAGCATCCATCCAGATGTCCCTACCTCACAAGTCAGGGTCCCAGGTTTTCCCAGCCAGGACCCTGAACTTAGCATAACAGACCTAACTTTACTGTTTTTAAATGTCTCTGGAGCTCTGCCAACCTAATCAGATTATCTGTTTGCTATTCAGTTACATCCTCTCTTCCACTGCAGTAATAAGGGCTCTCATACTTAGACTTTAACTATTTGTTAATAGCCTTCTGATTCTCATTGTCTCTCTGCCAAGTAAGCATCAGTTCAGCTTAGCAGTAGCCAGCCAGTTCCACAGTTTTCATATACATTGTCCCCCTCATAACTTCTGCAGTTGGAGCATCACATGAGTAAAGTCAATTCCCTCAAAAAGGAAGATTTCCCAAGCCACCTCCAGTGAACTCTTTAGCTACTGGAAAATCACTGTGTGCTAGGGACTACTTATGCTTCACAAACCACCCAAGAGGGAATAATCTTTGTCCACTGGGAAATGGGTGAACCATGCCCAGAACCCCACCTTACCACCTGTTTTCTTGGACCATGTGTACTGGTTGAATTATCTAAGAAGCAGATATCAAGATGAAAACAAATATACAAGAAATTTATGGTGGTGGCAGGGTGAGCTCCTGAGAGAGAAAATGGGAGAGATCTCAGAACATGATGCAGGTCTGACCCCTGTATAGGAAAGAGGGAAAGAAGGAAAGTTAGCCAGGAAGAGTCTTAGACTGTGATGCCATTCAAAGAAAATTTTGGCAAGGCCAATGGGAAATCCTCAAGCCAATGTAGCCTGTCAAAGGAGTCCTAATCTCCCAGAAACAGCCTGCCTTTGCAGCCCTGCTGTGCTCAGTCACAGGCTGAGAACAGTCCATGGGAAGTGTGGTTTTTGTGCAAATACAGTGGTGGGTTCAGAGTGCAGCAGCTAGGGCTGCCAGTTAATTAAAGTCTGCAGTAGGAAATATGAGAGGCACAATCTCATGGCCACCACAACACCTTATAGGATTATTCTGAGAACAAAATAAAATATATAAAGGCTTATTAATATATCTAGTGTATAATAAATGCTTAACACGTGCATTTTGTTAGTTCTTGTTACAATCATTATTATTGGTAGCTGGTTCTTGGCCTATCTCATTAAGAGGTTTAAGAAGTTGCATTTAGCTACAGAATTAGGGGGACTCTTTTACAGAGAGAGGGCAGGGAAGTCAATTTGGAATTCATTAACACAAGCAGGTGTGAAGTCACAAAAATCTAAGCTAGGGAGATAGCATTTGTAATGGACAGGAAGAGAAACATGAGAAATATTTAGAAGGACAAATCATCAGAAATTAGTAATTAATTCGCTCTAATGAATGAGAGGGAATTTAACAAAGAGAAATCAACAGCTCTAGAGTCCTAAGGAAAGAGGTGGTTCAGGTTGACAGGATGGAGTGGACATTTGTTTTTGTTTTTGATTTGCTTGACATTCCTTTCCCCCTCTTCTTCAGAGAACTTCCCTTCCTTCACTCCATGAGTTCTCAAGGGACTGCCAATTATAGTATTCTACTTCCTGGCCATAGCATAGGCATGAGACCCAGACCTAGCCAATTGTAGAGTTTTATACTTCTGGCCACAGTGGTTGTCACGGTACTGAGAACATGATACAGGCATTTCAATCAGTTAACTCTGAAGCAGGGCAAAGGCTAACAGAATTTTGCCAAGAGAACTCACCCTCTTCCAATAACACAAGAAACAACTCTATACATGGAATCACCAGATGGTCAATACTGAAATCAGATCGATTATATTCTTTGTAGCAGAAGATGGAAAAGCTCTATACAGTCAGCAAAAACAAGACCGGGAGCTGATTGTGGCTCAGATCATGAACTCCTTAATGCAAAATTCCAAAATCACTGCAGATGGTGATTGCAGCCATGAAATTAAAAGACGCTTACTCCTTGGAAGGAAAGTTATGACCAACCTAGATAGCATATTCAAAAGCAGAGACATTACTTTGCCAACAAAGGTCCGTCTAGTTAAGGCTATGGTTTTTCTTGTGGTCATGTATGGATGTGAGAGTTGGACTGTGAAGAAGGCTGAGCGCCAAAGAATTGATGCTTTTGAACTGTGGTGTTGGAGAAGACTCCTGAGAGTCCCTTGGATTGCAAGGAGATCCAACCAGTCCATTCTAAAGGAGATCAGTCCTGGGTGTTCTTTGGAAGGACTGATGCTAAAGCTGAAACTCCAATACTTTGGCCACCTCATGGGAAGAACTGACTCATTGGAAAAGACTCTGATGCTGGGAGGGATTGGGGGCAGGAGGAAAAGGGGACAACAGAGGATGAGATGGCTGGATGGCATCACCAACTCGATGGACATGAGTTTGAGTGAACCCTGGGAGTTGATGATGGACAGGGAGGACTGGCGTGCTGTGATTCATGGGGTTGCAAAGAGTCGGACACGACTGAGTGACTGAACTGAACTGAACTGAGACTTAAACTGAAGAAAGTAGGGAAAACCACTATATCATTCATGTACGACCTAAATCAAATCCCTTAAGACAGCAATGGTCTTCAGTCATTCTCCAGGAATGTGATATTGTTTCTAAATTACCATCTTGGCTCAGAGAGGAAGGAAGATGAAACAACAATTTCAAAGGTTTCTACTTAACCATCTTTGCTATATCTTTAATATAGTAACACACTTCCACTTTATAAAGTGGAAGTAACAAATAGATTCAAGGGATTAGATCTGATAGATAGAGTTCCTGAAGAACTATGGACAGAAGTTCATAACATTGTACAGGAGGCAGTAATCAACACCATCTCAAAGAAGAAGAAATGCAAAAAGGCAAAATGGTTAACTGAGGAGGCCTTACAAATAGCTGAGAAACAGAGAGAAGCGAAAGGCAAAGGAGAAAACGAAAGATATATCCATCTGAATGTTGAGTTCCAAAGAATAGCAAGGAGAGATTAAGAAAGTCTTCCTAAGTGATCAATGCAAAGAGATAGAGGAAAACAACAGAGTGGAAAAGACCAGAGATCTCTTCCAGAAAATTAGAGACACCAAGAGAACATTTCATGCAAAGATGGGCACAATAAAGGACAGAAACAGTATGGACCTAACAGAAGCAGAAGATATTAAGAAGCCGTGGCAAGAATACACAGAAGAACAATACAAAAAAGATCTTAATGACCCAGATAACCACGACGGTGTGATCACTCACCTAGAGCCAGACATCCTGGAGTGCATGTCAAGTGGGCGTTAGGAAGCATCACTAAGAACAAAGCTAGTAGAGGTGATGGAATTCCAGCTGAGCTATTACAGATCCTAAAAGATGATGCTGTGAAAGTGTTTCACTCAATATACCAGCAAATTTGGAAAACTCAACAAAGGCCACAGGACTGGAAAAGCTGTTTTCATTTAATCCCAAAGAAGGGCAATGCCAAAGAATGTTCAAACTACCACACAATTGCACTCATCTCACACTCTAGCAAAGTAATGCTCAAAATTCTCCAAACTAGGCTTCAACAGTACATGAACTGAGAAATTCCAGATGTTCAAGCTGCATTTAGAAAAGGCAGAGGAACCACAGATCAAATTGCCAACATCCATTGGATCATAGAAAAAGCAAGAGTTCCAGAAAAAAATCTACTTCTGCATCACTGACTATGCTAAAGACTTTGACTGTGTGGATCACAACAAACTGAGGAAAATTCTGAACGAGATGGGAATACCAGACCACCTGACCTGCCTCCTGAGAAAACTGTATGCAGGTCAAGAAGCAACAGTCAGAATAGGACATGGAACAATGAACTGGTTCCAAACTGTCAAAGAAGTATGTCAAGGCTTATATTGTCACCTTACTTATTTAACTTATATACAGAGTACATCATGCAAAATGCTAAGCTGGATGAAGCACAAGCTGGAATCAAGATTGCTGAGAGAAATATCAATAACCTTAGATACGCAGATGACACCACCCTTATGACAAAAAGCAAAGAAGAACTAAAGAGCCTCTTGATGAAAGTGAAAGAGGAGAGTGAAAAAGCTGGCTTAAAACTCAACATTCAAAAAACTAAGAACATGGCATCTGGTCCTATCACTTCATGGCAAATAGATGGGGAAACAATGGAAACAAAATAAAGTGAGAGACTTTATTTTCTTGGGCTCAAAAATCACTGCAGATGGTGATTGCAGCCATGAAATTAAAAGACGCTTGCTCCTTGGAAGAAAAGCTATGACCAACCTAGACAACCTATTAAAAAGCAGAGACATTACTTCACCGACAAAGGTCCATCTAGTCAAAACTATGGTTTTTCCAGTAGTCATGTATGGATGTGAGAGTTGGACTATAAAGAAAGCTGAGCGCCAAATAATTGGTGCTTTTGAACTGTGGTATTAGAGAAGACTCTTGACAGTCCCTTGGACTGCAAGGAGATCAAACCTGTCAATCCTAAAGGAAATAAGTCCTGAATATTCACTGGAAGGACTGATGCTGAAGTTGAAGCTCCAATACTTTGGCCACCTAATGCAAAGAACTGACTCTTTCTTTAGAAAAGACCCTGATGCTGGGAAAGATTGAAGGCAGGAAGAGAAGGGAACAACAGAGGAAGAGCTGGCTGAATGCCACCACCAACTCCACGGACATGAGTTTGAGCAAGCTCTGGAGTTGGTGATGGACAGGGAAGCATGGTGTGCTGCAGTCCATGGGGTCAGCAAAGAATCAGACACAACTGAGCGAATGACCTGAACTAACTTTTATATACAGATGCTGGCAAAGAGATGTTTTCTTTCTTCTTTCCTCTCAGGGTGCTAAACTGCAAAACATAATCCTGAAACCCTTCCCCAAGTTCCCACCATCTTCTTACTGTATTCAGGAAGCCAAGCTGCAGTAGGATTGAAAGTGGGAGTGAAAGTGGCCACACAGAAAGAAAAAACAGATCTAAGAGATGACATTTTTTACAAACCTATACTCAGCTCCACTTTTGACATCCCAATTACATAAACCTTGTTTTCCTTTGCTCAAATTTGTTAGAATTAGATTCCTGTCATTTGTGAGAGTTCAGGTGTATGAGGAGAGAACTCATTTGATAAATTTGAGATAATGGGAGGAAGATTAAAAGGAGTGAGTACAGACTTAAGAGAATGAGCTTATGTCTGATGTGGGGGGAAGGATGAGGGGAAGGGACAGTGGGTAGTTTGGAATAGACATGTACACACTGCCATATTTGAAGTGGATAACCAACAAGGACTTACTGTATAGCACATGGAACTCTGTTCAATGTTATGTGGCAGCCTGGATAGGAGGGGAGTTTGGGGAAGAATGGATACACGTATATGTACGGCTAAGTCCCTTCACTGTTCACCTATAACTATCACAACACTGTACATTGGCTATATACCAAAACAAAAAAAAAAAAGTATAAAAAAAAAAAAACTAAAAAGGAGTGAGTCAATGGCAGAACAAAAAAGACTATTTCCAAGGAATTCCCTTGGGGTCTAGTGGTTAGGATTCTGTGTTTCCATTGCAAGGATCACAAGTTCGATCCTGATCACAGAACTAACTTACTGCATCCTGTAAGCTATGTGATGCAGCAAAATAAATAAATAAAGACTATATTCCAAATTAAAGACAACCACATACAGTGCATAAAAGTATATGCCATCTCTACTATGTCCTTGTGGTTATAGGTTTAAGATAATATTTTATAAAGGGCAAAGCAATATTTGTGAAATTTGAATTACAGAACCAAACAATTTTACAATCTTGGGCAATATAATAACTGACATTTATTAAGTCCATACTTTATGCCAAGACCTTTATATGCATTATTTTATTTAACTACCATTTCACATGTGAGAAGAAGACTAAGAGTCAGAGATGTTAAAAGACCACCCCAAAGGCATAATCTACCAAATGCAGGTTTGGGATCCATGTACAGATCTCTCTGACTTCAGAACCCATGCTCTTTTCCAATATAATATATGGCCTCTCTGGAGATCAGTGTGTGTCTACTACATGAGGCTAAAATGCTTTCAAATTCACAGATATCATTTTACTAACATTCATAATTCCTCTACTCACTGGAATTCTTAAAAACTGATGAATAAGTATGACTGTTTTTCAGATAATAAAATTTATGACTATATTTAGTACCTTCGAGGACTAGAATATGGAGCTTCCACTCCTGCTTAAGTCTAATATTGACTTTACACAGGCAGTGCAAACCGTTTTGATATAAATGGTAAATCTTACAGAGAGAAACCAGAAACACAAAAGTCTGTAGTTATCTTCTGGAGAATTTATCCCCTGTTTTTCACCAGAATTCCCACCCAGAAGCCTAGAAAATAGATAGTCCCTCTTTCTCTGCCCTTTCCAATCATGTTGTCCAAGGTATCTAAAGGAAATTTATGTAAAATAAATGAAGGTACTCAATAGGTAGAATATAATAAATAAAAGGTTCTTCATTTTCTTCTGTCTTCAAGACACTTAGTATAAATCTTCATTGTCATTTATAGTCTCAACAAGAGACATTTTCCATATGAGAACTCACTGGGCATATGGAAAACCTTGGCTGAGCATGACATGCTCACCAATTTCCTCTAATGGGGATATTTATCATTCTTCTGGGTATTGGCAGTAAACAGCTCAGAATTCCCCATTACTTCCTAGTCCAGTCTGGTTCCTTCCACCAATGCTTCCACTGAAACTGCTCTTGCTAAAACCCCAGCAACTCCCACATTGCCTACTCCAATGAGTACTTTTTAATGATTATCATTCTGGAACTCAGCAACAATTCCTAAGTTGGTCACTGCTTGCTCTGTTCTTCTGCCTTCCTCTGTCTTTCTGGTTTCATTC